>NC_136433.1:309290690-309685690 GCF_052849685.1 Lactuca virosa | reverse complement strand
CAGCAGAAGAGGTGGACCAAACGTCTGCAGTTTGAAAAAGAAGACTATTTGTTTTTTTAACATCTGCAGAGTACTAAAATGAACTAAAATTTAAATAAACTTATTTTTTTAAACTACAAAGTGATTTTTTAATATATTTATGACTTTGTTATAAATAATTAACAAATCTAAATCAACTTTTATGTATTATTGTATAAAAAGTGAAAATAAAAATGGTACAAATTAACGTATATATTTGATAAAAACCAACAATTTTGGTCGCAAAGTTATACCTAAACATTGTAATTAGGTATCAAAGAATTTGATATAAAAATTAATGGAAATAAACTTCGATTTTTTAAATTAAATCAACTAAAAACGTGTCATAAATATTTTTTCTATGAAATTGACGATGCTTTATTAAATAATGTTTTATTAAAATGTTGCACAAAAAATATAAGAATATATATATATATATATATATATATATATATATATATATATATATATATATATATATATATATATATATATTCAACGACTGTTATTGTAATAAACTTTTATTTATAAATTTGTCAAATATATCATGTTTGTGTCGTCAAACTTTTTTTTTTAAGTATTGTAACTTTTTTTTTTTCAAATTGTTTATCACTAATAAAGTTGGAATAAATATAAATTCAAAAAAAACTAAAAAAATAAAATAAAGTATATGTGTTTTTTTAGGCTAGATGATGTCTGAAGATGTTAGAAGACTCTGGTCCACATCTGCGCCAAGAAGAGAGCGTGCATACATTTTTAGATCTGCAGTCTTCAAAAAAGCAAACAGTCTGCGAAGGTTAATGTCTGCACGTGGTCTGCGCCGTGCAGATAGAAGAGGTCACGAAGATCTGCGGACAAAAAACAAACACCACCTAACTATTTATGCAGTTTTGTCTTTAGTATATTGCTATTTTGCATACGTATTTTTATAATAAAAAAATACACATGGTATTTTGCATGCATTGTTTAACATGTAAAATTTTGTGTCTATGTATAATTTATTTTGAAGCATTAATAGTTAACATGAAGCTTTTGTTTAACTAGCCTCCTTTTCTGTGATATTGTTAATGTATAATAGTTAACATGAAGCATTACAGTTTTCGGTAACTAACTAGCCTCCTTTTTCTGTGATATTGTTAAGAATTATAGATTTTTTTGGTCATCGCCTCCCATACAACATTGTAGAGTTTTGGTCATCAGCTTTTGTTTAGTTTAAATGACAGGTGGAATAATAGCAACTAATAACTTTTTTTTTTGTTTTTCTGGTTTTGTATTTTTTGCTTTTGCTTTTACTACTTTAGGTTGCACCTGCTGCCCATATGGTGTGTTTAATTTAAGGGATAGAGTGAACATTTTTATTGTAAATTTTGTTTTACAACTCATATTTTCATCATGTTCCTTATATATAGTTTAATTTTGAAGTCTGTTAGTGAAGAACAGTAATAACTTCTTATTGGTGAATTTTTTGTTTATTTTTTCTCTTTGTTGGGTTTCCTTTGATTTTTTTCCCTTTTTTTATATTGGTTTCCACGTGTTGTTTTTTACTCTCTTCTTCTGTTTTTTCCCTCCACCGTTCTATTCCCCAATAACATTCCCCCGCACCACTGACGCCTCCATCAATTACGACCTTCCAGTTTCTTCCTTCACCGAATCTCATTCTATCATACCGTCTATCTCTCATCCAATATCCACCCTCTTACTCCTACGACTTCCAACTGCGGCGTCCCCCAAAACCAGCGCTATCGCCGAATTGAGCCTCGCCGAATCCATCTTCTAGATCTTTTCCCTAATTCCTTCACCGCCTTTTGTATCCCAATCGTCTTAATCTCTTCCTGCTACTTCCACCGACTATGATTCCCCGTCTGGTTGCTTTGATTCACAAAAAACCATCTCAGATTTCGTTGTCGGTAACGATGGGAATTGAGCGACGATGAAGATGACCATCAATCGGACTCCGATTTACCTTTCGCCGACACCGCCTCTGCCATAGCCTCCGTTCTTCTCAGTTCATCCGGGTTCTCTTTGACGTCGATGACTACCGCCTTCCACCGCCTGCTGCTTCATCTTCCTCCTCAAAGCAATCAAACTTGGAGTCGCGGATTTCTATATGATGTCGCAGTAGATTTCTAATTTCGGTATGTGTTCTGTGGTTTCTAATTGTTTTTCAACTTTTCTATCGATTGGTTGTATCCAATACAACCGAAGGCTTTAAGGTTGCATGTTAATTTGATTTCGCTGTGGATTTCAGTTCCAATTACATGTTAATTTGATTTCAATTTTCTGTATGTAGTGGATTTCAGTACTCATGTATACGATTGAGCAATTCATTCCTGGGCATCGTAATAATCTTGCCTCTTTTGCCCTTACATGATTAACGCTGACTTTTTGTTACATTGAATTATTGATTATATTGAGATTATCACCATCTTAAATTAATCGATCATTGTTAGTTATCACAACAATAAAGATCATGTATTAATCCGGAATCTTTAAAATCGATCCAAGTGTGCTGTCAATTTCTGTTTTTTAGTGTCGATGATGTTGACCTACTGATTGATGTTTGGGACTGATAGAAGGTACATGAAGTAGTGTAACCCGTTTGTCTTCCTTTACTGCTTCCACAATAACCCCAAGGTATCACTTACGACATAACACCCTCTGATCCACCACTGTCTCCACTAACATCTCTATGTCTGTTTCCCTCTCCTCTTTGCTGCAATAACCTCATCTCTCTCCCCTGGAATCGAACCCTAATTACAGAAATGTCAACATGTGTGATTGCTTCTTCTTTTTTTAACCCTTCTTTTATGTTTCTTTATGAATGTTATAATTTTTTTCTGCTGATTTGCCTTCTGATTTAGGGCTTATCGTGCCATTTCTGACAAGCTTCTTTTGCACGTAATGAAAAAATATCTATTTTTACTCTTAAAAGTTGGTTTAGTGGACAAATGGGAACGAAAGTACTTTTGTATTTTTTTTCTGCTGCTTTGCCTTTCCATTTTGGGCTCATCATGCAATTCTTGACAAGCTTCTTTTACAGGTAATGAAAAAACTTTTTTCCTGTTAAAAGATCATTGAAATTTGGTGCAAATATGGGAACGAAAGTGGTTCTTCCTCTCAAAAGTTTCATGCTTTTGAGTGATATGTCGGTTTGTGAGGTATTTTCTATTATGAAACTGTTATAGCTAATAAGAATTTCCACATTTGGTTAACAAACAAATTAAAAGGCTTATCGGACGATTACCCTGACCAATATTGTTTACGTTTAATCATAATATTCTTTATTTATAATCAATTTGAAAGGATGAAAAATATTTGGTTAGCAATGTTGCCTTGGTTTTAAAAAGCGGCGCTTTGGACCGCTTAAAGCGCTAAGCGCTCATATGAAAATCAAAATCGCTTTTGAATTAGTAATGCGCTCAGATTCCTTAAGGCGCTTTTGCCGCTTTTTCCGATTTGGTAACGCGGCGCTTAATCGCGCTTTTGGTATACCGGGCTTATTTAATTAGCTGGGCCATGTTTAGTGTATTTTTAATTAGATACGTAGGTTGTAGGGTTATTAAAATGAGAATTCATACGTCGCACAACAGCGACAACATCAGTAGGCAGGAAAACGTTTCTTCTTCTCCATATTCATCTTCAGCCTCCTGCCCTCCTCTCTCCTCTGAACACAACGGTTGGAATCAAGTGAATCAACATTCAAGATCAAAACAAGGTACATGTTCAATTTTTTATGTTGTTAATAACTATTCTACTCTAATTCTGAATAGTGAATACAACGATTTTAATGATCTTTCAAGTTTCATCTACTTACTAGTTACTTCTTCTTTCTTCTTCTATTATTAATCAGTTACTCATAACTGACATTTGTTTTGTTATGTTTTTATTGTTGTATCATATTGGATGATCTTAATGTTACTAGTTAGTCACGTAGTTAGTTCATAGTTGTTAAATCATTAAATGTTTCTGATCAGTTAAATTATTAAATGTTCCTTTGAACTTAACTGTTATGTTGCTTACTTGCTTTCATGTTAGCATGTGTAGACTTTAGAAATTAGAAAGTAGAAACAGATAATACTAATATGTAATGATATATAATGTTATTTCATAGAATGGGTTCTACAAAGAATGGATCAGATGACCCGGTTAAGAGATACGGGGTACAAGATCCCGGTTAAGAGATACGGGGTACAAGATCCAACTATTAAAAACAACTTCACATGCAATTTCTATGGACAAGTGGTGAAGGGAGGTGTATTTCGGCTCAAACATCATATGGTTGGTGGTTATAAGGACGTAAAGAAGTGTCCGAATTGTCCGGGACATGTACAAGAAGAAGTAAAAGCATATTTGGAAAAGAAACAGAATTTAAAAGCTCAACAACAAATGGAACAAGCACGATTCCAGATGTATGAACCTGATGAATATGATGATGTTGATGAGGAAGATGTTGTTGAAATAGGCAGTAGTAGGTAAATGCCCCCTCCAAAAAAACCAAGGCAAAAAGGCCCTATGGACACATACTACACCCCAATCCGCATGAAGTCGTCAAAAGTAGGAAAGGAGGGAGACAACAAACAATCAATGAAGTATGTCGAAAGGATCTCAGGGATAGAATTTGCCGTGAGATTGCGAGATGGTTTTACGATGTAGGTATAATTTATTTTTGATGCCTTGTTGACTTTATTTAATAACAATTTATATTTACTAACTGGCATATACTTTATTGCTTCAGCCATTCCTTACAATGTCGTGACATATAATAGCTTCAAAGTCATGGTTGAAGCTATTGGACAGTTCCTTACAATGCCGTGACATATAATAGCTTCAAAGTCATGGTTGAAGCTATTGGACAGTTTGGCCCTGGGATGAAACCACCGAGCATGTATGAGTTACGAGTCCCTCTGCTTAGGAATGAAGTATAGGATGTGAAAATCCAGATTCTTGAGCATGAACAAGAATGGGCAGAAAAACGTTGTTCAATATTATCTGATGGATGGCGTGATTCAGTGGTGCAAAAGGATATCATAAACTTCATGGTAAACTCTCCGAAGGGTTCGATGTTTGTGAAATCAGTCGATGTTTCGGATGTATCCAAGGATGCAGATTTGTTATTTCATGTTCTGGATAAGATGGTGGAGGAAGTTGGAGAAAAAAACGTAGTACAAGTTGTAACTGATAATGCTTCAGCATATGTAAGGGCAGGTAAGAGTTGTAACTTGTATATGCATGTTAATACTATGTTGTGTTTGTTATTGTCTTATAATTTCTAAATTCTAATTTTCTGTCTATAAACTTTGTAGGGAAGATGTTGGAAGCCAAAAGAGAGCATCTTTATTGGATACCATGTGCTTGCTCATTGCTTGTATTTGATGCCGGAGGACATTGGAAAAAAGGTTCCTAAGGTGAAAATTGCAATAAAGAAGGCTATGTTAGCAATTGGCTATATATATAGTCATGTTCCTGTTGTGAACTTGATGAGAAAGTTCACCAAAGAAAGAAACTTGCATAGGCCAGTTGTAACTAGATTTGCCACATCTTTTATCACACTTGCCCAAGTCCACAGACAAAGACACAACCTGAAGAATATGGTGATTTCTGCAGAGTGGGAAAAGGCAAAGTGGTCCAGCAAAGATCAGATTGCAAAAAAAAGTAAAAACCTACTTTATGCAAGATTCATTTTGGAGGAATGTTTTGTATACTCTCAAGTTAACCGACCCTTTAGTCAAAGTTCTTAGGTTAGTTGATGGAGAAAAGTATCCAGCAACGGGCTATATTTATGAGGCTATGGATAGGGCTAAAGAAGCTATTCGTGATAGTTTTTCCAATGCGGATGACTACAAGACAACTTTTCAAATCATTGATCAAAGGTGGGAATGTCAACTGCATAAACCTCTACATGCAACATGATACTTTTTTAAACCCGGGGATATTTTATAAGGATACTGTTGGGGTGGCTTGTGAAGAAGTGGAACAAGGGTTATATGGTTGCATTATGAGACTTGTTCCAGACCAGGAAGTTCAAGACAAGATTTCTGCAGAGTTAGATAAATACCGGAATGCAGAAGGACTATTCGGTCATCCTATGGCTATTAGGCGTAGGAAAATGTAACACCCGCAGATTCGGGCTAGTCAATTAAGATAATAAGCGTTAAAATGATTTTTTTTATATAGAAGATTATCTAGGATAAATAATCTTAACCAAAATAATAGTTAGGGTTAACAATTGTAACCTATTCGACGTAATAAAGAATAATTACTTGAATATTATATGTTTCATGATTATTATAATATAATAAAATAGGAAAATCAGTCGAATCCTTCGTAAATCGTAAAAATAAGTGCGCCAAAACATTTAATATATATATATATATATATATATATATATATATATATATATATATATATATATATATATATAGGAAGTATACGTCGATCCCGAAAATATAAATTTCGTCGAAATCCGAATCCGTATGAATTAGATATGATTTTTATAAGAGATAAAAGTCAGCCGCGCACAACGAATGTATGACGTAAAAAGCTACGAAGAGAATGGTTGACTTTTAGCTAATGCGACCAAAATGAAAATCATAGTACTCCTTAAAATAGGAATTTTGTGAAAAAGAAATGCCAAAAACGGAGTCAGTACGAGAGAGTTATGATTTTAGCAAAATCATTTAATTTTATAAAAAAATGGACAAAAATATAAATTCAAAATTAGCCGACGGAGTACAAACGAAAGTTGTATATCTCGTCGATAGCTACGCATGGATATAAAGAACATCAAAAACGGATTTCGCATGAACGATTTATTATTTTTAATAGCACATTTACATATTAAAATAAAGTGTAAATCATATATACGTATACATACATATACATATGTATCATTAAATCTATTTAAAATAGTATTATAAAGGGGTGTTTAGTCATTTATATAACTATAAGGTCATTAAGTAATTATGGAATGTAGGTTTTGAAAATTCAATCACTATAAATAAGAGTCTCTAGCTCTCATATTTCTTGCATCATTCTCTTGATTCAAGAGTCTATATCTTCTTATCCCCCGAACATTTCGGTCCCTCGTGATTTGACTTTTCTTTCTGTAGTTTTAGTATAGTAAGGTGAGCGCTGAAGCGCTGCACGAATCTTTCCTAGAAAGATTCAGCGACGAAGTTCTGCCCCTGCAGAGCCCGACTCTTAGCTAAAACCCCCTTGTAAGTAAATTATGCTTACCCTATTTTAATATAGCTTATATTTAAAATTAGTATTGTTATTATGAACTTATAATAAATATTTGGGCTATTATTATGACTTATATAAGTGTCGTTATAATATCTTTTTAACTACTCGCGGTACGGGAAATCTGGTTTAAAGGGCCGCATAGGGTTGTTGGATTTCAGAAGTGCTATACGCCAAACTGGTCCTGCCCTCCGGTGTTTTATGTCTGGCCCCTGTCTGTACATAGTGGTTGGAAAATATTGTTTAAACGCTTAAATAATAATAATAATAATAATAATAATAATAATAATAATAATAAGACTAATAGTTAGTCACGGTAAATATTAGACTAAAATCTAGTGGTAAAAATACTAGGTTTAATCGAAGGAAATTATTTTTAAGAAGCGAAGCGCTGTCTGAGTTCAGAATCACCACCTTAACAAGTGAGTGCATAGTTACTTTCATCTTACACATAGATATGAAGTATTTAATATAAATTACATGCTATGTGTGCATATTGTCTGTATACTTGCCGTCTATGCTGGGTGAAAGATTTTTATACATGTTTTAAATTATTTAAACTGTATATGTATTTTATATCTACAAAATGTGTTGGGTAAAACATGGGTAGATGAAATAGTTGTTGTGTGACAAAAAATGTATTTTATATCTACAAAATGTATTTTATATCTACAGAGTATGGATGACAACCACGGACTATTCTTGACAGTCCAGTGGAACACTAGCAGACTCGCAAGCTATAGGTGTTATTTGAAGTGTGTATTCACCAGTTGTACTCTAAAAGCCCATTGACATGTATTGCGAGTGGATTCTCGGAAATGATACTGTCGATAAACGAGATAAAAACCATTGACATGTATTGCGAGTGAATTCTCGGAAACGATACTGTCAATAAACGAGATAACCCTGGCAGATGCGCCTAAAGGACTCTACCGGCAGAAGCGCCTAATAGAGAACCTTATAACCCCGGAAGATGCGCCTAAAGGACAATACCGGCAGATGCGCCTCATAAGGAATGTCACAATTTTGGTAGTTGCGCCTAAGTGATAATATTAGTAGTTGTGCTTGACAAATGTGTCATTAGCAACGATGGATTTCGTGCCTATTCTTTAGGATAATTCTTAGGAATGAATAAACGAGGAATAGCTGATTCTTAGGGTAGATCTTTAAGAGTAAGGGAGATAATGGGGATGGGTAATTGGGTTGATTGTTTGATGTTTAATCATAATAATTATATTATTGTGGGTTGAAAACCCTATATACTCACCAGGTTTCCCAACCTGACCCACTCAAGCTTATTTGTAATCACAGGTGTCGATACGAAGCTACTTTACACTGAGAGATTTAAAAAAGATGTAGATCACTAGTGTAAATAAATGTAAGTTCTGTTTATGCTTATGTTTCTGTATTGACGATGACATCCCAAATGTTTTAAAATGAATAAAATACATTTATTAGGAAATGTTTTGATAACGTATTTATCATGTTTTTCTGGGAACAAATTCCGCAACACTTTTATTAAAAGAGGTACTCTGATTTTTATAAAGCATAAACAAAATCGGTCTTTTCTGGCCGTGAAAATGGGGATGTCACAGTTGGTATCAGAGCATTAGTTTAAGCGAACTAGGAATAAAGATTTATTTCTAGACTTAAACTTAGGATGCTAAGAAATGATTGTGAGGAGTGTGTCTAATATATTTTAGGTAGTACACCTGAATAGACACAAGCACTAGCTTAATTAGGGAAGATGCCGAAAATGCTTTTATGTGCTAAATGATTTGTTGCTTTATGCTATCGTTTGATCAGATCTATGGTCTGTTGCCGACCGGATCTGGAAATTTTATGTGTTCAGATTTCTAAACGTTTAATTACGATATTAGAACTAGCATGTAACTTTTCGGAGTAATAAGGAAGATTACACGTCTAAATCTTCTCTATCTATATTCTCGTCTCGATGCACTGCACACATGCTTCAGTGAACATAACACCATGGTGAAGACTCGTAGAGAATTGAGTAAATGGAGGAAATAAAAAGGCTTATGATAATGAATGACATCTATTCTGGAATTTGACTCTAAAAGACCTGAGTCTAAGCGTTGCATCATACGACGAGATCTCATTAGAACATGTTCCATCGGTCTGATACGGTAATCGAAGTAAAGAACTTATCTTAGTTTAAGTCTGTTTAAGAAAGGGCAAGAGTTTCCAATAAGGACTGAGTTTGTAACTCGAAGGTTAATATTAAAAGTCCAACATATGATAAAGAGTGGGTGCAAGATTGCGCACCGCCAATAGTCAAGAAGTCCTAGAGTTAGATACTCATTTGAAAGGACATAAGAGTTATGATTACCACCTAGGATGGAAAGGAAATGAACGGAGTCATTATACAAGCCCTATTTTTTTGATGATTCTGGGACGTAATCATCCTAAGGGGATATAATTGTAACACCCGCAGATTCGGGCTAGTCAATTAAGATAATAAGCGTTAAAAATGATTTTTTTTTATAGAAGATTATCTAGGATAAATAATCTTAACCAAAGTAATAGTTCGGGTTAACAATTGTAACCTATTCGACGTAATAAAGAATAATTACTTGAATATTATATGTTTCATGATTATTATAATATAATAAAATAGGAAAAATCAGTCGAATCCTTCGTAAATCGTAAAAATAAGTGCGCCAAAACATATATATATATATATATATATATATATATATATATATATATATATATATATATATATATATATATATATATATATATATATATATATATAGGAAGTATACGTCGTTCTGATCCCGAAAATATAAATTTCGTCGAAATCCGAATCCGTATGAATTAGATATGATTTTTATAAGATATAAAAGTCAGCCGCGCACAACGAATGTATGACGTAAAAAGCTACGAAGAGAATGATTGACTTTTAGCTAATGCGACCAAAATGAAAATCGTAGTACTCCTTAAAATAGGAATTTTGAGAAAAAGAATGCCAAAAACGGAGTCAGTACGAGAGAGTTATGATTTTAGCAAAATCATTTAATTTTATAAAAAAATTGACAAAAATATAAATTCAAAATTAGCCGACGGAGTCCAAACGAAAGTTGTATATCTCGTCGATAGCTACGCATGGATATAAAGAACGTCGAAAACGGATTTCGTATGAACAATTTATAATTTTTAATAGCACATTTACGTATTAAAATAAAGTGTAAATCATATATACGTATACATACATATACATATGTATATATCGTTAGAAAGGTATCGACGATGCGGTCGTTATAAAACTAGTGTTGAGTACTTTCGACATTCGTTTAGTACAAATATCATTAAATCTATTTAAAATAGTATTATAAACGGGTGTTTAGTCATTTATATAACTATAAGGTCATTAAGTAACTATGGAATGTAGTTTTTGAAAATTCAATCACTATAAATAAGAGCCTCTAGCTCTCATATTTTTTGCACCATTCTCTTGATTTAAGAGTCTTTCTCTTCTTATCCCCCGAGCATTTCGGTCCCTCGTGATTCGACTTCTCTTTCTGTAGTTTTAGTATAGTAAGGTGAGCGCTGAAGCGTTGCACGAATCTTTCCTAGAAAATTAGTATTGTTATTATGAACTTATAATAACAATGGTGGTTAGAAAATATTGCTTATATTTAAAATTAGTATTGTTATTATGAACTTATAATAAATATTTGGGCTAAAACCCCCTTGTAAGTAAGGTATGCTTATCCTATTGTAATATAGCTTATATTTAAAATTAGTATTGTTATTATGAACTTATAATAAATATTTGGGTTATTATTATGACTTATATAAGTATCGTTATAATATCTTTTTAACTACTCGCGGTACGGAGAATCTGGTTTAAAGGGTCGCATAGGGTTGTTGGATTTCGGAAGTGCTATATGCCAAAATGGTCATGCCCTCCGGTGTTTTATGTGTGGCCCCTGTCTGTACATTGTGGTTAGAAAATATTGTTTAAACGCTTATATAATAATAATAATAATAATAATAATAATAATAATAATAATAATATTTAGTCACGGTAATATTAGACTAAAATCTAGTGGTAATAATAGTAGGTTTCATCGAAGGAAATTATTTTTAAGAAGCGAAGCATTGTCTGAGTTCAGAATCACCACCTTAACAAGTGAGTGCATAGTTACTTTCATCTTACACATAGATATGAAGTATTTAATATAAATTACATGCTATGTATGCATATTGTCTGTATACTTGCCGTCTATGCTGGGTGAAAGATTTTTATACATGTTTTAAATTATTTAAACTGTATATATGTATTTTATATCTACAAAATGTGTTGGGTAAAACATGGGTAGATGAAATAGTTGCTGTGTGACAAAAAAATAAAATGATGAGAGGTGATATAGACCATGAGATAAGGGTGAGAGGTGAACCATGAGAGAAGCCTTTTACCGAAGTGTTGGCCCCGTCATCTAGCAGAGTATGGATGACAACCACGGACTATTCTAGACAGTCTAGTGGAACACTAGCAGACTCGCAAGCTGTAGGTGTTATTTGAAGTGTGTATTCACCAGTTGTACTCTAAAAACCCATTGACATGTATTGCGAGTGGATTCTCGGAAATGATACTGTCGATAAACGAGATAAAAACCATTGACATGTATTGCGAGTGAATTCTTGGAAACGATATTGTCAATAAACGAGATAACCCTGGCAGATGCGCCTAAAGGACTCTACCGGCAGAAGCGCCTAATAGAGAACCTCATAACCCCGGAAGATGCGCCTAAAGGACAATACCGGCAGATGCGCCTCATAAAGAATGTCACAATTTTGGCAGTTGCGCCTAAGTGATAATATTAGTAGTTGTGCTTGACAAATGTGTCATTAGCAACGATGGATTTCGTGCCTATTCTTTAGGATAATTCTTAGGAATGAATGAACGAGGAGTAGCTGATTCTTAGGGTAGATCTTTAAGAGGAAGGAAGATAATGGGGATGGGTAATTGGGTTGATTGTTTGATGTTTAAACATAATAGCTATATTATTGTGGGTTGAAAACCCTATGTACTCACCAGGTTTCCCAACCTGACCCACTCAAGCTTATTTGTAATCACAGGTGCCGATACGAAACTACTTTACACTGAGAGATTTAAAAGAGATGTAGATCACTAGTGTAAATAAATGTAAGTTCTGTTTATGCTTATGTTTCTGTATTGACGATGACATCCAAAATGTTTTAAAATGAATAAAATACATTTATTAGGAAATGCTTTGATAACGTATTTATCATGTTTTTCTGGGAACAAATTCCGCAACACTTTTATTAAAAGAGGTACTCTGATTTTTATAAAGCATAAACAAAATCGGTTTTTTCTGCCGTGAAAATGGGAATGTCACAGAAAACAAAAGCACCAGGTAACAAAATAATATTATAAGTTCTTAACCAATTTTTTTTGGTAATTTCTATTCTGATTTTCATAGTTTGTTTTTAAGTTTTTATTATCAGCTGATTGGTGGGCATCATATGGATATTCGATGCCTAATCTTAAAAAGTTTGCCATACTGGTCCTTAGTCTAACTTGTAGTGCTACAAGTTGTGAAAGAAACTGGAGTGTTTTTCAACTGTTTCATGATTATTATAATATAATAAAATAGGAAAAATCAGTAGAATCGTCCGTAAATCGTAAAAATAAGTGCGCCAAAACATATATATATATATATATATATATATATATATATATATATATATATATATATATATATATATATATATATATATATATTTAGGAAGTATACGTCGTCCCGATCCCGAAAATATAAATTTCGTCGAAATCCGAATCCGTATGAGTTATATATGATTTTTATAAGATATAAAAGTCAGCCGCGTACAACGAATGTATGACGTAAAAAGTTACGAAGAGAATGGTTGACTTTTATCTAATGCGACCAAAATGAAAATCATAGTACTCCTTAAAATAGGAATTTTGAGAAAAAGAATGCCAAAAACGGAGTCAGTACGTGAGAGTTATGATTTTAGCAAAATCATTTAATTTTATAAAAAAATGGACAAAAATATAAATTCAAAATTAGCCGACGGATTCCAAACGAAAGTTGTATATCTCGTCGATAGCTACGCATGGATATAAAGAACGTCGAAAACGGATTTCGTATGAACGATTTATAATTTTTAATAGCACATTTACGTATTAAAATAAAGTGTAAATCATATATACGTATACATACATATACATATGTATATATCGTTAGAAAGGTATCGACGATGCGGTCGTTATAAGACTAGTGTTGAGTACTTTCGACATTAGTTTAGCACAAATATCAGTAAATCTATTTAAAATAGTATTATAAAGGGGCGTTTAGTCGTTTATATAACTATAAGGTCATTAAGTAACTATGGAAGGTAGTTTTTGAAAATTCAATCACTATAAATAAGAGCCTCTAGCTCTCATATTTCTTGCACCATTTTTCTTGATTCAAGAGTCTTTCTCTTCTTTTCCCCCGAGCATTTCGGTCCCTCGTGATTCGACTTCTCTTTCTGTAGTTTTAGTATAGTAAGGTGAGCGCTGAGGCGTTGCACGAATCTTTCCTAGAAAGATTCAGCGACGAAGTTCTGCCCCTGCAGAGCCCGACTCCTAGCTAAAACCCCCTTGTAAGTAAGTTATGCTTACCCTATTTTAATATAGCTTATATTTAAAATTAGTATTGTTATTATGAACTAATAATAAATATTTGGGCTATTATTATGACTTATATAAGTGTCGTTATAATATCTTTTTAACTACTCGCGGTACGGGGAATCTGGTTTAAAGGGCCGCATAGGGTTGTTGGATTTCAGAAGTGTTATATGCCAAAATGGTCCTGTCCTCCGGTGTTTTATGTCTGGCCCCTGTCTGTACATAGTGGTTAGAAAATATTGTTTAAACGCTTATATAATAATAATAATAATAATAATAATAATAATAATAATAATAATAACAATAACAATAACAATAATAATAATAATAATAATAATAATAATAATAATAATAATAATAATAATAATAATAATAATAATAATAATAATAATAATAATAATAATAAATAGTCACGGTAATATTAGACTAAAATCTAGTGGTAATAATACTAGGTTTCATTGAAGGAAATTATTTTTAAGAAGCGAAGCGTTGTCTGAGTTCGGAATCACCACCTTAAAAAGTGAGTGCATAGTTTCTTTCATCTTACACATAGATATGAAGTATTTAATATAAATTACATGCTATGTGTGCATATTGTCTGTATACTTGCCGTCTATGCTGGGTGAAAGATTTTTATACATGTTTTAAATGATTTAAAATGTATATGTATTTTATATCTACAAAATGTGTTGGGTAAAACATGGGTAGATGAAATAGTTGCTGTGTGACAAAAAAATAAAATGATGAGAGGTGATATAGACCATGAGATAAGGGTGAGAGGTGAACAATGAGAGAAGCCTTTTACCCAAGTGTTGGCCACGTCATCTAGCAGAGTATGGATGACAACCACAGACTATTCTAGACAGTCCAGTGGAACACTAGCAGGCTCGCAACCTGTAGGTGTTATTTGAACTATGTATTCACCAGTTGTACTCTAAAAACCCATTGACATGTATTGCGAGTGGATTCTCGGAAATGATACTGTCGATAAACGAGATAAAAACCATTGACATGTATTGTGAGTGGATTCTCGGAAACGATACTGTCAATAAACGAGATAACCCTGGCAGATGCGCCTAAAGGACTCTACCGGCAGATGCGCCTAATAGAGAACCCCAAAACCCCGGTAGATGCGCCTAAAGGACAATACCGACAGATGCGCCTCATAAGGAATGTCACAATTTTGGTAGCTGCGCCTAAGTGATAATATTAGTAGCTGTGCTTGACAGATGTGTCATTAGCAACGATGGATTTCGTGCCTATTCCTTAGGATAATTCTGAGGAATGAATGAACGAGGAATAACTGTTTCTTAGGGTAGATCCTTAAGAGTAAGGGAGATAATGGGGATGGGTAATTGGGTTGATTGTTTGATGTTTAATCATAATAATTATATTATTGTGGGTTGAAAACCCTATATACTCACCAGGTTTCCCAACCTGACCCACTCAAGCTTATTTGTAATCACAGGTGTCGATACGAAACTACTTTACACTGAGAGATTTAAAAAAGATGTAGATCACTAGTGTAAATAAATGTAAGTTCTGTTTATGCTTATGTTTCTGTATTGACGATGACATCCCAAATGTTTTAAAATGAATAAAATACATTTATTAGGAAATGCTTTGATAACGTATTTATCATGTTTTTCTGGGAACAAATTCCGCAACACTTTTATTAAAAGAGGTACTCTGATTTTTATAAAGCATAAACAAAATCGGTCTTTTCTGGCCGTGAAAATGGGGATGTCACAGTTGGTATCAGAGCATTAGTTTAAGCGAACTAGGAATAAAGATTTATTTCTAGACTTAAACTTAGGATGCTAAGAAATGATTGTGAGGAGTGTGTCTAATATATTTTAGGTAGTACACCTGAATAGACACAAGCACTAGCTTAATTAGGGAAGATGCCGAAAATGCTTTTATGTGCTAAATGATTTGTTGCTTTATGCTATCGTTTGATCAGATCTATGGTCTGTTGCCGACCGGATCTGGAAATTTTATGTGTTCAGATTTCTAAACGTTTAATTACGATATTAGAACTAGCATGTAACTTTTCGGAGTAATAAGGAAGATTACACGTCTAAATCTTCTCTATCTATATTCTCGTCTCGATGCACTGCACACATGCTTCAGTGAACATAACACCATGGTGAAGACTCGTAGAGAATTGAGTAAATGGAGGAAATAAAAAGGCTTATGATAATGAATGACATCTATCGGAAGATACCTTAAGAGTGGTATCTTGCCTTTAGAATATGTCCGATAAAATAACAGTACATTCAGAGGAGTACTGTACGTCTGAAGTACACCTTCGATTGGTGGGATGATGGAACGATTGGTGTAATTTCTGAAGTTGTCCCATTGTGTGGCGTTTCCACCACCAACCGAGTTGAAACAGAATTGATGATTGAAGATACGCATGGAAGAAGTCCTAATAGAGTCTAAGGAAAATTTTATGATTGTTTGGACACATTTGTATGTGTTAATTAAAATTGTTTTTGTGATAGTAACTTGGAAAACTGCAAGACAATATTTGGGACGAGTATGAGTAGGTGTGAATGGTAGTAGAGGTCTATACTACCGGAAGCACAAGACTCACGCTTGGATCAGGGAAAGTCACAAGGTTACCAACGCACTAGTAATTGATTCTGTTTTGTTCATGTCTGTCGTTACCATCGTTTTGGTAATGACTAAGAAGATGATTGTTAATCCGACCCTAGTGGTCATATCAAATCGAGTCCGAATAAGATGAATATGTTACGTGGTTCAAAGTACCAAGATCGATGTAGCATCTGACTTAAGTCAGAAGATTGAAGTGAAATATAATCGAAGCGATCAATAGAAGTATCGTAACCGTTGTTAAGGTAAGGAGCTTGTAGCTAGATGTGCTACATGCTAGAATGTGATTATATCACATTAGAACATGAAGCAAGGTATATTCTATTCTGGAATTTGACTCTAAAAGACATGAGTCTAAGCGTTGCATCATACGACGAGATCTCATTAGAACATGTTCCATCGGTCTGATACGGTAATCGAAGTAAAGAACTTATCTTAGTTTAAGTCTGTTTAAGAAAGGGCAAGAGTTTCCAATAAGGACTGAGTTTGTAACTCGAAGGTTAATATTAAAAGTCCAACATATGATAAAGAGTGGGTGCAAGATTGCGCACCGCCAATAGTCAAGAAGTCCTAGAGTTAGATACTCATTTGAAAGGACATAAGAGTTATGATTACCACCTAGGATGGAAAGGAAATGAACGGAGTCATTATACAAGCCCTATTTTTTTGATGATTCTGGGACGTAATCATCCTAAGGGGATATAATTGTAACACCCGCAGATTCGGGCTAGTCAATTAAGATAATAAGCGTTAAAAATGATTTTTTTATATAGAAGATTATCTAGGATAAATAATCTTAACCAAAGTAATAGTTCGGGTTAACAATTGTAACCTATTCGACGTAATAAAGAATAATTACTTGAATATTATATGTTTCATGATTATTATAATATAATAAAATAGGAAAAATCAGTCGAATCGTCCGTAAATCGTAAAAATAAGTGCGCCAAAACATATATATATATATATATATATATATATATATATATATATATATATATATATACATTTAGGAAGTATACGTCGTCCCGATCCCGAAAATATAAATTTCGTCGAAATCCGAATCCGTATGAATTAGATATGATTTTTATAAGATATAAAAGTCAGCCGCGCACAACGAATGTATGACGTAAAAAGCTACGAAGAGAATGATTGACTTTTAGCTAATGCGACCAAAATGAAAATCGTAGTACTCCTTAAAATAGGAATTTTGAGAAAAAGAATGCCAAAAACGGAGTCAGTACGAGAGAGTTATGATTTTAGCAAAATCATTTAATTTTATAAAAAAATTGACAAAAATATAAATTCAAAATTAGCCGACGGAGTCCAAACGACAGTTGTATTTCTCGTCGATAGCTACGCATGGATATAAAGAACGTCGAAAACGGATTTCGTATGAACAATTTATAATTTTTAATAGCACATTTACGTATTAAAATAAAGTGTAAATCATATATACGTATACATATGTATATATCGTTAGAAAGGTATCGACGATGCGGTCGTTACAAAACTAGTGTTGAGTACTTTCGACATTCGTTTAGTACAAATATCATTAAATCTATTTAAAATAGTATTATAAACGGGTGTTTAGTCATTTATATAACTATAAGGTCATTAAGTAACTATGGAAGGTAGTTTTTGAAAATTCAATCACTATAAATAAGAGCCTCTAGCTCTCATATTTCTTGCACCATTCTCTTGATTCAAGAGTCTTTCTCTTCTTATCCCCCGAGCATTTCGGTCCCTCGTGATTCAACTTCTCTTTCTGTAGTTTTAGTATAGTAAGGTGAGCGCTGAAGCGTTGCACGAATCTTTCCTAGAAAATTAGTATTGTTATTATGAACTTATAATAACAATGGTGGTTAGAAAATATTGCTTATATTTAAAATTAGTATTGTTATTATGAACTTATAATAAATATTTGGGCTAAAACCCCCTTGTAAGTAAGGTATGCTTATCCTATTGTAATATAGCTTATATTTAAAATTAGTATTGTTATTATGAACTTATAATAAATATTTGGGTTATTATTATGACTTATATAAGTATCGTTATAATATCTTTTTAACTACTCGCGGTACGGAGAATCTGGTTTAAAGGGCCGAATAGGGTTGTTGGATTTCAGAAGTGCTATATGCCAAAATGGTCCTGCCCTCCGATGTTTTATGTCTGGCCCCTGTCTGTACATAGTGGTTAGAAAATATTGTTTAAACGCTTATATAATAATAATAATAATAATAATAATAATAATAATAATATTTAGTGCCTATTCCTTAGGATAATTCTGAGGAATGAATGAACGAGGAATAGCTGATTCTTAGGGTAGATCTTTAAGAGTAAGGAAGATAATGGGGATGGGTAATTGGGTTGATTGTTTGATGTTTAAACATAATAGTTATATTATTGTGGGTTGAAAACCCTGTGTACTCACCAGGTTTCCCAACCTGACCCACTCAAGCTTATTTGTAATCACAGGTGCCGATACGAAACTACTTTACACTGAGAGATTTAAAAGAGATGTAGATCACTAGTGTAAATAAATGTAAGTTCTGTTTATGCTTATGTTTCTGTATTGACGATGACATCCAAAATGTTTTAAAATGAATAAAATACATTTATTAGGAAATGCTTTGATAACGTATTTATCATGTTTTTCTGGGAACAAATTCCGCAACACTTTTATTAAAAGAGGTACTCTGATTTTTATAAAGCATAAACAAAATCGGTTTTTTCTGCCGTGAAAATGGGAATGTCACAGAAAACAAAAGCACCAGGTAACAAAATAATATTATAAGTTCTTAACCAATTTTTTTTGGTAATTTCTATTCTGATTTTCATAGTTTGTTTTTAAGTTTTTATTATCAGCTGATTGGTGGGCATCATATAGATATTCGATGCCTAATCTTAAAAAGTTTGCCATACTGGTCCTTAGTCTAACTTGTAGTGCTACAAGTTGTCAAAGAAACTGGAGTGTTTTTCAACACGTAAGTTTTTTTGTATCTATTTAAAAAAAATTTGTTTTCCTATATGATAATATGTTTTTTTTTTCTCATTTTAGTTATTTCATGATTTTACTTACTTTAATTACTTTCATTCTTGTAGCTTCTTACGAAGAAACGAAATAGATTGGCACGGTCTAGATTAAATGACATGGTGTTTGTCAAATTCAATCGTGCCTTAGACCGTCGAGTTAAAGATAAGGAGAAGGATCCTATTCTTTTACAAGAGATTGATGAAAGTAACGAGTGGTTGATGGGAAGACTTAAAGAGGAGAATGATGATGATATAGTATTTGTTGGTGAAGATCTTACTTGGAGAGATGTGGCTCAGGTGCTTATGAGCCTAGTTATCTAACTAGATCAAGAGTGCAAAATGATGGAGCCGGGCCATCGGGTATTGATAAGGGAAAAGCTCCAGAATCTAGTCAACGATCTGGATTTCGTTTGATGGATGAAGAGGTGGAAGAGGATATCAGAAGTGATTGTGGAGGAGATGATGTTGTCCAAGTTGACGTTGATGATGACCGTTTCGCGTATTTTTAGTTTTTATGATTAAGGATTAAGAATTTAGGACTTAAGTTCTGCCTTTTTTTTATCACCATGCCTGATTCTACTTTTAACTTTTGAAATTTTGACGTTTGAAATTGATGCCTTATGCAAAATGCAGGATATGGTTTTTTTAAGTATTTATATATAATTTCTATATTTTAATTTTTTTTAATAATGGGCGCTTTATGTGCTCTAAGCGGGCGCTTTTGCATAGCGCTTAACGCTTTTACTCCTAAAGCCCAAAGCGCTTTGAGGCGCTTTACGCTATTTAAAATCAAGAATGTTGCTGCATGAGAAAGAGTTTCAAGAGAGAAAGTGTATATGAAACATAGTTTGATGACCTTTAACATCCCTGATGTTCGAACATTATATTTGTTTATTCAAATGACATTATGTTCAAACATTATATATGTTTATTCAAATGACAGTGTCAATCATAATGATGACACCATCACAATTTCTATGGTTAAAAATACAGGTGACAAACTTAATGCGGTTAATACAATTAAAGGGGTGACACCAAATTCAAAAGCGTTGCAATTAAGATACGAGGTTGGTAAAATACCATTTATAAATTGTTATTCTAGCATTAGCTTCCATCTGCAAACTGCAATACCGCAAAAATTATCTTTTATTATTATTCTTTTGTAATGCAAAATCTTTTCTAACATATTTCTTTTTTATTTTCTAATGATTCAAGTAAAGAGGTTGAGATCTGTTTCAAGTAAAGAGATTGACATATTTCAAATAATGAGATTGACATATTTCATCAGTTTTAGATATTCTTACCTTTGGAGCCTACATGATACCTGCTGTGGAACTCTTTCTCTTTTACAACTCTTTTATTATGTATTTCATGAAATAAATAATTTTCTTTTATTATGGGTTTTCTACACTGCACCCCACTTTATATTGAACTTTTTTTTTTGTTTACTGTTCAATATTTTAGTTTGAATATCAATTTTCGTACGACTGGCTGACAGATCAGTGGGGAACGGATGAATCAACGGTGATTTGAAGTAATAATTTAAAATTTTTTTGGACATTTTTAAGTTGTTAAAAATAGTATTTTTTTTTTATATATTTTTGGGGTTATTCATGAAAGACGAAGCACTAATGAGAAGCCTTAAAAGCAAGGTTTTAGGTCCAATTTCAAACGATACCCCGGTTTTAGGCCAATGGATGATTAATCAACAAACATGCGGATCAAGGTGTTCTCTATTTTCTTTGGTATGAAAAACAAATGTTAAATAATGAAATTTGTTGTGTGTTGTTGATGTTCTCAAATCATCTTCTTAAGCATTGTTATGTATTTCAGATTACACTTTTGGGTTTCAGTTTCTTATTGGAATTTACTCCATGTGCATCATTGTTTCATCTGCCTTTCTCTTTCTGCTGCAAAAATAGGAACACGCACACAAATTCAATCCGCACACACGTATAAACAGTTCTTTATTTGCCTTTCGGTAGAGGCTACCCGCAAAGCCGGGTTCTTCCGTAGTTCATAGGAAAAAAAAACATCAAATGCTGTCCATTCCTCTATATTTGATCTACTTTTTTTTTGGTTATTTGA
Source organism: Lactuca virosa (assembly GCF_052849685.1). NCBI lineage: Eukaryota > Viridiplantae > Streptophyta > Magnoliopsida > Asterales > Asteraceae > Lactuca > Lactuca virosa. The sequence continues at coordinate 309,664,002 of NC_136433.1, read as the reverse complement.
TATACTTAACGTGTGTTTTATATATTGAAAATTTGATGAACCATATCCATTAAGAAAATATTTCTGTGGAATATAATAAATTTTAGAGTAAGTTACTGAAATCGTCCCTATGGTTTGGTCAAAATTATACGTTTGGTCCCTAACTTTTTTTTTTTGCACTAGGATCGCCCTTGTGGTATGATTTTATTGCGTTTTTTGGGCCAAAATTGCATGTTTGGTCCCTATCTTTATGTATGTAAGGGACGAAAAATGCAACAAAATCAAACCATAGGGACGACCCGAGTGCAAAAGCAAAAAAATAAAAATAAAAACTTTAAGAACCAAATGTGCAATTTTGACCAAACCATATGAACGATTTCAGGAATTTAAAAAAAAAAAAAAATGAATCGAAAGAATCTTCGGTTTACATGAAAAAACAAACCAAATAACCCGTAACTACATACTCCAAAGTATACAAAACCAGATTTATATATTTTGTTTATAATTAGTTTTATAGATATTAAAAACCGGGATAAATTGAAACATTTATAAGAAAATAGATTAAAGTCTTAAATTGAAAATTGATTAACTCGACGGAATTATACCCTGAAACTTTAAAGTACGAAGATTGTAGACCTTTGCATGTAAAGTTTTATATATAAAAGGAAAATTAAGTAATCTAACAATTTTTAAGTGCTTTTTAAGAAAATAGCAAAAAAAAAATACCCCTTCTCTTGAATGTCCATTCTAAGTAAACATTAATTTTTTTGTTGTATTGATAAAAACCTAATGTTGAAATAGAAAAAACAAACAAACAAACAAACATTAAACCACCAATGACACCCATAAAATTAAGAAGAAAATCAGAAATTCAGATTATGTTTACAATGACTTTGATGAAAGTTTATACTCGTTTGATGTTTTAAATGGTCTTAAACCATTAGGTTTGTCAATTCATAAGTAGGTTTGTCAATTCATAAGTTAGTATTATAAGTCGATGTTCCAGTTATGTTACTAAGGAATATTGATCATAAATGTGGTTTGTGTAATAGATCGAGGCTAAGGATTATAGTATGGGATAATCGGGTTATAGAAGTAGATATAGTTTAAGGAAATAATATAGGAAACCGTACGTTTATTCAAAGAATGTTTTTGACGCTTTCGAATAAAATGATTTCTTTCACATTTAAAAGAACACAATTTCCACTAGCTATATATTTTTCGATGACAATAAACAAGAGTCAATGATAATATTTATCGAATTTATGATTATTTTTTAGACAACTAGTGTTCACTCATACTCAATTGTATGTTGTATTGTCTATAATAAAAAGTAATGATGGATTAAAAAATATTGATTTTACACAACGACAGTAATTAACTTATTAAAAAGGCATCTAATGTTGTATTCAAATAAATCTTTGAAAATTTATGATTCAGTATAAGTATTGAAAATATTTCGGTAGTTTTTTTATTAGTGTATAATATATGAATTAGTTAATTATTCATCATTTCATTTATATTTATTTTAAAATTTTACTTTAAAAAAATATTTATATTTATTTCAAAATTTTACTTTAAAAAAATATTTAAGAGTAGGTTATCTTTCTATTTAACTTATTTTTTTAATACTGCAGTATACGCAGAATATAAAAATAAAAGGAACGCGTTTTCCTTGATTGCAATTAAAGGTTTTGCAAGTTAAGTTCAAAAATTCATGACTTCCGGAGCTAGCTCTAATAACCTAAGCAAAGAACTTGGTACAAACTTTCTAGCAAACAAAAAGCAAACTCTTGTTCGCTCTCCATTATACATACACTCGGTTCCATTCTGCATTTGTCTCAACAAAGAAAGTGTCACCTCCCATTTTCCAAACTTGTAGGGATGAGGTCCACCTTTTGACCAGTCAACATAAGTTAACGTCCGATCTGAATTATCTTCCTTGAACTCTATATATAAGAATGTGGGGATGTAATGCTCATCTGAATAACAAGCAGGTTTGCAATAGTCTCGAAACAAAGGGTAATATTTCCTATCACAGATAATCTCTAGGGCTAGGTGGCGGTCAACTTCAAACCACTGGGAGCCTTTTCGCCATTGATCTACTGTAACTGCTGGTTCCATGTTGTGGTCATATCGTCCACGCCCCACTGGGCCCTCTTTATCATAGCACTCCACAAATGTCTGTTTGGAGTTGATTAGATATGGGTAGATGGTTGAGAAGTTGTAAAGAGGAATGCAAGCCTCAGAAAGAAGCACAAATCTTTCGTTATTGAAATCAAGTAATGCACTGGCTAATAGGCGACGCTCGGCTTCCACCATACTTATTTCTCCCCACGTAACCACCTACACCATGCATTGTACATTATATCTTATTGTTTATAAATTCTAATTTTGATTCATTTGTATCCTTCTAGCAAATTTTTGTTCATTTGTATCCATCATGCATTAGTATTTTGAAAACTTGGACATTTTGTTTATGACTACTTTTCACTTTGATTCAAACGCACCATGAACAGTATTTGTTAAAAGAGAGAAAGAAACTCTAGAGTAGGTGTCCACTGAAAAGGGATTTGAAAAACAAGAATCTTTATTTTTCATGAAAAATAGAACTACAATGTTATAGAAATAAACTCTTAGGGTGGATCTAAAAAAGTTTTGAAGCATGCGGATCAGTGGACACGTGACGCACGTCATGAGGCATATGAATTGGGGCTCCATAAAAGTACACCGTGAGCCAAATTTGAGTATAGTCACATACCCAATGGTGAATCTAGTTATAAGGCTGATTGTAATTGAGATATACATATTCTATCACTATGCTACAAAAAGCCATGTTGCTCTTAATTTTTTGGACAATTATAATCTAAAATGAAACGTATTACATGTTCTCTGTACCAGGGGTGTATTACATATTTTATGTATGTGAATTACATTATTGAATTTTAGTGGTGATGTAATTGATGTAAAAATTATGAAGTAAAAGATAAAAACACAAAAGCGATTTGACACATAATTAACATACCTCACTTGGAATTCTTCGTCCTTGAAACATTGGTTCAGGAGCCACTTCACCAACAAAATATGGTTGTGTATGAACATAAATGGAGTAAAAACCCTTATAACCACGAAAGAACCTAGCCCAAAGGGGAGATAATGGCAACCTTCCTCTTACTAAATACATGAATGCAACCTTTGGCGTCTTCTTGAATGGAGTCTTGCGTATTCTAGGAACCATCGATGCTCTCCAAAACAACTCATCATCTTTCATTCTGTGTAAAAACGCACTTGTGGCGGATGGCTTTGGTGTTTCTGTTGGCTCTTTTGGCTCTTTAATCGTTCTGGTCGTGGTGTTGGTGACGATGATATTGGTAGGAGGAGTGGTGCTTTCCGTTCTGTTTTGCATTTGGGGATTTAAAGGGAAAAGCCCTGAACGTTGATTATCGATTATGGTGGATGGAACTTGGAATGAGAAAACTTGCTTAGATTTTGAGTTTAAGGGTATACTATAAAGGCAAAAGATTAGTGTGGCCCCAAGCCCTATACCACATACAAGTATAAGAAAATAATGGGCTAATGTTTTAAGATGCATTTGTCGAATTTCCTTCTTCATCTAGACACAATACCCACGAAACTTCAAGGAAGATGAGAAACTTGTTCCAAGAGACTGGATCCTTACAAAACTTGAAAGATTTGTTTTTCTTTCCACGTGAACTCAACTAATTTCGAATGTTATTTACAGAAACGAGTTTCTATCTTAATTTGATGCTATGAACGTATAAAATGATCCGTTTAGGGATATAATTCTCACTTGGTGAATGTATTACACTTATCAAGGGTATAACTATGGGACACTGGAAAACAACTGTATCTTTCCTGGGTAAGTCGCCTCATGAAATGTGAAAGGAGATCAAGAATAAGACACAACATCGTAATCGTCTTTGGGGATAAACTGGAAACAAAAGACAACTGTAAAGAGAGACCTAATTTCCCAACCCGATGAGCTATCCAGAGACATGCGAAAGTTAATCGAAAGGGAGTTTCTTTGTTGTGTGAATAAAGCAAGACAATGACGAAATGTTGTAAAATCCACCCAGAGGAATACACCCACAAAGTGATGATGGAGGAAACGAGGAAAGAGATCGATCGGCCAGAGAGAGAGGAGAGTTGTGCCATGTGGTACTTACTAGTCCAAAAGTCGGTATTAAATCCAAAATTTCAGGGTGGCCAACAAGTTGTCACATTCGTTGGTAGGGCTTTCACTTTTTTTGGGTCTAGATGTTGACTTCTCAAAAGACGAGGAAACTCCCAAGTAACAAAAACAAGTGTTAATAACTTATTGTCAAATTTCTTCCTTTTTTGATTTGCAACGGATGGAATATCTTTTGTAACTAATTACATTTTAAGAAAAACATTGATAATATTAATAAAAAAATATAAATATGAATTCAAATGTATTTGGGAAATATACATGAGAAGAAAATAAGATAAAGTGAAAATAAGGACCTAAGTCAATTAATGAATTTATATAAATTAACAAAAAAATTGAAATTAGAATGTAAGTCAATTAATGAATTTGATATCCATTTATTACAATATTTATATTAATTATTATATTAAAATATTATGTGCAATTTAATAAAATAGAAAATTTTAATAAAATGATATGTGGAAAAAAAATTAATTCAAAATTACTACACAATGACATTTGACAAAATAAATGAGAATGTGACATGTAACAAAAAAATATTTATTTATTAGAGTAGATTATTAGAGCAACGCATACACGACGCTCGTGAACGTGTTGGGGAGATTGTTATTTGGTTATTTTCTAATACTTATATTTTCAAATTTTACATGCCGAAGGCCGAAAAACTTTTAGTTTCAATTGTCCTTCGGTCTCTTTGATGGATTTTTAAGATTGATTGGACTAAGTGCCTTAAGTTGGCATCTTTTGCTTTATAATTGTAACGTTAGAGGTAGTGATGTCATTTTTGTCATACTTTTTTTTTCTGATATAGTCATATTTGTCACACCTCTTCAAGAACTTGCTATTTAGGCGTGTTTGGTAAAAGTAGCTGTTAGCTGGAAGCGGGAAGCGGGTAGCTGGTAGTGGGTAGCGGGTAGCTGGTAGCGGGAAGCTGTAGCTTATATTTGTTATATGACTGTTTAATAAAAGTAGCTGGAAGCTTTTAAAATATATAAAATTACATAAAAGGACAATTGATTAAAAATAAATAAATATTTAAATATATTTTTAAGGGTAATTATGGAAATCGATTTCAAAAGCTCAGTAGCGTTTTGTTAAACGCTACATAAAGTAGCTTTTAGAATTGGAGCGTTTTGTTTAAACTAAAAGCTAAACGCTCGTACTGCCAAACGAAACTTTTTGTTTAAACTGGAGCGTTTTGTCAAAAGCTAAAAGATAAAAGCTCTCAAACACTTCCAAAAGCTCCGTGCCAAACACGCCCTTAGACGGGGTGATTTGTCACTTTTTCCTGCAACTGGGGCGGATATTGGCGGAGACTGCAATACCCGTCCCCTTACCCGAATCCGATCACCACACCCATCCCTGCCCCTACCCCACTTAATCCCCGACGGATTTGAGTAAAAAAAAATCTCCATCAGGTACGGTAAACCTAATGAATACAAAAAAAAATATAAAAAAAATTATACAAATCAAAGAAAAAGTCAATCATCTTTTATTCTTACACAACCAATATCGATTTAGAACCGTTAAGAGGTATGTTATACACACAACCACAACTGTTGGAAGCATGTTTAAAAATTAATCCAAAACTTTTGTTTGCCATTTGGAGTGTGTAACAGTATAACATATATCTTTTTTCATTAAAGGTTGTATGCAATTATACAATTATAATGTTTTTTTTCTATAAAGTATTGCTATATCACTAAACAAACAATTCACTTGAGTACATATAAATCTCGATCAAACTAAAAAACATTCCAAAAACACCAAACATTACTAATTCTTCAAGTCATAGTAATTTTGAGTCTTGATGAATGATGATGGTCGTCCTTCGATGCAGTGAATATTGATGCTTAAAGAGGTCGATGAATCAAATAGATGATTGGAAAATGGATGCCAATATGTGATTGCTTGAATCTTGGTGGTCGAACACGTGCCACTAAAAGTCAAGTCTGAAAGAGAAGAAGACGATCCAGAGCTCGATACTTTGATATCTACAAAGAGTCGATTTTATAAAACATAAAATCGATTATTGCAAAATCAAGTTTGTTCATATTGCAAAAAATCGATTTCACAACAACATTAAGTTGATAATGGAAAAAACGAGTTCATACAGATTGAAGCATACAGATTACACGAATTTGGCAATTGATAAGTTATAACCAAATGAGTTTGTAGGTTGACGGAAAATATTTCGTAAGTCTTTAACGGGGAAGATAGTATCATACTCGTCCCCGACCCATCCCCCCTTCGGGAACAAAATATAAACTCTATCCCTGATCCATTATCCGTTAAGGCGGGGAATACCCTGTCCGATCGGGTCGGTTATTCGCGGTTATCCAAATTCGCGGGTAAAACTTGCATCCCTACTTTTGCCACAAGATTTTTTATATTTAAAACTAAAATTAATTTATATCAAACCAAATTAATTTGTTTAAATAAAACTAAATTTGTTACAATCAGTATTTTCTCATAAAGAGCCTCGATGCCTTCTCATTCATTTAAATACATAATACATGAGTAATAGGATGAATACAAAGTATGGGCTATCTATACAAAATAATGGGCTATATCAAAACGAATACAATAGTACATAATGTTACACTAACATCCCCCCGCAGTCGGAACGGGAAATCGTGAACGAATGTTCAGCTAGATCTGAAGTCAAGAAACAAAGGTGAAGGTAGCTGTCACACCCGAAACCGGAACGGCGGAAATGTTCGGGGGCGGATGACGTCATGTACAGTATCACAACAAATGTATAATAGTAATCAAAGTAACAACAACCATTGTATTGATAACATAGTACTTACATTGTATTCAAAACATTTCTTATTTAACATTAAAACTATAGCAAAAGATAAGACGTGGTGCTACTATGCTCCGTCTTCGTAACGTCTGAGAGGGTACCTGTCTACTAATTTTCCTGAGAATACAAGTGGTTTGAAAAAGTATCAACATTAAAGTCGGTGAGTTCATAAGCATTTTTGCTATAGAAAGTATATTCTTTGTTTTTTTGAAAATGTTTGTGTGTTCCTCCAGAAAATCCTATATTTTCTTAATAAGAAATGTGACCATACTAGTTCCTTCTATGATCACTTAGTTTATACTAGCTATATATAAACTAATATTGAACGGACAGTTGAATGTGTGGATCTACCCTAAGCCTACAACCAAACAAGGAACAGGAAGTAAGGCGAAAATCACACATTCCACTGCCTATCGGATATTATTTATATATAACTCTGATGTATAAGCTAAGGAACCATAGTATTAACAATTAAGGGTCCTTTATGTTATACTAGTTTGTAAATAAGTGTTGAACCTTTTGTAAATATATTCCTAGTTCCACCCGCTCTACTGTAAAGTATTGTTTTCGGTAAGTAATCGTATTTGTTTCCAAAAAGTTGGATTGTAAACTGTTTGCTTGTAAAATAATGATGTTTATCCTGGAAAATCCTATATTTTTCATAAAATCGAATTGTAGTCTTAAACGTTCCAAGACCGAAAAGTACAAGTATAATTTCCTTACTTAATTTAATGATACATAGTTTTATTCATAAGTAAAACTAGTTGAAGATGTGTTTGCCCTGTAAACTAGATGTGATGTTAATACCCTCCTATGATCACTTAGTACATACGAGTTCTATATAATCGAGATCGAAAAGACAGTTGAATGGGTGATTCTGCCCTGAGCTCACAACCAAACAAGGAACAGGAAATAAGGCGGAAATCACACATTCCACTATCTACCGGTCATTAATTTTATATAACCCTGATGTATATGCTAAGTAATCACAGAGTTAATACCCCTTAAGATTGTTTAAAAAGTATATTACTACTTAAATGTGTCGTTGTTTTCTCCATGTGAGTTCTTATAACCATATTGTAACCTAAGATAGCCTGATCGCGACGTTCTTCAGGCGTCAGAATGTTAACGACATTTGTCACCCCAGGCCTGCCGGCCTAACTGTAGCTAACAGTTAAGGTGTGGGATTGTCAGTCATGTATATATCTATACACAAATATCTCGCTCTCCCTACAAGAGACTCTGGTTATAAGTCAGGACTTGGTTCGTACTTAGATAAGTGCGTGAAGACGTCTCACAAATTTGCTTCAACGTGTTTACGAGTAATATCTGAAAACCCTTTTTGTACGTTTGTTTTGTTTCCGTATTGTAATCTAAACTTTGTAAAATAGTACGTGTGTTCCATAAACTATACCTATTATAATTTATATGTTTGTTTCCGTATTGTGACCTGAACTTTGTAAAATAGTACGTGTGTTCCATAAACTATACCTATTATAGTTTATATGTTTGTTCCATTGATGTCAAAACTGTTGCGTCTTAACATGTTTTGTAATTGTTTATAACTTTAATAGTAACGATGTTTTGCGTATTTAATAAATTTCACGTTTATTGCATATTATCGGTAAGAAAACATAATAAGAAATTTATATTTTTAAACACAAGATTTCTTGTGTTTTACTTGTATTCACCCCCTAAAACAATTTAAAAATTATGAAAACGTAGGGGTATGAACTCACCTTGAATGCGTGTTTTTGGTTGGGTACAACTTGGTCGCGATGATCCTCGGGTTAGAACACGTATAATTTCTGAAATCCTAATAATATTTAAACACATAATATTGTGTTCAACTTAGTAAAATGATTAACTTAAGCTTTAATTAACACTAGTTATGTATCAATACTTACAAGAATCCTTAGAATAATTGAAGTTGTTCTTAATGTTCTTGGGTGGATTTATGAAGATTCAATGATAATCTGGGAAAAAGGTATGAAGGTTTGAAGGTTCTTGGATGAGTTTTGAGAGCAATTGTACGTAACTTAAGAGTGAAGAATTTGGAAATGGTGAAGGTGTTTTCGGTTGACATATATATATGGGATTGAAATTGATGCGATGTTTACATTGGGATATGTAACTTATCATCTTGGAAAGAGTATCAACCGCCTAAATGACTAAATATCTACATATTTTAAGGTGATTTCGGCCAAGGTAAACTAATTAACAAAGGGTTTTCAGCCATATATATGTTCCAAGAAGAGTTTTTGGTCATGGCATTTTAAAAGCAAGAGATTTCGGTCCAAACTTGATGATTTCGGTCATACTCCAACCAAAAATCCCATGAACTTAGATTCTCTAAAACATAATCTATATGTTCTAGAAGTCTAAAACCGAAAAATCCTTTGTGGTGCATTCTTTTATGGTTTTAACTTTAATCCTTTGACTTATTTTGACATAAATTAGCTTAAATCAACTTAGGTTTCAATCCATCCTTAGTTACTAGCTTATAAATATGCCTTCATGATTATAGAAGATACAGTGCAACTAGGATTGCAATGTGGTTTCACTTATACATGGTTAGGTTTTAGACTTGTTGGATCTAAAATTTTCCGGATTGTGACATTATCCCCCCGTTAGAGGGAATTTCGTCCTGAAATTCATATTCTGAATGGGACTTTAAGGGTTGGGGATAGAGGTGTGTACTTCGGTTCCATTTGATATTCTCGTTCCCATATGACTTTAGGTCCTTGCTTGGTGTTCCGGCGGACCTTTATTATTAGTATGTGACTTTGTTTCGTTTAATCTGACTGCCTGTTTAGGGATGGTAAGTTGTACTTAAGACGGGGAAGAGTGTGGGTTTGGTTTACTTGTCTACGTTCACTCGAATGGTAGCATGTCCACTTGTAGTCTTGGGCAGCTTTGACCTGAAGTTCATGGTAGGACTCATACTTGGTTCATCTATCATCACCTCGTGTATACAAGTCGTATATAATTAAGATGGAAAAGACGTTCGGATGGGTGACTCTGCCCCAAGTCCACAACCAGACAAGGAACAGGAGGTAGGGCGGAATCACACATCCTAAGTCCGTAGAATCTTAATTATATACCACCCTCGCATATATACTTAGTAGTGATAGGCTAGCTGTGTGGGTCCTTAGTCTCTATTCTTGAACTTGACTTGCTGTACGAGTGGTATTACTGGGAGATCTGATGGGGATACTTTGGGAAGGTTACAGACTTCCGGAACATCCTCGGTGTTTTTCGCTTCAAGTTTCTTATCTACGGAGTGAGTTAGGAAGGCATGGTACCCCTCGCATGGGTACTTCGGAGTTTTGAAGCGAGAGACGATACGGTGGTTTATGTTGGGTTTATCGTTATAGGTTGAAAAGATTTCGTTAGACGGTCGGTTAAGGCGAAAGGTCTTTTTGTAGCACAATAATTGGTATGGTGAGGACCAAGCCAATCCATGTCAAATGACGACCTCGGAATTTATTATGGTGACAAGTTTTAAGTCGATTTGGAAGGAGTGACTGTTTAGGGCGATGGTGTATTCTATGTTTATGTCTTTAGTGCTTTATGTTTTATCCTTGTTATTATTATTGCGAACATTTATACCGCATTTAGCGAGTATAGGCAGTAAGAGTGCTCCGATAATTAGTAATGAAATCTCGTAATACAATCCCTACTAGGTCCCTCTATAATCGCTTGGTGTATACAAGTCATGTATAATTCAGATTGAGAAGACAGTAGACTGAGTGCCTCTGCCCTAAATCCACAACCAGACAAGGAACAGGAAATAAGGCGGAATCACGCACTCTAAGCCTTTAGAATCTTAATTATATATGACCCTAATGTATACACTAAGCCATCATAGCTCACCTGTAAGGATCCTTAGTTTTTATATGGATGATGTGTTTTATTAGGATGAGGGAGCAATTTACGAATATGATTTAATTGTCACCAGTTTTTAGTAAAATTTTAAGCTTTAAATATTTTTATTTGGAGGCGTACCGTTATTCACAGGTGGTTCCGGGAGAGTCTCTCCTGTGGTGATCATCAGTACCTTTCCATCTCCACTAGCATTCCTTGCTATCAAACAGTCCCTTTTAAAGTGTCCCATTTCACCACACCCGTAGCAAGCCTGGCTTACTCTGACTCATGGGACTTGGGAGATTGGTTGTGCCGGTGCTCTACAGAAACGGGCAGTGTGCCCCCTTCCTATTGCAATTTCTACAACGCATCTCCCGACAACTCCGATGTGATGGTAGTTAAACTTGTTACACTTAGGAAGGGTTCCAACATATCGACTGACAGGTGCTCGAGCGGTAGGAAAAACAGCAGGAATAGTAGCAGCGTGGATTGCCACGGTTTACTGTTTCTTTGAGGACTCTTGCGAAGATTGGCCCTTTCTTTTGTTCCAGAACTTCTTTTTGTTTCCAATCGGTTTGGGTTGCTCAGGAACAACTGTCATGAAGCCTTGGCGACTCCATGATCCACTAGTGTTTGTGCCAGGCGCTTGGCACTATTGAAAGTGAGTGGATTTGTAGCTATCACGTTCCCTTAGATTTGAGGAGATAGTCCCCAGATGTATCTCTCCACTTTCTTACTTTCTGGGGTGACCATCCCGGGACACAGAATAGCCAGGTCACTGAATCTGGCTGTGTAACCAGCAATGTCGGGGTCTTTCATCGTCAGAACCCAGAGCTCTTACTCTAGCTTTTGTACTTCGCCCCTCGGGTAGTACTCTTCCATCATCAATGCTTTTAAGTTCTCCCAGCCCATTGAGTTAGCCACTGTAAGGGTCGGTGACTTGATATGGCCATTCCACCATGTAAGGGCCCTGTCAGAGAAGGTGCAGGCACCAAAATTCACTTTGCTCCCTTTTGGGCACGCACATATCTCAAAGTTTGACTCCGTTTTCTCGAACCATTGCATTAAAGCAATGAATCGCCCACTTCCATTAAAGGATTTGGGTTTGCAGTTGGTGAATTCTTTGTAAGAACACTCCCTTGGGTGTCCGTGTCTTTCTCGATGGTTAGAATGGTTGGCACAACTACCTTCCCCACTGGTACCACTCGCGTGGATTTGAGTTATGGCGGCTGTCACTGCAGCTGTTACAGTAGCCTGAAAGAGAGTAGGATCGTACTGTGGTGGAGGTGGTGGTGGTGGATTCGTCGACCTGTTGTTGAGGACGCTTCTGTTAGGTCTATGGGGAGGCATCTTTCTACCGTAAGGTTTAAAAGATGATATGGGGTAAGTCTTAAGTAGTGGTTATAAGTCGTGTGTCGATTGAACTATGTTATCTTAGTTCTTTGCATATCATGTTCTGACTTTTATTGAGTTTTGTAAACAATTCATAACAGAGGTCTATATAAAATAAACTTATGAATTTTTAATAGTGACTACCCTTATATGAAATTATGTGACTTAATGTACTAGTATTTGTTGCTAAGAAAGAGGAGATAAGCCTAACACATAGTGTGAGTAGTATAATCACTAACTCACTAGTTATATTTGTTTATGAATTATTAGTGTGACGCATAAAGTGCTCTCTGGTTTGTTCCTGATAGGGTAAGGTTCTTTAACGATCTCTCTAGTGCCTTTTTCTTCGTCTGATCCTTTCTCGGAATCCTCCTCACGAACCCTCTTTTGGTTCTTCCTCAGTTCATTTGCTTGGCTGTTGTAGTGGGGTTATGATGTCTAAATATATCGTTTTTGCGAGAATAGGAGTGTCTAAAGAATCTATGAGATTAATCAAAGTATCTCTATTGACATTTTTATGATGATCCTTACCGGGTCCTCCTACAATTGCGTAGTGTATACAGATTGTATATAACCAAGATCAAATAGACCTTCGAATAAGTGATCCTACTCTAAGACCACAACCAAACAAGGAACAGGAAGTAGTGCGAAAATCACAAATTCTAAGTCTATAAAATCTCAATTTTATATAACCTTAACATATACACTTAGTAATTATAGACCTACCAGTAAGGGTCTTTTAGTTTTCACATAGGTTATTTATAGTACCTAAAATACTCCTATAGTACTTTAATTGTATGTTTGATTCTAGAGCTTCGTGGAATACAAAGTTGATAAGTTTTTAGACTTGCTGTTATTGTATAGTATCATAAAATACTCCTATAGTATTTTAAACTTTATGTTTGGTTCTAGTGTTCCTTTATATATTGAGTTGGTAAGTTTTAGACCTGTTGCAACACCACTATCACTCCCAAACACATGTTGGTCGTATCTCAAATAAATATAGTTGGTCAGGCTATATTTTTCCCAGATATGATTACATAACTGTCTAGGTTTGACAGTAGTGTCCAACATCTAAATACTTTTGTTTTGTTCTTCTTGTGATACTTGTTCTACTATATATATATATATATATATATATATATATATATATATATATATATATGCATGTATTTAAACTTTTATAAAAATACTATTATATTTTAAAAGTATTTCTCTTGAACAGAGTGTTTTTATCCCATTGTATTTATAGTTGTATATCTTTTATGGGTTGATATACTTAGTTCACTATAAACAATGCTCTGATACCAATCTGTCACACCCCCAAACCGGAATGGCGGAAACATTCGGGGGTGGATGACGTCATCTACAGTATCACAACAAATGTATAATAGTAATCAAAGTAACAACAACCATTGTATTGATAACATAGTATTTACATTGTATTCAAAACATTGCTTGTTTAACATTAAAGCTATAGCAAAAGATAAGACGTGGTGCTACTATGCTCCGTCTTCGTAACGCCTGAGAGGGTACCTGTGTACTAATTTTCCTGAGAATACAAGTGGTTTGAAAAGGTGTCAACATTAAAGTTGGTGAGTTCATAATCGTTTTTGTTATAGAAAGTATATTCTTTGTTTTTTTGAAAATGTTCGTGTGTTCCTCCATAAAATCCTATATTTTCTTAATAAGAAATGTGACCATACTAGTTCCTTCTATGATCACTTAGTTTATACTAGCTATATATAAACTAATATCGAACGGATAGTTGAATGTGTGGATTTGCCCTAAGCCCACAACCAAACAAGGAACACGAAGTAAGGCGGAAATCAGACATTCCACGGCCTATCGAATATTATTTATATATAACTCTAATGTATAAGCTAAGGAACCATAGAATTAACAATTAAGGGTCCTTTATCTTATAGTAGTTTGTAAATAAGTGTTGAACCTTTTGTAAATATGTTCCTAGTTCCACCCGCTCTACTATAAAGTACTATTTTCAGTAAGTGATCATATTTGTTTCCAAAAAGTTGAATTGTAAACTGTTTGCTTGTAAAATAATGATGTTTATCGTGGAAAATCCTATATTTTCCATAAAATCGAATTGTGGTCTTAAACGTTCCAAGACCGAAAAGTACAAGTATAATTTCCATACTTAATTTAATGATACGTAGTTTTATTCATAAGTAAAACTAGCTGAAGATGTGTTTGCCCTGTAAACTAGATGTGATGTTAATACCCTCCTATGATCACTTAGTACATACGAGTTCTATATAAGCGAGATCGAACAGACAGTCGAATGGGTGATTCTGCCCTAAGCCGACAACCAAACAAGGAACAGGAAATAAGGCGGAAATCACACATTCCACTGTCTACCGGACATTAATTTTATATAACCCTGATGTATATGCTAAGTAATCACAGAGTTAATACCCCTTAAGATTGTTTAAAAAGTATATTACTACGTAAATGTGTCGTTGTTTTCTCCATGTGAGTTCTTATAACCATACTGTAACCTAAGATGGCTTGATTGCGACGTTCTTCAGGCATCGGAATGTTAACGACATTTGTCACCCCAGGCCTGCCGGCCTAACTGTAGTTAACAGTTAAGGTGCGGGATTATCAGTCCCGTATAGATCTATACACAAATATATCGCTCTCCCTACAAGAGACTCTGGTTATAAGTCAGGACTTGGTTGGTACTGTTGGATTAGTGTCTAAGTCCATAACTATAATTGGTATGTACTTGGCCCGACTTGGCATGGTCCATTTAGGTTGCATGGCATCGGAACAATTAGATAGACAAAATGAGAAAAAGGATACTTATGATTTATATTAATATATTATAAGTTCTAATATATTAATATGAAATCATATTATTTAATTAGTATTGATCAAGAATTAATTTAGTGATCAAAAGGAACTAATTAAGTATGGGCTCTTATATATATAGGATGGGCCAAGTTCATTTAGGTTGGGCTAAGCTTTCATGGATAGTCCATGGAGTGTTTAACCTATGGATCCTATGGAAATGAAAGGTCATGGGTATTAGGGTTTACATTAATGTAACCCTAATCCTCCACACTATATAAAGAGGTCTATGGTTCATAAAATGAGGGCTAAGCACTAGTGTATAGTACACAAGAGGTCAAAACCGATTTGGTGCAAGTATCCTTATTCTCAAGTTATTCCAAGGGTTCTTGGTGTTGTGTGAACCATTTGAGGTGAAACACTTGAGGCACTAGGCTCTTAAAGGTTTAAGACTTCAAGCTCCATCAAAAGGTATGTCATTCTACTAGATTCTTGTATTGTATATACTTCTTATTATGCTAGTTAGGATGAAACCTTGGAATATTGAATATTTGCATGTATAATAGAGAAAACATAGATCCAAGGTTTATAGGGTTGCATGTACACTATAGGAGTGTTAGAATGCTTAAAACCCAACAGTGGTATCAGAGCCTAGGCTTGTTTTCATTTATACTTGATGCAAATTGCTGAAAATCGAAGTTTGTATGCTTTCTGGACAGCTGACTCGCCGAGTCCATTAAGGGACTTGACGAGTCCATGCCTAAATTCATCCAACTGGTTGAGTTGGTTCATGCACTCGACGAGTTGGACCCCCTGACAGCATATCTTCGAGTTTTAAGGCTGGAATTGGTCTAGATTCATTACCTTAAACTGTTTTGGACTTATAAAACCTATTTTTGATGTGGTAATGATTATGGTAAACCAATTTCAAGGTTTTTATCAAAATTTCAAGTTTTATGTGTGTTTATGTATTTCTTGAAATTGTTGATATGATTGTTCATACACTTATGAGTTTTGGTAGATCATAGGAATTATTTGCAAATTGTTTGTTAGTTAATTCTTGATTTAAATGTTTTTTTAATGGAGTCCATAATTTGTCCTCAAGTTATGGATTACCAAAAGTCATTTCTTTTAAAGATCCATTAAAATGCATAGGTTACACAATTGAAGAGTCTTTTTGTTTTATGAACTCCATAACTTGTCCTCAAGTTATGGATGTTCAAGAGTCTTTTCATTAAAGTTTTTAAAACCTTAATTAAACTCATAAGTAATGAAAATCCAAATGTTTTTGAATAGTTCAAAACTTGCCCTAAAGTTTTGGAATTTGTAAAGTTTCCCCTCATGAATACTTTAATTCCAAGTTAAACCCTTAGAATTTTAAAAGTTAAAATTCAACCCTTATACTTTATAGTATTATAAGTTAATAATATATATATGTATAAGAACAAATTCACTCTTATCGTTAGTAGGCCTCATTCACGAAGCCGGTCTATAAGGGGGGTATAAGGTTACTGCGTATAAAATGACAGTTTAATAGGTGTCCACTCTCACCCACCGCTTCCTTGACTGGTGGAGGGTCGTTAGCCGAACGGGTTTGATAGGACTCTAGTTCTCCCTTAATTATAAGTATAATGATAAATATAAAGTAATTAAACCTTTTATAAATTCCCAATCTTAGTTACTTTAGGAAAATGTGAATTTGGTGCTAACCCATGAAATTACACTTCGCACTTTGCTTAAGTCGGTAGTGGAGCGTGTGTGCTTAACCGGCACACTAGCTTGTTTGTGATCCTCGGCATCCCAGTCACAAACTTGAGAGGGCATAATCGAGATTGAAACATACCATTGAAAAGTTCAATGAATTTCAAAAGATCTAGGAGTTTCAAACCAATTAAAACCTCATACCTATTTCGTTTTTCATGGTGGAAATTGGTGAATCGTCATTCGCCTACCTTCAAATATTTTGTAGCTTGGATTACGGCATCCCTCTTCCAAGTTATAAAATATTGTGTTGGGTCCTAGCCTTAATATTTCATATTGGGTGTTCTATTAAGGACTTAAATCAACTAACTTGAATTTCTCCCATTGTAGATATCTGGTTCAGACAATTATGATCTTCCCAAATCTCTTGGAACAAGCTTTCCTAATGAGGATGATCTTCCGTGGTTGGATAATGGAAATCATACTTCTCTTCCTACACCTCCTCCAATTATTCTCCCTAACCCACAAGTTCTTGAATAGTTCAAGGTCACTCAAGCCCTATTGGCAAGCAAAGTCTATGTGTGCTCACATCTTGGAGATGAAGTCACATATTGACAAGCCGGGAGAGTTGGGTGTCAAAGTCTTGAGGAAGTTGGTTGTTGACTAGGTTCTTCAATCACTTTCTAAGTCACACAGTGAGTTCCTTTGGGACTAATATGTAACAAACTATGACATGACCCTTAATGATCTTATCTATTTGCTTGGTGCTGCTGAATCAGCAATGATTTGGAGCACTGGTAAAGCAAATTTGATTGGAATATCGACTTTCCAAACTTCCATGGACATTGACAATGGTGACATTGGAAATCCAGAAAAGCTTTCTCTTCCCAATGGAAAGGGATCGGCCTTGGTGAATCTGGTTGACCAAAAGGTAAAGGGAAAGGGTAAGTCTGTGATAGCCCCGTGTACCATTCCCAAAGGGTCCATATGTTTCTATTGCCAAAGGAAGGGGCATTGGTTGCGAAGCTGCTCTCTTTACCTGAAAGTTCACTAGGATGGTAAGAATCAAAAAGTTTGACTCTGCTTCAGGTAAGTCCACTATCTAACTCAGTTAAGTTCCTAATTGATGATTCTTAACACAAGAAGTGACTAGGTTGCATTTTTGATGTTTGGCAGGATCAAGCAAAGGGAAAGAAACTTAAAGGAAGAGTATGCTGAATCTGATCGCGAAGATGGATTTCAATCGCATGGTTCGAAGATCGGATTCTTGAGCTACTACTTAGGAGTTATGATAGATTGCTAGGAAATATGTAATAGCATAATTTTCATTTAAAGTTGCATTGTAAGGAAAAGTTTTTCCGCATTTTATAAATAAATAAAATTTTACTTTATTTTCTGTCTCCTTGCAATGGCATTTATGAAAATTGATGTTTGTATGTTTCTAGCAATATTGTAAATATGAATTTGATTCTTTCATTTGTGGTAGTGTCTAAATTTACCAAATAAGGAAAAATTCTCATCACCCAAGTTTCAATTGGGAAGAAACTTGGAATCATGCAAGTCGTATGATGAATGAAAATTTTCATCTTTGGAAAATTAAGACTAATTCCTTGTTCACATGTATATGTGAGTCAAGTGAAGGACTAAGGGATCGAGTACACATTCTTGTGCACTGGTCAAGTCCACCACAAAAGACCGATAAGACTATTCGTCATGATTTACTAAAGTTTAGTAAATATGGTTATACTTACAAGTTTAAGTATATAATTCTGAAACATTGGAAAAGTTTGATGTATGGCAGAGCGAATGAGAAGAATCAAATTAGGCAGAAAGATAAAAGTTTCTCAAATCTGAAAAGATAGGAGAGTAATTTAGTATCATGTTTTGTGATTATCTTAATGATTAAGAAACCATATCACAATTGGTCCTTTAAGGACATCTTAGTGCATTCCTATGGCTAAGAAGAGGAATCATGAATTGTTGAAATGGTTAAATCAAGAAGATGAGTCATACTTCGTTCCAAAACAAATTCTTAGAGTCATACTCCAAGATTGTAAATTGAGTGACATATCTTAAAAGAAGGTTTATAACACTTGTCAAATGTAAGAGTAAAATGTGTTCTACTCTTGTACATTTTAAATTGGTAAGTTGTGATGTTTTGGATAAAACAAAGACCAACTAAGGCCAATTGTGTGAAGTGTTTGTCTTGATAAGAATCCGCACTATCTCTTGAATATTTGTCTGTCAAGGAATGGTCCTTGGCAAAAGAGTCTTATATGTCAAGAGGACAGTGGGAGTCTTAAAGATCTTGAAAAGATTTCAAGAACTAATCAAGAACAAAAATTGTTGGTTATCACTAGCACACGACTTGAGGTTTGTAACCTATCGTGTTGACACATTCTTATTTCTGTGCCCATTCCAGTTAAAGTTGACTATGCATCTGAGTTCTACAAGTTCTTAATTGATTGCATAACAACTTGGAAGCAATGGCAGACCCTTGTGCTGCCAGGTGTCAAGAATTGAAGGTTGCACAAGTTTAGTCCATATGTGTTTGGATTTGTCACTAACCTTTACTTGTGATTATGGTTTTGAAAAATTCACATCGATAGGAACACATGCACCATAAAATCTAAGTGTCATAAGGTTTCTCTCCGATTCATGAAAATGATGGTGAGGGAACGCTTTCACTAAGTAGATTTTAAGTAGATAGCAATTGTGATATTTGCATTCTCAAAGTCGTTAGTAGAGCGTGTGTGGTTAACCGGCACATTAACGTGGACTTGTGAGAAATGGCAAAGGTCTAAACAATTGAGACTATGATTACGACATCCCTTTTCATAGTTCTAAAAAAATTTTAGACATACATGTGAGCTATCTAAGGAAAGGTGTATGATTTTGATAAAGTTTTATCAAAGCATCTCGTATCAGAAATCTGAACTTTGGTAAGAAAGTCAATATAGTACTGATTTCTAGAAGTCCAGCTGATTTCTGAGTACATGTCAAGGCTAGTGGTAGCATAAGTGTTATACTAATAATCATCATGTTAGTGGGAGCATGATAATTATGATAAGTGTTGCAAGTTAGCAATGTTAATTATAGAAAACAAAAGTTTCAATTGGGAAAAGTTGTTTTGCTATAATTAAGGGAGAGAAAATTGTACTTCATTTCAATTCTAAAAGCTTATATTGAGATTTTAATCATCTTTAGTGAAGGATATATATATATATATATATATATATATATATATATATATATATATATATATATATATATATATATATATATATATATATATATATATATATATATATATATATATATATATATATATATATGAGTTTTATGTTGGAATGGGTCAACTTAAGGAAATTCTATATATATTGCGTTCTCAAATTCGATTATGATTACGACATCCCTCTTCATAGTCGAATTATGAAAACATGGAAAATAAAAAATATTGTAGCAAAAGACTGATCTAGAATCATGTCTTTATGTGGGACATCATGAATCGTGTCCCATATGCTTCGGATATAGGATCGATTGCATGTGTTATAATATTCATCTATTCTAAATTTTTCCAAATGCCTAGGGCATTAAGTGGGAAAAAGTACTAGAACTGGATATGACTAATTTGATTAAGCAATTGTCGAGGACAATCTGAGGTTCACCAAAGATTGGTTGCTCATGGATAGTTGGAAGTATGGTGTAAATTTTTGGAGAGGATCATATTGACATATTCTGAAAAGAGGCAACTATTTTTCAGAAGTGATAGTCAAAATGGGAATATGGAAATGTTTCCATAGGTGGAAGTTATTCATTAGATCTGTGTAAGATTAGGAAACTTAATGCAAGAAGGATGTTCAAAGCAATGTACTTTGAATTTGAGACTTCGTTTCCATGGAATGATCTCCATTGGAATACTCTGTAATGTCTGTTGACAAGTCTTTGTGACTTTGTACATAGTCATTACAAGAGGATCAATGCATATAAGTTTAGAATCTAACAGATTTCGGTAAATGGCAGGAATTTGGAATTCTTACATTTATGATAAGGTTTTGGGATTGTGAAATGAGAATCATTGGAATCATGTTCAATTGATCTATTCCATAAAGTAAGGATCATAGAGAAACATAGTGTGCATACTTGGTGTATGGCATAACTATAGTTTGGATAAACATAGTGTGCATGCTTAGAGCATGGCATGACTATTGTTTTGATTCAAGTATAAAGTTGATGATTTGAAACATTATGCAATGAATAATGTGTAATCAATATGGTGATAAATAAAAGGTGTTCTATTTATATTCATAAGTTTTGAGACCATATTGAATTCAATTATTCTTGTGTTTCACTTTGCATGTTTTGACTTCCAGAATAACTAGGTCATTCTTCCCGAATGACTAAGTTATTCAAATTCTCCACAGTCGGTCATATGTTGGAAGTAGGTATGAATCAAGACTGTCATGAAGTTGGCTTGTAGATGTCTAAGGTGTTGGACATAGCAAGAGTTGCTACAAAATTCATGAGTGCTCATAAGTTCTAAGTATTGGATTAAACCCACACTCATTTGAATCACTTCATGGATTTTATCACGAGTGATCATGAGACGATAATATCTTATATTCTTCAAACCTAGAGATATGAGTTGTTGACTATGAGTTGGTTATACATTGATTGTACGAAAATGCATTGGTAACTCGATGTTATAAAATGTGCCTTTGTGTATGATTCAACAAGTAGTAGAAGAAGCATATGAGTCGAAGTTTATCCATTCTTTTACCCTTGGTGGGATAAAAGCGATATATGTGGGCCCCTCGATGATTTAGTGATGACACCCCTAAGTGCTTGGCCAAGCCTGGGCTGATTTGATTTGTTCAATTAGTCGATTGTCATAAATCGGAAATCGGAAAACAACAAATGGACAGAGAGAATGATTATAATCCATGTCTCAGTCCATATGATATCTAGAATGGAGGAATATATGATCCCTTATCTAATGGACAAGTCATTGACTAGGTCAGAGTTCGACAGCGGCTTTAAAAGCTACGATTGCTAGTCGGGTTTTGGAGTCATACGCAATAATAGTTTTAGACTTATCCAAGTGGGAGACTGTTGGATTTGTGTCTAAGTCCATAACTATAATTGGTATGTACTTGACCCGACTTGGCATTGTCCATTTGGGTTGCATGGCATCGAAACAAATGGATAGACAAAATGAGAAAAAGGATACTTATGATTTATATTAATATATTATAAGTTCTAATATATTAATATGAAATCATATTATTTAATTAGTATTGATCAAGAATTAATTTAGTGATCAAAAGGAACTAATTAAGTATGGACTCTTATATATATAGGATGGGCCAAGTTCATTTAGGTTGGGCTAAACTTTCATGGATAGTCCATGAAGTGTTTAACCCATGGATCCTATGGAAATGAAAGGTCATGGGTATTAGGGTTTACATGAATGTAACCCTAATCCTCCACAATATATAAAGAGGTCTATGGTTCATAAAATGAGGGCTAAGCACTAGTGTATAGTACACAAGAGGGAAAAACCGATTTGGTGCAAGTATCCTTATTCTCAAGTTATTCCAAGGGTTCTTGGTGTTGTGTGAACCATTTGAGGTGCAACACTTGAGGCACTAGGCTCTTAAAGGTTCACGGCCTCTGAACCTCCCGAATCTCAGTTGGAGACCTCGGAACCTCCCACTACATCGCGGCCTCTATCTTGGCCGGATCGACCAGAATACCCTTCTGGTTGATAAGGTGCCCCAGAAACTGCACCTCGTGCAACCAGAACTCACACTTGGAGAACTTTGCATAAAGTCTATCCCTCCTTAGAGTCTCCAGTACCTCTCTCAGGTGCTCCTCATGCTGATCCTGAGTCTTGGAGTAAACCAAGATGTCATCGATGAAGACTATCACAAACCGGTCCAACATCGGTCTGCACACGCGGTTCATGAGGTCTATGAACGCGCAGGAGCGTTGGTGAGACCAAACGGCATCACCACGAACTTATAGTGACCATAGCGAGTTGTAAAAGCTGTCTTCTGCACATCGTTGTCTCTTACTCGCATCTGGTGATAACCCGATGTCACACCCCTGGACCAGACGGCGGAAACGTCCGGAGGCGGGTGACTTCATTGTGCAGTATCATAACAATTGAATATAAATAAAACAGAGCAATACAAACATCATACATTGAGATAACAAACATACATTGTTTACATATTGTATTTGTCTTTCGAGTTACACAAAAGAGACATAAGCAGAAAAATTCCAAACTACAGCAAAATAGTCCTGCATCCGCGTCCCTTAATACCTGCTTACTAGATCCCTGAGAATACAAGTCGTTTTGAAAAGCATCAACTCAAAAGTTGGTGAGTTCATAAGCATTTTTGTATAAATAGTTTTACACTTGTTTAGAATCGTTCTCATTGCACTTTCAGAAAATCCGATATTTTCTATGAAATCGTTTGAAGCCTTGCTTTGAAAATCATGGATACATGTGTGCATGTCATTACTTTTATTCATCCTTATAAGGAGTGATTTTGAAAAGTAGTGTAATTTGTAAAGGCGAGCTGTGTTCGAGAATAGTTCTTTTGTGTAGTAATAGTCAACCGTTTCCAGAAAATCCCCTATTTTCAAAAAGAGAATATAGTTGCAAATCTTGTTTTTCTTATCGAGTAAAATTGAGTGTGCGTTCTAGTTTATCGTTATCGAAATCGTATAAAATCGTTTACTCCAGAAAATCCTATATTTTCTGCTATAAAATATCTGTAAGTTCGGTTTCCACTTGTGTAAACTTGCATATGTGTGTGTTAGTTTATCATTTTCAAAATCGGTTACAAATGTTTTCCATAAAGTCCTACGTTTTCTGATTTGTAAAATAGCAGTATTAAGACTCTATATTTGTTAGGTGAAAGAATCAACATGGCGATTGTGGACGTTCTACGCAATGAAAAAGGACAGTCAACGCAACAAATGTGGACCATCATTACCATGTGTAGGACAGTCAACACAATGTGCCAAAATTTATTTATGAGGTTTTCCTTGCATAAATTTCTAGATAACATAACATATTCTAGTGAGTCATTATAACCATACTAATATGACGGAAGCCTGTTTTGGCGTTTCTCAGGCGCCCTCGTTTTGATAAAGACATTTGTCACCCTAGACTGGCCGGTCTAGCTGTAGCGAACAACGAAGGTGCGGGGTGTCAACCCCGTATAGATCTATACACAAATTCCCGCTCTCCCTCCAGGAGACTCTGGCTATAACTCCTTACACGACTTTAGACGTACACTAATATTTTTATATTTAGGTACTTTTGAGATTTGTCTGACTAGAATTTTAACAACCTTTTGAGCAATCGCTTGAGATCCATTATTCGTTACATAAATAATGAATTTCGTACTCATTGAATAGAAATATCGTTTTCGTTCCATATCGTTTATTGTGCTTGCTAACTGGGTGCTCGTGTTCGTTCTGTTTCGTTTATTGAAAAATAAGCCGTTTTGAATGTTTATCAAAATGACCTTACATTATCGGAGTCGGCAAAAATGGTCTTTCCTTTCTATACAATGTCGGCTCAGGCCTATATTAGTCAAAAGAAAAGTGGCAAGCTATAATTTGTGTAAATTTATGACTGTAGGTTATGACAAGCATTTTCTGTTATATGACATATTGAACATTACTTGTGTTCCTGAAGGTTTTACTACCGCAGTTTATGACATGCAAATATTTTTGTCATGAAAACTCTGTTTTCATATATTTCCCTTGATAAAATTATTTATATTAAATAATTTATAAAGAATCGCTAATAGTTTGTTATCCTGGTAAAAAGTCATGAGTATGACATAATATTCCAAGATAAACCTTGTATTTATGTTTGGCCAAAAATGATCCAGAATATTATTATTTCCATAATTTAATCATTTTCAAAATATTTTGTCCAACAACTTGTTTAAGCAAATCTTGAAACAAATCCTTACAGTTGATATAATAATTTGTGACTTATACTTGGTAACATAAAACTTTTTGTTTCTAAACATGATTTGTGGAAAAATAACCCAAACTCTTGAGACTTAACAAAAATCTCGAGTTTTTGGGCTAAGTGTAAGAAATTTCATACTTAAGCACATGTAAGATGTCATGCATACACAATAAGCAAATAGATCATGATTTATACAAGAATTTGACTTGTATTCTCCCCCAAAAACAATAAAAACTTAGAAAAAGTGGGGGTATGAAGCTCACCTTGGTTAGCTTGCTGGGTGATTTGAAGAGATGTGGAGATGTTTCCAAGCTCCAAAACTTGGAAGGTTCTTTAACTTTTAGAATATTCTAAGAATAATTTTATGTGTAAATATAGTGAAATCTTAGGAATAATGTGGAGAACTATTATTCAAAGAGGGTAAAATACTTACAAAAAAAGAAATCTGGAATTTTCTTTGAAGGAGATGAGACTTGAAGCTTGAATAAGTGTAGAGCACCTTTAGGAGTTTTCTGGAAGTGAAGAATGAGAAGTGGAACTTGGGGAGGAAGGTTCACGTATCTAAATGGGAGGATAAGGGGTTGACTTGACATTTGCATGGAGGGCTGGTGGGTAAAGCTTATTTTCTATGGGTAATGTGTGTTTTACTGAGATTTGCATGGGAAATGAGAGATTTACATCACATCATAAAGTCAAACCCCTTTATTTTCTTAGAATCTCCTTAAAATCTTGGGGATTATTTTATATAAATATGTTTAAAATAATTAATTTTTGGCATAAAATGGGGGTTTAAGGGGTCTAAGATATGAAAAATATGAATTTGGTGTGATTTCCGACGTCAAAATGCCTTAAAATGATGAAAAAGTCCGAAAATGACAAAAATCCGGAGTGTATCCTTGCTCCTGCGAGGGTCCGAAGTGCTTAGGAAGGATTCGGGAGTCATGATCCAAGTTCCGGAGCAAGGAGGGAATTTCCAAAGCCATACAGCAATTTCCGGAGTCATCAGACGAATTCCGAAGTGCATCTTCTGATCCGGAGTCAGGAGGCGAAGTCCGCAGGTCTGGTCCGGATGTGCGAAGCCGGCTCCTAATTCCGACACGGCGCGAGGCGAGGTCTTCCGGAGCGAGGTTCCGAGGCAAGCCTTAACCTTCTAGAGCATGCGAGATCCGAAGCTAGGGAGGGGTTCCCGCCAAAGAGGGTTCCGGACCAAGAGGGTCCTTTTGGGTTTTCTCCTCCGGTTTTGGGCTGTTTTCAGCTGAGGAAGGTACATAGAGAGATTTGGGAGAGATTTCACATACTTGGAGAGATTTGTGAGAGATTTCACATACTTGGAGAGATTTGGGAGAGATTCGATATACTTGGAGAGAATTGACATACTTGGAGAGATTTGGGAGAGATTTCACATACTTGGAGAGATTTGGGAGAGATTTGATATACTTGGAGAGATTTGACATACTTGGAGAGATTTCACATACTTGGAGAGATTTGGGAGAGATTCGATATACTTGGAGGGATTTCATATACTTGGAGGGATTTAGGAGAGATTTCATATACTGGGAGAGATTTGGGAGAGATTTCATATACTTGGAGAGATTTGCATTCTAACTTTACATGGTCCATTAGGAACCATAATGTATATTTTTAATGTGTTAGCACAAGTCTCACAATAGTTATTGCTTACATGGGGACGGAATTTCCTAGCCAAAATGCTAGTTGTGACACCCGATCGTAGATCAATCTTGGAGAACCAAGATGCACCCTGTAGCTGGTCAAACAAGTCATCAATCCTCGGGAGGGGATAACGGTTCTTCACCGTTACCTTATTTAACTCCCGGTAGTCTATGCACATCTGATGTGACCCGTCTTTCTTCTTCAAAAACAGGATCGAGGCTCCCCATGGCGAACTACTCGGCCTGATAAATCCCTCGTCTAGTAGCTCTTGCAGCTGTGTAGACAACTCATGCATCTCAGGAGGAGCCAACCGATATGGTTCCTTGGCTATCAGAGCCGCACTAGGGACTAGGTCAATCCTAATCTCAACCTGTCTCTCCGGAGGTATCTCAGGCAAATCCTATGGGAATACGTCTGGGTACTTTCGCACGATCAGTACGTCATCGACTGTCGCCTTACCCTTATCCCGGGTATCCATGACATAGGCGACATAACCTGCGCAACCCTGCTGAAGGTAACGCCTCGCTCTCGCTGCTGAACATAGAGTCGGTCCACCCTGCGGCCTCTCGCCCTGAATCACTAACCCTCCCCCACTAGGAGTCCGAACTCTCACTAGCTACTGCTCGCAGTCAATCACTGCCCCATTGGGGCTCAACCAGTCCATACCAGATATAACCTTATTCCCTCGCAGGGGAATATGGACTAGATCTACAGAAAACTACTCATCAAACAACTGCAATGTACATCCTCGGTGAACCCTCGTGACCTGAACGGTCCTATCATCTGCTATCTCTACATCTAGTGGGCAATCCAGCTCCCCTGGAGCCCCTACGAATCAATAATCAATAATCAACATAAGTAAAGAGATAAGGAGAAGATACATACTCGTCACCACGTCGGGAGCTGCACGTGCCTCCTCAGCTATCAACTGAAAGGTCGTGCTCTTCGCCACAGGCGCCTCTGTCCGACCCTACGGTCGTCTGTAATCCTCAACGTAGCAGGAGTGGGTGCTGCCACCTGTCCTGTTGCTGCTAAACTCGGGCACTGGGACCGCTTGTATCCCCTCCGATTGCACTGAAAGCAAATCAGATATGATATTGTCCTGGTGGTGATAGTAGTTGTATAATATATGCTTACATGACTAGTTCGGCCGCACTTGAAGCAGCCTGAACTCCCTACCTTGCACGTCCCCTCGTGAAACTTGCCGCATTTGACACAACGGTTGCGACCCTGTTGGCTCCTAGGTCTGTGGTCTGATACCTTGGGCTTCTTTCCCGCACTCCCTGACTGAACCCCCTCGGGTTTCCTCTTCTTCTCCATCTCCAAATCCAACTCTCTCTCCCGAGCACTAACAATCATATCCTCCAGCGTCTTGCAGCTGGATCAGCTCATAAACTGGTGGGCCCTCTCCCTGAACATAGCGGTGATCTCGGTCACCGTCTCAGTCGTCTGCTGGAGATCCTGGAACTCCCTAGCAAGCTACTGCTCCTCAATCACAGGTGCAAACTCGGCCCTGAACCTGGCCGAAAAATCACTCCAGATAATCACATCTAGAGCTGCATCATCTCCAATGGCATTTCCGACCTCCTCCCACCAGTCACGTGCTCTATCCTTCAGAAGACAGGAAGCAAGTTGGACCTTGTCCCCCTCGGGACAGCGACTCGTACGGAAAGCGTTGGCGACATCAGGCAACCATCTGATGCTAGCAATGGGGTCCCGATCCCCATGATAGTTTGGAGCTCCGCAAGCTCGAAACTCCCTGAATGTTAGCGTGCGCGACCCCATCATGGCCACCACTTCGGTGCGGAATGCACTCAGTCTCTCATCCAAAAGCTCCAAGATGCCCTCCTTGATCGTATTGAAGATAATAGGAGTGTGGTCTAAAATATTGCGCATGACCTCAGATGAAATGAACTCTCTCGTCTTCTCGTCGAGCTGGCCGGCTCCAGAGCCCGAGCCTGATCCCTCACCAGCACCTGAACTGCCGACTGGCCTAGTGAGTAGCGTCACCATACTTGAAAACATACCATAACAAACATCAAAATACTCATCATATCTCGAGGGATCACATATACTACAAGTTCCCTGGATTCATCTCAGCCTTCCTTGATTCGAGTATGGATCCTATGCTTTCAGTAGTATGGGCCCATACTACCTTCCACGTCTATCCGTACTTTCCTCAAGAACTGCCTTGACTCCACCAGGTCCCTTCTACTACTACTGATGTTCTCAAGCTAATCTCATCCTAGGCTTGCCCTACGTTAATCACCATCCCACTCTCCGGCATCAGCTGCAGAAGAAGTCCCTGCTATTTCCCCCTAACTAGCTCTGGAATACCATTACATATCACTAAGACCAGATAATTCTTCGAATGAGAGGTCCTACCCTACAACGGTTAGACTCAAACGAGAGCTGGAAAATAGAGCTAAACCTAACCTTCTGAAATTATTTAGTCCTTGCAATATCTAACTTAACATATTCGTTTACTAGTTAGTTAGAGATACCTAGAAAGCACAAAGCAAGCAGCATTCGAGCATTGAGTACACATAATCAAGCATATCCTAATCAGGCCATCATATCACTGACTAATATGTACTATCATGCAGTTCATAAAGCTGATAGACATATAACAGGCACATAAGGCATCCTTCCTAGATCCTTAGCCCTAATCTAGCATGCAGTTCTCATCATCATATCATAACATAAACTTGTATGGGCAATTTGGGAGTACTTACTTGAGCTCGACTGATTTCATGCACCACACCCTTTTCTCTTTTCAAATTTTTTTTCTCTTTTCGAAATTCTTTTCTCTTTTCAAAGTTCTTTTTATAAGAATGATTTTCTTTTGAAAATTTTCATACCAAGTCCTCAGTTTGAGTTCAGACACACCCGAGAGTGTGCCTGAATCCCTCAAACCAAGGCTATGATACCAACTTGAAACATCTCAAAAATAAGGTCCAAAAATTTTGTTTTAATTTATAAATAAAAGCATAGTAATCCAAATCATCTCATAAAAACATAAGTGATAATATCTCAAAACATCATATCAGAACACTGTATCAAAATCACATGTCCATATATCAGAGTAAGTCATCCCAGCCTAAAACGTTGTGGTGTGTGCGATGCAGTCATCCCGAGCTCTTCCCCTTACTAGCAGAAGTACCTGAAACCAAAACTGAAAACTGTAAGCACGAAGCTTAGTGAGTCTCCCCAAACTGCCACATATCATACATATAATCACATAATAACATACATTGGGCCTTGCCCGCTACATCGGGCCCCGCCCAGCATCAGGCGAACCTGGCATCGGGCCCCGCCCGACATCGGACCGAAGTCCGGCATCGGGCCTCGCCCGGCATCGGACCGAAGTCCTGTATACATATAACATATCAACAAGCATATAACATAAACACATAACATAAACATATAGACATTCCTCAGGCTTGCCCCGACATCGGACCGAAGCCCGGAACATATAACACATAACATATAAGCTAAACCTTCCTCGGGCTTGCCCCGGCATCCGACCGAAGCCCGGAACATATAAACATAACATATAAGCTAAACATTCCTTGGGCATGCCCCGACATCAAACCGAAGCCCGGAACACATAAACAAAAACATGCAAGAATCATAAAGACATCAAGCATACAAACATTCCTCGGGCTTTCCCCGGCATCGGACCGAAGTCCAGAAACATATAACCTACATCGGGCTAACCCCGACATTAGATCAAATTCTGGCATACGCTAACATACATAAACGGGTTGGCATTGGTGCCTCCGACCCGTTCCTACTGGAGGAAAACTCAACTCAAATGTCGAGTGAAGTAGCTGAACGTCTCAGCTCCTGCAACCGGCTCTACTCACGCCCTATACAAAACAACCCCTTAGATACCATTCCTTACATCAAGACCCCTTCACGGGTCAACCTTGGTCAAATTCAAGGTCCAATTCAAAGTCAACGCTCAATCAAAGTCAAAGTCAACAATCCGAATTGACTCAAATCGTCGAGTCATCCCCCTGACTCGCTGAGTTTCCTTGCTACTCATAGACGTGATAAAACGAGTCAACTCGTCGAGTCCCTTCACATACTCGTCGAGTTCTACCTTGTACAAAATCGGGACAAATCGACACAACTCCTCGAGTCCCTCTCTGGACTCGCCGAGTTCCTCAGTCTGTTTGGTCCATCTTAATGGATTAAGCCCCAACTCTTCAGATCTAAGCTTGATACTTCTCATATACCCTGAAAATGTCCTTTTAAGGGTAAAGTTTCCAACTTTACCCATTAATACCTTTACTTCATGGGTTTAGCTCAAACCCTAACTCTTTAGGACCTAGATCTTGGTCCACAAGCCATCCATACACCAAACTAAAGCATATAAACAGAGATCTAGATGCTAATCACTACTTGAACATGTAAAGCTTCCACCTTTCACTCAATGCATGGCCTTTTGGAGCTTAAAAGGCCAAAATGACATCCTATGGCTTGCATGGGGCTTCAATGGCCATAAAGTTTGCACCTTTATGCCATGAAATCCCTCCATGATTCCAGATCTGAAGGTTTACTCACTTGGGACGTCCATATCCCAAAGATCAAGGTTCTTGGACCAAAAACCCAATAAAATGATAATAAAGAGATCTAAGAAGCTACTATGCAAGTTTGAGACTTGATTACCAAAAATGATGAGAATGAAATGGAGTCTCTGGATCTACTAGCTTCTTCTTGAATCCCCAAGCTTCTCCTTCTTTCACAAGCTTCAAAACACACCAAGTTTCACTAAAAAAAATGGCTCACAAGCTCACAAATGCATTAGGGTTTCTGAATCTAGGTTTTGGGACTTGGAGGTTGGAAATGAGGCCAGCAAGTGGGGATTAGGATGCTTAAATAGGGTGCAAAACCCCGAAACTAGGGTTTCATCCTGGCAGCCTTACTCGTCGAGTTGAGGCTCTCAACTCGTCGAGTAGGTGACTTAAAACCCCGCGTCAATCCTGGTTTTTACTCAACGAGTTTGGGGCTCCCAACTCGTCGAGTTGCTATATAAAAGTGAATAAATTATAATTAAATGCATATCAGGAACCAGGCGTTACAAACATTGTCGCAATAAACAATAGTGGCAGTACGAAGAGGACAATGAATCTCACGTAAGAGGTATGTTTTTCTCCTTTCGGCAAAGAGTTGATGTAACATCCCGATGTTTAGGTACTTCTAAATTCATCCTTATAATTCTATTTCATGTCAAATTGGTCAAGTTGTAACACCCTTGGGTATAATAGAGGATTGGACATGGCGTGTTGGAGGCACCAACACGGCGTGTCCAGATATGCGAAAGTGCGGGTTTCATTTTGGGCAACGCTGCGTGTTCCTCTTGGAACACGGCGTGTTGATGGCTAGAATGAAACCCTAATTTTATGGGTTTTGCTCCCTATTTAAAGGAATGTGGAGACTAGGGTTTGTTCAGCCTTAGCCCCCATTAACCCCTTAAGCCCTGAAAGAAACCATAATCATCCTTCCCTCCCATCGTTGAAGCTAGCTTGGTGTTTTTGAAGCTAAAGAAGGAAGAAGGTGGAAGAAGGAAGAAGGATGCAAAGATCCAGCAAGCAAGCCCCATTCTTCAGTTTGGCACTCTTCTGGACCTTTGTAAGTGACCAAGACACGATTTTTATCATTCAAGTTGTTAGATCTTGAGTTTTGTCCCTTTTTCTTCTTGTTCTTGAATTTTGAAATGGTTAGATCTCATAAAATTTGCAACTTTATGAATCTCCAGGTTAAGGTGACCTACTAGTGTCTTGGATCTGCTCTATAATCAAGTTTTGATTCCATCCATAGAGATTAGGTCATAAAACCTCATTTTGACCTAATATGGGTTCAAGACATGCATTAGACATATATGTCTAAAACGCACCAACCTTTGGGTTGGTTTAGATGTTAGAATCACTTCTGGAAAAGGTGGACTTCAGACTGTAAGTCCCAAAATTTGCTTGATGTATCAATAAGATCCACTTGATGGTGCGGAATGCCAATCAAGTGGATGATGCAAGATAGAATGGAGGAGAAGAACGAGAAGAACTTCGTGAATGTATGGTGTATTGATGATAAGATTGATGATCCTACAAGAGATTCACACACACACACACACACTCTTCTTCTCTCTCTAGATTCTCTCTCTAGAACACATTGATTTACACACACACTTGACCGTAAACTACTATTTCCATCTGACATTTACTAACACTATTTATAGGGAACAGTAGCCGTAAACACGTTTACAACCGTAAACACGTTTACAACTGTAAACGCCACCCAACCGTAAACCCAAGGCTGTTTTCGGTCCTACACCGAAAACTACAATTGCCTAGAAAAGTAAAGTATAAACCATACTTTTTACCCAACAATCTCCCCCTTAGTTTATAGCTTTCTTTTCTTTTTGACCCAACAAACTCCCCCTAAGATTGTAACTTGCATTTTTTTCTCAGTCTTCACTCTGTGAGCTTGGCTTCTTCGTTTATCTTCGATTTCTTCACAGCTTCAAGATGAACAAATGAATCTTCTATGTTGATGACTTCATCTTGAACATTTGGGCTTCTCTTCAAAATTTTACATTGAATGCACGTTAGGTGTGGAGGCTTCATGTAGAGATTCTTGAAAATTGGCGCTTTTAGCTTGAGAATCTTCAGAGAGAATATCAGAGAGAACGAATCTTCTGGATCACTTCAGCAGGTACATAGATAGAAGCAAATTGATTGAGGAGGCTTCAATGCAATTTGTCACATAATCTTCAAGTACATCTTCACCATGCTTCTGGGGTTGAAAGATTGAATGTTGAAAGAATAATCTTCATTTCTTGTTCCTTCGAATGAGAATTCTTCGACAATCACGGATGAAGCTTTGGCTCAGAAAATCTCGATACAGTCTCCATGAGTCTCATCTACATCTGAATTCACTTTCAAGACAAAGAAAATTTTGAGATAAAAACAAAACTAAAAGAAAACTTAGCACACAATATTTTTGGATTTTTCATATTTTCTGAAAAAAATAAAACATAAACAAAAATATTTTTGGATTTTTGAATTTTCTGAAAAAGAAATAAAACAAAAATAAAACAGAAATAACACTATTTTTGGATTTTTAATTTTTTTGATTTTTGTTTATTTTTTAAATTTTTAATTCTCCCCCTAAATTTGTGCATAGAGGAAAACTATGAACAAATTTAACAAAAAACAAAAATAATAGCTAAATTTAAGACTAATTTGGGATCAAAGTTGTCAGACAATTCAACATCGTTTATCAGCACACACCTGCATGCTTCGATCTGGTCAATCACTGGTATTGTGGTCCACTTAAACACAAAGGATATTTGACAATTTGGACAGATAATAAGTGACCAGACATTTGCACCTATATTCCTAAATAGACCATTTAGCTGACGACGACCAAGTATATTGTTTTCCACTAAATTCAGCAGCGAGATCTACAAACAACCTTTTAAGCAGTTCAATTTTAGATGTACTAGAATGTGTTCCCCACTTCCCGACATACCCTGGTAATCAAGAACTTCCAAAGAACTCCTTACTTTAGGTGAGTATTCAATCATTAAGAAAGAAGTCAGATATAGAAATGCATATGTTGTATCCCAGGTTGGATGTCTTCCAATCACGCAGAGGGAACAACATATGTCTAACATAGATAGAGGATTAGAGAGATAGTAGGGTGCATATGCTGTGTCCTAGGTCGGATCTTCCGATCACACAGAGGGGACAGCATATGGATATCAGATAGAAAGAATTTCATAGATAAAGATATTCATAGAGATAGAGTTGCATATGTTGCATTCCAGGTCGGATATGTTCCAATCACGCAGAGGAGGCAACATATGACTAACAAATAGAAAGCAAGAAAATAATTTCCTACAGACCTACTTTATCAGAACCGCTAGTCGCTGTAACATCCCAAATTTCTAGTCCAAAAATTTCATTTTAATTAACGGATTATAAAACATTCATAAGAAAACTGCGTAACAATGTATCATTTTGTGAATCAATGTATCATGTCTAAAAACCCAAAACATATAATAGCAACATGTCAGAGTACAATCCCAGAATATCTCAAGTGCGGAAAATCAATGCGTGTGTGTATGATGTGCCGCTACCGCGCCAGCTCTTTCCCCTTAGCTGAAGAGGTACTTGAAACCAAAACTGTAAATTGTAAGCACGAAGCTTAGTGAGTTCCCCCATCGTACCACACATATACAATACATACTGTCAGGCAGTTCTGGGGTGCCTGACTACCCAGGTCAAGCCATTCTGGGGTGCTCGACTTACCCAGGTCAAGCCATTCTGGGGTGCTTGACTTACCCGTCGGTCTGTTTCACCCGACTACCGGGGACTATTTCACCCCTACTACTACCACATAACACACATATACTGCCAGGCAATTCTAGGGTGCCTGACTACCCAGGTCAAGCCATTCTGGGGTGCTTGACTTACCCGTCGGTCCTTACGACCGACATTCGAGGACTATTTCACCTCCTACTACTACCACATAATATCATAGCATGAACATACTGTCAGGCAATACTGGGGTGCCCGACCTACCCTTCGGTCCTAACGACCGAACTTGGGGACTATTCTCCCCCTACTAACACTATCACATATAACACATAACATATCATGCTAGCACATAAACATATCAGGTAGCAACAACCCTAGATGAATGTCACAAAGACAATCATCTAACATACAACTCCTACTGGTGGGCCGGCATTGTGGCCGTAGACCCACCGCTACTGAAAGGTAACTCACCTCAAACGAGTAGCTGCTGATAATCTGTGTGGGGAATCTCTGACTGCTGCTGCTCCGGAAATCCTCTGGCTATAATACCCACAAAACACTTAATCATAATCTGATATCTACCCTTAGGGTAAAATGACTATTTTACCCCAGACCAAGTCCAAGTCAAAGTCAACTTCCAGTTCACCCGACTCGCCGAGTTGGGTCGTCAACTCGTCGAGTCCCTATTTCTTTAACTGTCCTCATCCACGTCCCTACTCGTCGAGTTTAGCAACGACTCGACGAGTTCTCCTTCTAACACAACCTCGGATGAACCTTCTTCCGACTCGCCGAGCGGTATGAACACTCGTCGAGTCCATCTTCATCCTAAGAACACGTCCTATCCTCGACTCGCCGAGTTGTATGAACAACTCGTCGAGTTCATCTTCAAGAGTTGGGAGATTGCCTTGGACTCGCTGAGTCTGCTCGTGCACTCGTCGAGTCCTATGAACTCCAGTACTATGGCTTATCCCAATACGTTTGGGTCACTCCCTTGGACCCTCTAAAACCTTTCTTTCACTCAATTGGTTCCCACGAACCATAACAGAAAAGGGGAGTCTAACCTTGGACTTGCCGAGTCCCAAGAACGACTCGCCGAGTCGATGCAGTCCAAGTCTTATTTCTTCGATTTCTGGAGTGCAACTCTTATCCAAATGATAGATCTAGGTCCCTAAACTCAATCTAGCACGTAAAGTTACAAACTTTACGTGCATGGGACTTTGAGCCTAAAATGCCCAAAAAGAAGCTCTTGAGATGCATGGGGCCTTCCATGGGTGCAAAAGCAACCCCTAACTGCCTTGTGACCCTTCCATGGACCTAGATCCGAAGCCTCAACCCCCAACCATGCTTGCAATCATGGTTGGCTACCAAGAATGACTTATAAAAGCCCTAAATCTCCCCAAAAAGGGATCTAACAAAAGAACAAGCAAGGTATAAACTTTATACGTTCTGAGAACAGCAAATGATGCACCAAACTCGAATCCTTCAGTCTCCTCTTGATCCTTCTATGCTCTTCCTTCTTCATTGTGATCAAAATCCACAAAATCACTCAAAATCCTTGAATCTTGCACCAAAACACTTAGGGTTTGCTAGGGAGGGTTTCTGGGAGCAATAGGGACAAGTGGGGGCTGAATGAGATGATTAAATAGGGTGCAAACCCTCAGATTAGAGTTTTTGTCCAGACAGAGCCTACTCATCGAGTCCAGGATCCGACTCGACGAGTCCCATACTTAAACCCCGCGTTCTAACCCGCTTCTACTCGGCGAGTTGGGCCATCAACTCGCCGAGTCCCAGGCCAAAAATGTAAAATTACATAAATGAAATACATACCAGGAACCAGGTGCTACAAATCTCCCCCACTTATTTCAGACTTCGTCCTCGAAGTCTGCTGCTCGCTCCTGAAAAAGCTCCGGATAATGCTCCATCATCTCATCCACCGGCTCCCAAGTCCATTCCGAGCCCTTCCGGTGTTGCCATTGTACCTTCACGAGCTCCAACCTCTTGCTCCTCAGATCCTTCGACTTACGGTCGAGGATTACTACAGGTCGCTCGATGTAGTTCAGGCTGTCATCGACCTGAATGTCCTCTAAAGGTACCACTGTTGAGTCATCCACCAGGCACTTCCGCAGCTGGGAGATGTGGAAAGTGTTGTGGATCTGGTTGAGTTCGGCTGGCAGATCCAACCTGTACGCCACCTTGCCCACCCGGGCTAAAACCCTGAACGGTCCCATGTACCTGGAGCCTAACTTGCCTCGTTTCCTGAATTAGATGACGCCTTTCCATGACGACACCTTCAGGAGAACCATATCCCCGACTTGGAACTTCAGGTCTGATCGGCGCTTGTCGGCATAACTTTTCTGCCGACTCTGAGCAGTCTGAAGCCTGCTCCGGACCTGCTGAATCCTCTCCGTCGTCTTGAGCACCACTTCGGTGCTCCCCATGACCCTCTGGCCAACCTTGCCCCAGCATATCGGGGTCCTGCACTTCCTCCCATATAACATCTCGAAGGGAGGTCGATCGATACTCGCGTGATAGCTGTTGTTATACGAGAACTCAGCCAATGGGAGGTAGGTATCCCGGCTACCACCGAAGTCTAGCACACATGCCCGCAGCATATCCTCCAAAGTCTGGATGGTTCGCTCGCTCTGACCATCCGTCTGCGGGTGAAATGCGGTGCTAAAGTGCAGACGAGTACCCAACTCTTCATGAAACTTCTTCCAAAACCTGGAAGTGAACCGCACATCCCTGTCTGAAATCACCAAAACTGGCACCCCGTGCCGCGCCACCACCTCCCTGATGTAGATGTCGGCCAACTTCTCGGCCGAGATGCTCTCCTGAATTGGAATAAAATGGGCCCTCTTCGTCAATCGGTCGACGATGACCCAAATCGAATCCACTCCCCGCGCGGTCCTGGGAAGCTTTGTGATAAAATCCATCGTGATGTCTTCCCACTTCCACAGCGGGATATCCAACGGCTGCATCTTGCCATGTGGTCTCTGATGCTCGGCATTGACCTTCCTGCAGGTCAAGCACCGCTCCACGTACCATGCCACATCCCGCTTCATGCAGGGCCACCAATAGTCCAGACGAAGATCCCTATACATCTTCGTCACCCCGGGATGAATGGAGAATCGAGATTTGTGCGCCTCATCCATCAGAACATGTCGCACACCCCCGTGGTACGGAACCCACACCCTGCGGTGGAGGGTCAACAGCCCTCGGCTATCATAATCGAAGGAGGAAACCTGGCCTACAATCCGCTCACTCTTCCGATGTTCCTCCTTCATGGCCTCTTGCTGGGCCTCTCGAATCTGCTCCAACAATGGAGTAACCACGGTCATCCTCATGCAGGTATCCCTGATCGGCGCTGCCTTGCGGCTAAGCGCGTCGGCCACAACGTTGGCCTTCCCCGGGTGGTAGAGGATCTCATAATCATAATCCTTTACCACATCAAGCCACCGACGTTGCCTCATATTTAGATTTGGCTGGTCCATGAGATACCTCAGGCTCTTATGGTCCATGTAAATGGTACAACGGACCCCATAGAGGTAATGACGCCAAATCTTGAGGGCGAATACAATATCCCCCAGCTCCAAATCATGCGTCGGGTAGTTCGCCTCGTGAGGCTTCAGCTGCCTCGAAGCGTAGGCGATGACATGCCCTCTTTGCATCAATACCGCGCCCAAACCTGATATAGACGCGTCGCAGTACACAACAAAATGCTCTACGCCCTCTGGCAGGGCTAAGATCGGCGCCTCGCACAACCTCTGCCTCAGTGTCTCAAACGCTGCCTGCTGCTCAGGCCCCCAACGAAAGACTACGGCCTTCTTCGTCAGCCGCGTCAAGGGTACGACTATCTTGGAGAAATCCTGGATGAATCTCCGATAGTAGCCGGCTAATCCGAGGAAACTCCAAATCTCAGATGGAGACTTCGGAACCTCCCATCTCATCATGGCCTCCACCTTGGCCAGGTCGACCAGAATACCATTCTGGTTGACAAGGTGCCCAAGAAACTACACCTCGCGCAACCAGAACTCACACTTGGAGAACTTGGCATACAAGCTCTCTCTCCTCAGAGTATCCAAAACCTCTCGCAGATGCTCCTCATGCTGCTCCCGCGTCTTGGAATAGACCAAGATGTCGTCAATGAAAACTATCACGGACCGATCCAGCATCGGTCTACACACGCGGTTCATGAGGTCCATGAACGCGGCAGGAGCATTGGTGAGCCCGAAAGGCATCACCACGAACTCATATTGGCCATAGCGCGTCCGGAACGCAGTCTTCTGTACATCCTCCTCTCTAACCCTCATTTGATGATATCCTGATCGAAGATCAATCTTGGAGAACCAAGATGCTCCCTGTAGCTGGTCAAAGAGGTCATCAATCCTCGGGAGTGGGTAACGGTTATTCACCGTCACCATGTTCAGCTCCCTATAATCTATACACATCCGATGCGACCCGTCCTTCTTCTTCACAAACAGAATCAGGGCTCCCCAAGGTGAACTGCTCGGTCTAATGAATCCCTTGTCTAACAGCTCCTGCAGCTGTGTAGACAACTCCTGCATCTCAGGAGGAGCCAACCGATATGGTGCCTTGGCTATCGGAGCCGCGCCAGGGACTAGGTCGATCCTGAACTCCACCTGTCGCTCTGGAGGTATCCCAGGAAGCTCCTCTGGGAACACATCTGCGTAGTCTCGCACCACCGGAACGTCACTCACCGGCGCCTTTCTCGCCTCCCGGGTATCCATGACATAGGCGACATATCCTGCGCAACCCTGCTGAAGGTAACGCCTAGCCCTTGCTGTCGAACATAAAGCCGGTCCTCGCTGTGGCCTCTCCCCCTGAATCACCAGCTCTCCCCCACTTGGGGTCCTGATCCGCACCAACTGCTGCGCGCAGTCGATCACCGCCCCATTGGGGCTTAGCCAATCCATGCCGATAATAACCTTGTTCCCCCGCAAAGGTATGGGAACCAAGTCTACCAGATAGCGCTCCTCGAATACTCTCAGCACACAATCTCGGAATACCGCTGATGCTCGCACCGATCGATCATCGGCAATCTCTACCTCTAAAGGGCAATCCAACATGCCTGAAGACTCGGGAAACCTCTTGCTGAGCGCAAGAGAAACAAACGATCGGGTAGCACCCGAATCAAACAATACCTGAACTGGGATACCGTTCACATGGAACGATCCTAAACAGAGCACATATCAATATCATAAACATCATATAAATAAATCAGAGGGAAAGAATCATACCCGTCACCACATCGGGTGCGGCGCGTGCCTCCTCGGTCGTCAACTGGAAAGCCCGGCTCCTCACCACTGGAGCCTCTGCCTTGCCCTGCCGGCCATCAGTAATCCGCAGGGTCGCTGGAGCTGGCGCCTTCACTGGCACTGCTGCTGACAACTGGGGACAACTGGCCTTCTTGTGGCCCCTCTGGTTGCAGTGGAAACACAGCAACTCAGATGTCTGAATAGTGGGTGCAGGGACGGTACAATCCCTGCTGAAGTGCCCCGCCTTGCCACACTTGTAGCAGCCCGACGATCCCAACCTACATGCTCCCTCATGCTGCCTGCCGCACTTCCTGCAGCGGCCCTGTTCTGGCTGGCCTTTCGGCCTACCATCTGGTCCCTTGGGCTTCTTCCCTGAAGCCCCAGTCACCTGCCCCTCCTCTGCCTTCCTCTTCCGGATGTGCTCCAGATCAATCTCCCTTTCCCTTGCCCTAGCAATCATGGAATCCAGGGTAGGGCAAGCTGAAAAACTAACATGCTCCCGAATGTCGGCTCGCAGCATGTCATGGTAGCGAATCCTCCTCATATCCTCATCTCCCATATACTGGGGTACTAGCAACGCCCTCTCCCTAAACTTGGCGGTGATCTCCGCCACAGTCTCCGTAGTCTGTCTCATATCTAAGAACTCCCTCGCCAACTGCTGGAGCACCACTGCAGGTGCAAACTCCGCTCTGAACCGAGTCACAAAGTTCGTCCATGTCATAGCCTCAACCGCCGGGGCTCCCAGAGAGTCACCAACCGACTCCCATCAATCCCTGGCCCTATCTCTCAAGCATCCTGATGCATATCTCACCTTCGACCCCTCAGGGGTAGAAGCTGGTCAACTGTGCAGACTCAATGTCTGCAATCCACCGTCTGGCCATAATGGGGTCCTTCGCCCCATGGAAATCTGGCGCACCACTGCCCCTGAAGTCCTTAAAGGACAATGTGTGTGATCCCGACTGGCTGCTCGCCATGTCGCTCCTGAATGCCCGGAGGCGATCCTCCATCAGCTCGACAATCCCTTCCTTGATCGACCCAAAGATGATCGAGGTCGCATCAAGGATGCCTCTAGTGATCTCGGACGCGATAAACTCGCGTAGCCTCTCATCCACTTGTTCGGAACCTGAGCCCGAACCCGATCCCTCCCCAGAACTGCCAACTGCTGGCCTCGTACGTAGTGCCACCATTCTACAATACATAATAACAACCGCCAGTGATACTGATACATCTAGAGGGATCACATCCATCACGAGCTCCTTGGTCTTGCCTCACCCTTTCTCGATTCAAGTACGGATCCTCTGCTTTCAGCAGTACGGGCCCATACTACCTTCCACATCTATCCGTACTTTCCTCAAGAACCGTCTCGCCTCCACCAAGTCACTACTACTGTTACTGATCTCTACTATTCTCATCCTAGGCTTACCCTAGGGAAAATCTTTGACACCACCCAAACCGGTCCTCAGCTGGTGAAGGCCTCCTTGTAATGCCAATTAGCCATTACCTGAATACCATCACATGTAACGAGGCTCAGATAATCCTTTGAGTAAAAGACTCGTCCCTACAACGGTTAGACTCAAACAAGAGCTGCGCAATAGGGTCAAATCCAATCCCCTAAGATTATCCAACCCTTATCACATGTGACTTAACGTATTCACCTAACAGCTAACTCCCATCACTCAAAGTCCCACAAAGCACAAAGCAAGCAACATTCAGACCAAAGGGATCGATCTCAAGCAATCCTATCCTCATAACAGGAAACTTTACTAGCATACAATGCCGAGCTCATACTACCAGGGATAACCTAAACAGGCTATCCTATTACGGTCTACTTAATACTAGCATGCAATTCTCATAAGCTGAAGCACATAAAGCAGGCACATAAGGCATCATTCCTAGATCCTTACTCCTATTCTAATATGTTGTTCTACTGAAACTGATAAACATAATATAAACTTGTATGGGTACTTTGGGGAATACTTACTTGAGCTCGGCCGGTCGCGCACATCACACACTTCGTTCTTTCTCAAAACTCTTTTAACTTAGCTTTTAGAAAACCATTTTTCTTGTAAAAATCTTTTAAATCCCTTGATTTGAGTTCAGACACCCCGAAGGTGTGTCCGAATCACTCAAACCAGGGCTCTGATACCAACTTGTAACATCCCAAATTTCAAGTCCAAAAATTTCATTTTAATTAACGGATTATAAAACATTCATAAGAAAACTGCGTAACAATGTATCATTTTGTGAATCAATGTATCATGTCTGAAAACCCAAAACATATAATAGCAACATGTTAGAGTACAATCCTAGAATATCTCAAGTGCGGAAAATCAATGCGTGTGTGTATGATGTGCCGCTACCGCGCCAGCTCTTTCCCCTTCGTTGAAGAGGTACCTGAAACCAAAACTGTAAACTGTAAGCACGAAGCTTAGTGAGTTCCTCCATCGTACCACACATATACAATACATACTGTCAGGCAGTTCTGGGGTGCCTGACTACCCAGGTCAAGCCATTCTGGGGTGCTTGACTTACCCGTCGGTCTGTTTCACCCGACTACCGGGGACTATTTCACCCCCTACCACTACCACATAACACACATATACTGCCAGGCAATTCTGGGGTGCCTGAATGCCCAGGTCAAGCCATTCTGGGGTGCTTGACTTACCCGTCGGTCCTTACGACCGACATCCGAGGACTATTTCACCTCCTACTACTACCACATAATATCATAGCATGAACATACTGTCAGGCAATACTGGGGTGCCCGACCTACCCTTCGGTCCTAACGACCGAAATTGGGGACTATTCTCCCCCTACTAACACTATCACATATAACACATAACATATCATGCTAGCACATAAACATATCAGGTAGCAGCAACCCTAGATGAATGTCACAAAGACAATCATCTAACATACAACTCCTA
This sequence comes from Lactuca virosa, assembly GCF_052849685.1. Lineage (NCBI taxonomy): Eukaryota > Viridiplantae > Streptophyta > Magnoliopsida > Asterales > Asteraceae > Lactuca > Lactuca virosa. Next base: position 309,621,024 of record NC_136433.1, on the reverse strand, counting down.
CTGGTGGGCCGGCATTGTGGCCGTAGACCCACCGCTACTGAAAGGTAACTCACCTCAAACGAGTAGCTGCTGATAATCTGTGCGGGGAATCTCTGACTGCTGCTGCTTCGGAAATCCTCCGGCTATAATCCCCACAAAACACTTAATCAGAATCTGATATCTACCCTTAGGGTAAAATGACTATTTTACCCCAGACCAAGTCCAAGTCAAGGTCAAAGTCAACTTCCAGTTGACCCGACTCGTCGAGTTGGGTCGTCAACTCGTCGAGTCCCTATTTCTTTAACTGTCCTCATCCACGTCCCTACTCGTCGAGTTTAGCAACGACTCGACGAGTTCTCCTTCTAACACAACCTCGGATGAACCTTCTTCCGACTCGCCGAGCGGTATGAACACTCGTCGAGTCCATCTTCATCCTAAGAACACGTCCTGTCCTCGACTCGCCGAGTTGTATGAACAACTCGTCGAGTTCATCTTCAAGAGTTGGGAGATTGCCTTGGACTCGCCGAGTCTACTCGTGCACTCGTCGAGTCCTATGAACTCCAGGACTATGGCTTATCCCAATACGTTTGGGTCACTCCCTTGGACCCTCTAAAACCTTTCTTTCACTCAATTGGTTCCCACGAACCATAACAGAAAAGGGGAGTCTAACCTTGGACTCGCCGAGTCCTAAGAACGACTCGCCGAGTGGATGCAGTCCAAGTCTTATTTCTTCGATTTCTGGAGTGCAACTCTTGTCCAAATGATAGATCTAGGTCCCTAAACTCAATCTAGCACGTAAAGTTATAAACTTTACGTGCATGCATGGGACTTTGAGCCTAAAATGCCCAAAAAGAAGCTCTTAAGATGCATGGGGCCTTCCATGGGTGCAAAAGCAACCCCTAACTGCCTTGTGACCCTTCCATGGACCTAGATCCGAAGCCTCAACCCCCAACCATGCTTGCAATCATGGTTGGCTACCAAGAATGACTTATAAAAGCCCTAAATCTCCCCAAAAAGGGATCTAACAAAAGAACAAGCAAGGTATAGACTTTATACCTTCTGAGAACAGAAAATGATGCACCAAACTCGAATCCTTCAGTCTCCTCTTGATCCTTCTATGCTCTTCCTTCTTCTTTGTGATCAAAATCCAAAAAATCACTGAAAAGCCTTGAATCTTGCACCAAAACACTTATGGTTTGCTAGGGAGGGTTTCTGGGAGCAATAGGGACAAGTGGGGGCTGAATGAGATGATTAAATAGGGTGCAAACCCTCATATTAGGGTTTTCGTCCAGAAAGAGCCTACTCGTCGAGTCCCATACTTAAACCCCATGTTCTAACCCGCTGCTACTCGGCGAGTTGGGCCATCAACTCGCCGAGTCCCAGGCCAAAAATGTAAAATTACATAAATGAAATACATACCAGGAACCAGGTGCTACAGTCGCCCTATCAATACCGGAATTAAGGACATGAGTCCATACATCAAGGAAATGTTGAGCCACGGTTCTAGATAATTAACTTTTAGTGTATCTCGCAGGTTCCCATGTTTATCTCACTGCTCAATCTACCCGAGCGTCGTATGGTCAGTCCAAATGAAACTATCTAAGTCCATATTGTCTAGTCCTTTCATTTTCAATCTATGTCTAGTCCTTTTGAATCCTTTGTGCCTACCAGCACATTGAACACAGAATCTAGACAATTCAGCTTTAGTGCATTACACGAATTTCAGATTCCCTTTTAGCACTAGACTTCATATCACTTCCCAACAAACAAACCTACAAATGAAAAACTATAAGAACATAAAGGATTATCTTCAAAATGAATCATTGTAAGAAAAACTCAGGAGTATCGAGAAGAAAACTCAAACCGTAAGTCACCAATTGAATTTGCATCCAGAAGGTCTGAGAACAGCACACCTATTTTGATCTCAAAACAAATCCGAAAATTCTTCACATCGTTAAGCACAAACCCCATGTGTGATACTTTCCTTTCTTCCCTTCCCGCAAAGGACACATACTCTCAAACAAAGTTCTGAATGTTGTACAGATGAGAGATGTCCCCTATCATGTGCCTGGAACAGCCACTACCAACAAACCGAAGTCTGATGATATGCCTCTATAGTTGCTCCAGCACAGAGCGGGATCAGTTGGTCTTTGGAACCCAGTCCATTTTGAAACTGGGTTGACCTTTGTCATTAACACAAGGTACTCTCTCCCTTGACATATCCTGCTTATCACAAACAGAAGATGTAGAAATATTAGAATCATTAGAAGATTTGGGAGTGTGAACCTTCGATACCCATTTGTAGTCGGGTTTAACCCATTTCTTGTTCGATCGGATGGATACCTTATTTCTTGCTTTTGAACTCGAAGTCGATCGCTGAGATGACTTTGACCTAACCGGTCTTGGTTTCACTGGAGCATCTCTTGAATTTGACTTCTTGGCAGACATTCCCTTCTTGTCCTTGGGATTTTGATTTTTGGCCTTGGGAGTTGGATTCTTGCCCTTCTGCGCATTCCAATCACATTGCGCGATTGTGACCTTGAAGGGCTTCTTTTGGGGTATCTCCATCTTGGCGCGTTCCGCCATCCTTGTGTGTAGTAGGGAACATATGCGCGATTAGGACAATTTCTGGCAATGTGTCCAGGTGTTCCACAGTGAAAACATGTCTTTTTCTTCACGTAGGAATTGTTTCTTCCTGCCCCTGGTGGCGTGCCCCTGCCTTTTCTCTGATTGTTCCCACAAGCACACTTGCAGCATGCACTTTGTTTAGTTTGAATTGGTGGCCTGTATTTACCAACAGCAGGTTGATTAGAAGTAACTGAGTTAGAAGTAATAGACTCAGAGTTCAACTAGTCATTGGTTTGACAGTCAACAGAATCAACAAAACTAGAATTAAATATGTTCTCCTTGTTCTCATCTTCCACTGCTTTACCTGCACAGGAAGAAGAATCATTAGAATCTTTCATCTCAACACCCTCAGTTGGCCCTGATTGTTCAGTCTTAACTGAAGCTGGAACAGTGGTTTGGCCATACTGCGTAGGTATTTCTTCCTCGTTGGTCTCAAGGGGTGGGTTTTAGTTGTCATTGAAGGGAGGTGGTACATTGTGATACCCTATACTCTTGGTTTGATTATCTTTAAATGTTTATTGTTTTTCTATCATGGATGCATTTACCTCACTTGACACATCAAATTTCTTAAAGTTGAATTCAACATCTTTATATTTAGCTTTCAATGCATCAAGTTCGGTAGTCAAGTTAGCAAGTTGTTCCTTAACATAATCATAATTCACACATTTATTACTGTATTCTTCTTGAAGTTTTCTAAAACCCATGGTTTTGGCCTCTAGTTGTGTTTTTAAAGGTTTTTGGGCCTTACTAAGTGTATATCCTTCATATTTAAGGTCCTCATTTTCCCTTTTTAGCAAATCATTTTGTTCACGAAGAAACTTAATCGTAGCTTCACAAGATTGAGAACATAAAACTTCATTGACCGGGATGTTTGAGGAACTCATTGTTTACCAAAATTGCCCTTTGACTATAAACCTCAAAAGTCAACCTCAAAAGTCAAATTTAAAAGTTCCAACTTAAAAGTCAAACTTGAAAAGTCAAACCAAAAAGCTAAAAGTGAAAATTTGAAAGTTAAACGAGAAAGTCAAAGTTTAAAGTCAAAGGTCAACTTGGAAGTCAAAGTCAATTTTTGAGGTCAAAAGTCAATTTAGAAAGTCAAAAATTGAAAGTCAAAACTTTGGGTTGAAAATGAAACTTTAAAATTTGAAAAATTAATTTTTGGGCTAAAATTGTCAAAAATCTGAAAATAGGAACGGAATTGCGAAGCTATATGATTTAATCAGGGAAGATGTTGAACATCTTGCTTGCTAGATCAATTGGTAAGGTGTGGGTTGTGTGTGGGAGAGACCCGGGTTCGATCCTTGCTCCCACCAAGATCCTTTTATTTATTTGTTGCTGACTGAACTAGACCACACATGTGAGCTGAGGACCACACATGTGGGCTGAAAACCGATTGGCCACAAACGAGGAACGCAAATGAGGACTGGACCGAACACCTACTAGAACTTAGACACGCTCCTCCGGGTGTAAACGCTTCGGTTGTAAACGCTTCGGACCGCAAACTCGGACATGCTCCTCCGGCTGTAAATGAGTTTACAGCTGTAAACAAGTTTACGGCTGTAAACACTTTGGAAAAACACACTGAATGCGAAAATGGCCGTCAGATTTCGCTATTTACGACCAAAAAACGCGATTTTTCACCTTTTTAGCTCCAAAACTCGATCAAAAAGCCATTTTTATGAAAAACACAAAGAACAAACCCCCAATATTTTGTCAAAAACTATCTAACAACGTAAAACCCTTCAAGAAAAAGTGCAAAAACGCTCCAGATCTTGCCAAAGAGATTGATACAATCCACGCTCTGATACCAACTGTAAGTCCCAAAATTTGCTTGATGTATCAATCAGATCCACTTGATGGGGCGGAATCCCAATCCAGTGGATGATGCAAGATACAATGGAGGAGAAGAAGAAGAAGAACTTGATGAATCTATGGTGTATTGATGATAAGATTGATGATCCTACAAGAGATTCACACACACACACACGCACACTCTTCTTCTCTCTCTAGCTTCTCTCTCTAGAACACCTTGATTTACACACACACTTGACCATAAACATGTTTACAACCGTAGACTGAATAGAACATCTGACATCTACTGACACTATTTATAGGGAACAGTAGCCGTAAACACGTTTACAGCCGTAAACACGTTTACAACTGTAAACGCCACCCAACCGTAAACCCAATGTTGTTTTCGGTCCTAGACCGAAAACTACAATTGCCTAGAAAAGTAAAGTATAAACCATATTTTTGACCCAACACAGACCTTAAGGATTAAGGGCATATTGGTTAAGCCCTTACATAATCAAGCTTTATGGTTTGGGTTTTGGACCTTTTTGGTAGTCCCAATGGATAAAGTTGGAAAGTTTATCCTTCTTAATCACATTTTGGCCTAGATCTGAGCTTTGGAGCTCCTGGAGTCAAAGAGGCGGCTGAATGTATTAAGTTGTTGGAACTCAGGCAAACACGGCGTGTTTGCAAGTCAACATGGCCTGTTGGCTGAGGTTTTCCGACTGCTTCGATGCCGGCGGAACACGGCGTGGCCAAAGGGAACACGGCATGTTGGGTCAGCATGGACTGTTGACCTTGACCTTGACCTTTGACTTTGACCAAATTAGACCTTGAGGGTATTTTGGGTATTTTTGGATTTTGATGGAATTGGTCACTTGGTGGAAATAGGTATTAGTTAGAGAAATGAGAATCAGAGTCGGATCTCATCAGTTATGTTCAGTCTGCGAGGTGATTTTTCCTTACTGTACTTTTGGGTCGAAGGCACCAAGGCCGACCCTTTTGGATTGTTATCCTGATTTATCGTATATTGTATGTTGTTGTGATTTGTTAGATCTGTATCCTAGAATAGGGGATGATGATATTATTAGTGATCTGTTAGATCTGTATGACTGCCTGTATATGCTAGTTGGGGTCTGATATGATATGTTGATATGTGATGGTGTGTTGGGTTGAGGCGGTCTTGCTTTGTGCTGAAGGCCAACAGACCCAGGGTGTCCCAGATAGAGTAAAGGCCAGTGGGGCATACCATTCAGGCTGAAGGCCCGGAGAACATTCCAGATAGGCTGAAGGCCCAGTGTGGCGTACCAGTCATGGTGTAGGTTCTGTGAGCATACCAGGTAGACTATAGGCCGGTGGGGCGTTCCAGTTAGACTCAAGGCTCTGTATGCATGATGTTTGTTGTTCTTGTTATGATTATTTGTGGTGTTGGTATTTTGGGGGAACTCACTAAGCTTTGGGCTTACAGGTTTGGGTTATGTTTCAGGTACCTCAAATGATCGCGGGAAGAAAAAGGCGTGATCGTGCACCTCCTCTTGCTTTGATTTATGATTTTAGGTAAACTCTGGTATTAAACATGTTTTGAAAACTAAATTGTAAAAAATAATGATTTATGGTATGTTTTTAAAAGTATAAAATTTTTCATGAATTTTATGGATGTTACAAGTTGGTATCAGAGCCTTGGTTTGAGTGAATTGGAGGAACACTCGTGCGAATCAAGTCTCAAACTAAGGAAAAAGATTTTTCAAAATAATCAAGGAGGATGCGATGTGTACAATTAGTCGGAGCCAGTAAGTAGACCCCAAATTAGCACGCAGTTATTTGAGATTATGCTTTGATATGTTAGAACAACATGCTACTAATATGATAGGGATCTTCAGGAACTGTATGATAGAATTGCCTGATTTAAGATGCCTTATCTCTTATAGAAACCTTCATTGATTGTTGTATAACTCTTTTGCATGTGAACTGACTATTGATTGATACGCTAAGTCACATGCTACATGGTTTAAATGATCTTAGAATAGGGGATTTAGCCCTACTACGCAACTCTTGTCTGATTCCAACCGTTGTAGGATTGAGTCTTTTAGTTTAAGATTGTTTAAGTTGTGCGGCATGTGATTGTATTCATGTGATAGTTAACTGGCACCAATGGAGGGTCGTGTGGAAGTTAGTGGTAAGATGAGTTGTGTGGGGTCAGCCGGCCAGTCTCGAGATGTGTAGTCTTCCTTTAGGATGTGAGGATCTTGTATGTGAGCATGATAGTATGTATCATTAGGGTTGTTGTGATGATCCTCTTAGACAAATACGAGTAGGTATGGAAGGTAGTATGGGCCCGTACTACTGAAAGCACAGGACCCGTATGCGTATCAAGGAAGTCACAACCCCTAGGGCTTTGTTGGAAGTTGATTCCTATGTAATGATATGTGTGTTATTTGATATCTCCCTGGTATATTTTCAGTATGGTGACAACGAGACGATTTGAGGATGGATCTGGATCGGGATTGGGAGATAGCAGTCATGGTGGACCAGTTGTGTCTGAGGATAGGATTAGGGAGATTCTCCATGAGGAGGTTGTAGCTATTGTCCGGGGTCAGATACCAGAGCTTTTTGGGTCTATCAATACTGCGATGATGGATTTCTTTGATGAAATATATGTCGCTTTGTCTGAGGCTGTTGCTGCTGCTGCAGCCACCACAGCCATCGCGACTATAAGGATTGGTGTTGGACTAGTTTTTCAATATCAAGACTTCGATAATACGAAGCCCACGACTTTCGATGGAGTTCAGGACCCGATCATAGCCATGAGGTGGCTATCTGATTTTGAAGGATGCTTTTTCACCTGCTCTTGCCCAGCTGACCAGAAGGTCAGGTGCGCTCTGAACCTCCTGAGGTCTGGAGCGAAGGATTGGTGGAGACTTGTTACTGGATCGTATTATGATGAGTAGACAGTTGGTATGTCTTGGGAGAAGTTCTTAGAGATGTTCCGTACTAGATATGTGTCGCGGGTGGAGGGCTAGAGGTTGGCCCAACAGTTTTTGGACCTGAGGCAGGGGATGGAGTCATTGACGGAGATCACCAGGATGTTTACAGAGAGGGCCATGTTTTGTCCTGAGTTTGCTTCAAAGCAGGCTCAGATGACCCATTACTTGAGCATGCTCAAGACGGATATCAGGCAGTTTGTTTCCACCCAGCAATATGATTCTTTGTTGGAGATGAAGGAGGCTGCAAGACGGCGTGAGATTGAGGTAGAGCTACAGACAAGAGAGCAGAGACCAGCCGCGGCGCATTTGCAGCCAGTGCCGAAGCGGTTCAAGGCCACTGATTCTAGATCTGGGGGTCAGAGAGGCCATACTTGTGGGAAGTGTGGTAAGGTTCATGACAGGGCTTGTCGATCAGGAGGTGTGTACCATAAATGTGGCAAATAGGGGAACTATGCTAGGGATTGTCGCCGGCTGGCCCCAGCTCTAAGTACCAGGATTTGCTATCATTGTGATCAGGTTGGCCATATGAAGGTCAACTGTCCATTACTTACTACCAAGTCGGTGCAGGACCGGGCTCCAGCTACTTTAAGGATTACAGATGGGCGCCAAGGGAGGGTGGAGCCCCCGAGATCTCAAGGTCGCGCTTTTCAGGTCACTGTCGAGGAGGGCAGAGCAGCTCCAGATTTTGTGACTGGTATGTTTCTATCTGTTATCTTGTTGATTATGTTTTGTGTTATGCTTTTATATATATATATATATATATATATATATATATATATATATATATATATATATATGTACCTCTGTTAGGTATGTTCCTAGTGAGCTCTTTTCCTGCTCTTGTGTTGTTTGACTCGGGTGCAAGTCGGTCCTTTGTATCTTATTCGTTCAGCAGAGAGTTTCATATGTCTATTGGGGAGTTAGAGTGTCTGTTCCGGGTTTCTATCGCCAATGAACACAGGGTTTCTGCGTCATCGGTGTATCAAGGTTGCATATTGGAGATCTTCGGAGTGCCTTACCTGATCGAACTGATCCCTATTCCTATGGGGGATGTTTATGTGATTGTGGGTGTGGATTGGCTGAGCTGGTTCGATGCTATGATTGATTGTTAGGGCCAGCGCATGGTAGTTCGGACCCTAGTTGGGGGGAACTGGTTATCTATGGATAGGGCACTAGTATGGGTTCAAGGTTTTGTTCAGCGGCCAGGGCTCGACAGTATATTTAGCATGGGTGTGCGAGCTACTTGGCTTATGTGGTGCATACACATGTTAGGGATCATAATTCTGTTTCAGAGGTTCCAGTGGTCAGGGAGTTTGCTGATGTATTCCCGGAGGAGTTACTCGGTGTGCCTCCTGAGAGGTAGGTCGAGTTCAGGATTAACCTTGTGCCAGGTGTGGCCCCGATTGCCAAGGCGTCATACCGTTTGGCACCTCCTGAGATGCAAGAGTTGTCATCTCAGCTGCAAGAGCTGCTAGGAAAGGAGTTCATCAGACCGAGCAGTTCTCCATGGGGTGCGCCGATATTATTCGTCAAGAAGAAGGATGGTTCGCACTGAATGTGCCATGATTATCGGGAGTTGAACAAGTTAACGGTGAAAAACCGTTATCCCCTCCCGCGGATGTATGACCACTTCGATCAGTTGCAGGGTGCAACTTGGTTCTCCAAGATAGATCTAAGGTCTGGGTATCATCAGGTTAGAATGAGGGAGGAGGACGCGGAGAAGACCGTGTTCCGGACTCGTTATGAGCATTACGATTTCGTGGTGATGTCAATTAGGCTCACCAATGCGCCTGCTGTGTTTATGTATTTGATGAATCAGGTATGCAAGCCGATGTTCGATCATTCCGTTATTGTGTTTATCGATGATATCTTGGTGTATTCCAAGAACAGGGAGCAGCATGAAGAGAATCTTCACGACCTTCTGGGTGTTTTGAGATGAGAACGGCTCTATGCCAAGTTCTCGAAGTGCGAGTTCTGGTTATGAGAGGTCCAATTCCTTAGGCACCTCATTAATCAGGATAGGATTTTGGTCGATTCGGCCAAGGGCGAGGCCTTTATGCAGTGGGAGGTTCCGAAGTCTCCCTCAGACATCAGGAGTTTCTTGGATTTGACTGGGTACTATCGGAGATTCATTCAGGATTTCTCCAAGATTGCGGTACCCCTCACTCGTCTAACGAGGAAAGGGATGGATTTCCGATGGGGCCCTGAGCAGCAGTTAACACTTGAGACTCTTCGGCAGAGGTTGTGTGAGGCCACGGTGTGGACCCCCCGGCTGGCATTGAGGATTTTGTGGTATTTTGTGATGCTTCCATCACTGGTTTGGGGGTAGTCCTCATGCATGAGGACGGTTGATTGCTTATGCTTCGCGGCAACTAAAGCTGCACGAGACGCGATATCCCACTCATGATTTGGAGTTGGGGGCGGTGGTTTTTGTCCTAAAGATTTGGAGACACTATCTTTATGGGGTCCGATGTATTATCTACACGGATCACAAGAGTATGAGGCATATTATGGGTCAGCCGAACCTGAACATGAGGCAGCGCAGGAGGTTGGACGTAGTCAAGGATTATGATTGCGATATCCTTTACCATCCAGGTAAAGCAAATGTTGTGGCAAATGCATTGAGCCGCAAGTCGGTTGGATCTTCAGTTGGGGTGTCGTGTATGAGGATATCAGTGGATTCCCTGCTTCTGGAATTGATCAGGGAGGCACAGGCTGAGGTTGTTCGGGAATAGAATTGGAAGAAAGAGTGGATCATGGGAGAGATTGTCATATTCGTCTTGGATAGTCGTGGATTGTTGACCCGATGTGATCGGGTCTGGGTTCCGCTGTCTGGTACGGTCAGACAGATTGTATTGGAGGAGGCTTATAAGTTTCGTTTTTTTATTCATCCAGGGGCCACCAAGATTTACTGTAACGCCCGCAGATCCGGGCTAGTCAATTTAGAGACGATGACCATCAAAAATGAGTTTTTGATGGAAGATTATTTAGAAGGATTAATCTTAACCAAGTTGTAATATATGTTACAAGGGTTCCGTACATATAAAGAACGCCGAAATCCGAGTTATAACGAAGAAGTTATGGCCCGTCGAAGTTTTACGGCAAAACCGACACGGCATCGGGAGACGTAAATAGTGAATTTATGGTAGAAAACTTTTTAGCCTTAGTGATCTAAACAAAATTTGTAGTATACGTGAGAACATACAAAAAAAAGAACGCCCAAATCTAACTTCGTATGAGGAAGTTATGAATTTTCTAAGATTTGGCATAGTAGTGCACGACCCGAAACTCGAATTTTAGTTCGAGCGGTTTTTGGCCTACGCGACCTAAATGAGAGTTGAAGATCTCATTAATAAGAACTCAACGGTAAAAAGACAGACGAAAACGGAGTCCGTATGTAGAAGTTATGAATTTTACAAATGTATATATCATTAGAAAGGTATCGACGATGCGGTTATTATAAGACTAGTGTAGAGTACTTTCAACATTAGTTTAGTAAAAATATCGTTAAATCTATTTAAAATAGTATTATGGAGGGGTGTTTAGTCGTTTATATAACTATAAGGTCATTATGTAATTATGGAGGGTAATTTTTGTAAATTCAATTACTATAAATAAGAGGTTTGGGCTCTCATATTTCTTGCACCATTCTCTTGATTCAAGAGTCTTTCTCTTCTTATCCCCCGAGCATTTCGGTCCCTCGTGATTCGACTTCTCTTTCTGTAGTTTTAGTATAGTAAGGTGAGCGCTGAAGCGCTGCACGAATCTTTCTTAGAAAGATTCAGCGACGAAGTTCTGCCCCTACAGAGCCCGACTCCTAGCTAAAACCCCCTTGTAAGTAAGTTATGCTTACCTATTTTAATATAGCTTATATTTAAAATTAGTATTGTTATTATGAACTTATAATAAATATTTGAGCTATTATTATGACTTATATAAGTGTCGTTATAATATCGTTTTAACTACTCGCGGTACGGGGAATCTGGTTTAAAGGGCCGCATAGGGTTGTTGGATTTCAGTAGTGCTATATGCCAAAATGGTCCTGCCCTCCGGTGTTTTATGTCTGGCCCCTGTCTGTACATAGTGGTTGGAAAGTATTCTTTAAATGCTTATATAATAATAATAATAAGACTAATAATTAGTCACGGTAAATATTAGACTAAAATCTAGTGGTAATAATACTAGGTTTCGTCGAACGAAATTATTTTAAAGTAAACGAAGCGTTGTCCGAGTTCCGAGTCACCACCTTATCAAGTGAGTGCATAGTTACTTTTATCTTACACATAGATATGAAGTATTTTATATAAATTACGTGCTATGTGTGCATATTATCTGTATTCTTGCTATCTACGTTGGATGAATGATTTTATACATGTTTTAATGGTTTAAACTGTATATGTATTTATATCTACAAAATATGTTGGGTAAAACATGGGTAGATTAATGATTAAAGCTGATATAGAGGAATATTAGCAGTATGGACATAGTTCCCTATAGGTGAACATTGGCATCAATGGACTTAGTACCCTATAGATGAGCATTCGCAGCTGCGCCACAACCTGTAGATGTTTATAATCTATGATGTACTCTAAACATCCTAGCAGCTGCGCTCTAAGGATACTACCGATGGCTGTGCCTAATAGAGAACATCATAACCATGGCAGTTGCACCTAGAGGACAATACCGGCAGTTGCGCCTCATAGAGAATGTCACAATTATGGCAGCTACGCCTAAATGATAATATTAGCAGCCGTGCTTGACAACTGTGTCATTGGCAACGATGGACTTCGTGCCTATTCCTTAGGATAATCCTTAGGAATGAATGAACGAGGAATAGCTAATTCTTAGGGTAGATCCTTACGAGTAAAGAAGATAACGGGGATGAGTAATTGGGTTGATTGTTCGATGTTTAAACATAATAATTACATTATTGTGGGTTGAAAACCCTATGTACTCACCAGGTTTCCCAACCTGACCCACTCAAGCTTATTTGCATCACAGGTGTCGATATAAAGCTACTTTACACTGAGAGTTTTAAAAGAGATGTATAACACTAGTGTAAATGAATGTAAGCTCTGTTTATGCTTATGTTTCTGTATTGCCGATGACATCCCAAATGTTTTAAAATGGATAAAAATACATTTCTTCGGAATTGATTTGATAACGTATTTATCATGTTTTTCTGGGAACAAATTCCGCAACATTTTTATTAAAAGAGGTACTCTGATTTTTTATAAAGCATAAACAAAATCGGTCTTTTCTGGCCGTGAAAAATGGGGATGTTACAGTTGGTTCAGAGCATTAGTTTAAGCGAACAAGGAATAAGGATTTATTTCTAGACTTAAACTTAGAATGCTAAGCGATGATCGTGAGGAGTGTGTCTAATATATTTTAGAAAGTACGCCTGAATAGACATAAACACTAGCTTAATTAGGGAAGATGCCTAAGATGCTTTTATGTGCTTAATAATTTGTGATGCTTTATGCTATCGTTTGATCAGATCTATGGTCTGTTGCCGACCGGATCTGGAAATTTTATGTGTTCAGATTTCTAAACGTTTAATTACGATATTAGAACTGGCATATAATTTTTTGAGGTAATAAGGAGGAATACGCGTCTAAACCTTCCTCTATCTTTATTCTCGTCTCAATACACCAAACGATTGCTTTGGTGTACAGAACATCATGGTGAAGACTTGTAGTGAATTGAGTAAATGGAGGAAATGAGAAGGCTTACGATACTGAATGGTACTTATCGGAAGATATCATAAGAATGGTATCTTGCCTTTAGAATGCATCTAATAAATAATACGTCTAGTACGGGAGAAGTAAACTTTCGATTTGCAGAAAGTAAGATTTTTGGTATAATCCATGAAGTTATCCCATCGTCTGACATTTCCATCACCAACCGAGTTGAAGTAGAATTGATGATTGAAGATACGCATGGAAGAAGTCCTAGTAGAGTCTAGGGAAAATTTTATGATTGATTGGACACATTTTTATGTGTTAAAATTGTTTTTGTGATAGTAACTTGGAAAGCTGCGAGACAATACTTGGGACGAGTATGAGTAGGTGTGAATGGTAGTAGAGGCCTATATTACAGGAAGCACAGGACTCACACTTGGATCAGGGAAAGTCACAAGGTTACCAAGAAGCTAGTAATTGATTCCGTTTTGTTCATGTATGTCATTACCATCGTTTCGGTAATGACTAAGAAGATTGTTGTTATTCCGACCCTAGTGGTCATATCATATCGAGTCCGACTAAGATGAGTATGTTACGTGGTTCAGAGAACCAAGTTTGATGTAGCATCCGACTTAAGCTAGAAGATTAAAGTGAAAGATAATCAAAGCGATCAATAGAAGTATCGTGACTGTTGTTAAAAAAGCTAGTAGATAGAAATGCTACAGGTTAAAATGTGATTATATCACATTAGAACATGAAGGAAAGTATATTCCATTATGGAATTTGACTCTAAGAGACTTGAGTCTAAGCGTTGCAACATACGATGATAGGTCATTAGAATATGATACATCGTTCCATTGTAGTAATAAAAAAACTTATCTTAAGTTTGTATCCAGTGAGGATCGAGATTGTGACTTGAAGATCATAATTTGGAGTCTAACGTGAGATAGGGAGCAAGTGCAAGATCGAGCACCGCCTGCAGTCGAGAAGTCCAAGAATTAAGTACTCATTCGAAGGAACATAGAAGTTACGATTATTACCTAGGATAAAGAGATAACGTACGGAGTCATTATACAACCCTGTTTTGTTGATGATTTCGGGACGTAATCATCCTAAGGGGAAGATAATTGTAACGCCCGCAGATCCGGGCTAGTCAATTTAGAGACGATGAGCATCAAAAATGAGTTTTTGATGGAAGATTATTTAGAAGGATTAATCTTAACCAAGTTGTAATATATGTTACAAGGGTTCCGTACATATAAAGAACGCCGAAATCTGAGTTATAACGAAGAAGTTATGGCTCGTCGAAGTTTTACGGCAAAACCGGCACGGCACCGGGAGACGTAAATAGTGAATTTATGGTAGAAGATTTTTTAGCCTTATTGATCTAAACAAAATTTGTAGTATACGTTAAACCGAGAACATACAAAAAAAGAACGCCCAAATCTGACTTCGTATGAGGAAGTTATGAATTTTCTAAGATTTGGCATAGCAGTGCACGGCCCGAAACTCGAATTTTAGTTCGAGCGGTTTTTGACCTACGCGACCTAAATGAGAGTTGAAGATATCATTAATAGGAACTCAACGGTAAAAAGACAAACGAAAACGGAGTCCGTATGTAGAAGTTATGAATTTTACGCGGACATTTAACAGTATAATCTCCTCATACTGTTAAATTTAAGATCGGTCGAGAATTAGCCGACGGAGTCTAAATGAAAGTTTTAGATCTTGTTTTTACCTACGCGTGTATATAAAGAATGTCGAGAGTAGAGCTCGTATGTTAAAGATATGGACGAAACTTGGTCCCTACTCTTCGAGCACGATAAATTCGATACAGTTTTGTAAATCTGAGATAGAATGAGAATTAGCTGACGGCGTCTAAATGAAAGTTGTATTACTCGTAAATACCAACGCGTGGATATAAAGAACGTCAAAAATGGAGTTCATATGAACGAGTTACAAATTATAATAGCATATTTACGTATTAAAATAAAGTATAAATCATATATACGTACACATATATATACAACTGTATATATCATTAGAAAGGTATCGACGATGCGGTTATTATAAGACTAGTGTTGAGTAATTTCGACATTTGTTTAGTACAAATATCGTTAAATCTATTTAAAATAGAATTATGGAAGGGTGTTTAGTCGTTTATATAACTATAAGGTCATTATGTAATTATGGAGGGTAGTTTTTGTAAATTCAATTACTATAAATAAGAGGCTTGGGCTCTCATATTTCTTGCACCATTCTCTTGATTCAAGAGTCTTTCTCTTCTTATCCCCCGAGAATTTCGGTCCCTCGTGATTCGACTTCTCTTTCTGTAGTTTTAGTATAGTAAGGTGAGCGCTGAAGCGTTGCACGAATCTTTCTTAGAAAGATTCAGCGACGAAGTCCTGCCCCTACAAAGCCCGACTCCTAGCTAAAACCCCCTTGTAAGTAAGTTATGCTTACCTATTTTAATATAGCTTATATTTAAAATTAGTATTGTTATTATGAACTTATAATAAATATTTGAGCTATTATTATGACTTATATAAGTGTCGTTATAATATCTTTTTAACTACTCGCGGTACGGGGAATCTGGTTTAAAGGGTCGCATAGGGTTGTTGGATTTCAGAAGTGCTATATGCAAAAATGGTCCTGCCCTCCGGTGTTTTATGTCTGGCCCCTGTCTGTACATAGTGGTTGGAAAGTATTCTTTAAACGCTTATATAATAATAATAATAATAATAATAATAATAATAATAATAATAAGACAAATAATTAGTCACGGTAAATATTAGACTAAAATCTAGTGGTAATAATACTAGGTTTTGTCGAAGGAAATTATTTTAAAGTAAACGAAGGGATGTCCGAGTACCGAGTCACCACCTTATCAAGTGAGTGTATAGTTACTTTCATCTTACACATAGATATGAAGTATATTATATAAATTACGTGTTATGTGTGCATATTATCTGTATACTTGCTATCTACGTTGGATGAATGATTTTATACATGTTTTAATGGTTTAAACTGTATATGTATTTATATCTACAAAATATGTTGGGTAAAACATGGGTAGATTAATGATGAAAGCTGATATAGAGGAATATTAGTAGTATGGACATAGTGCCTTATAGGTGAACATTGGCATCAATGGACTTAGTACCCTATAGATGAGCATTCGCAGCTGCGCCACAACATGTAGATGTTTATAATCTACGATGTACTCTAAACATCCTAGCAGCTGCGCTCTAAGGATAGTATCGGCGGCTGTGCCTAATAGAGAACATCATAACCATGACAGTTGCACCTAAAGGACAATACCGGCGGTTGCGCCTCATAGAGAATGTCACAATTATGGCAGATGCGCCTAAATGATAATATTAGCAGCCGTGCTTGACAACTGTGTCATTGACAACGATGGACTTCGTGCCTATTCCTTAGGATAATCCTTAGGAATGAATGAACGAGGAATAACTGTCTTAGGGTAGATCCTTACGAGTAAAGAAGATAACGGGGATGGGTAATTGGGTTGATTGTTTGATGTTTAAACATAATAATTAGATTATTGTGGGTTGAAAACCCTATGTACTCACCAGGTTTCCCAACCTGACCCACTCAAGCTTATTTGCATCACATGTGTCGATATGAAGCTACTTTACACTGAGAGATTTAAAAGAGATGTAGAGCACTAGTGTAAATGAATGTAAGTTCTGTTTATGCTTATGTTTCTGTCTTGCCGATGACATCCCAAATGTTTTAAAATGGATAAAAATACATTTCTTCGGAAATGCTTTGATAACGTATTTATCATGTTTTTCTGAGAACAAATTCTGCAACATTTTTATTAAAAGAGGTACTCTGATTTTTTATAAAGCATAAACAAAATCGGTCTTTTCTGGCCATGAAAAATGGGGATGTCACATGTACCGGGATCTGAGATTAAGCTATTGGTGGTCGTGTATGAAGAGAGAGATAGCCTGGTATGTGGAGAGATGCATGACCTGCAGGATGGTCAAGGCTGAGCATCAGAGGCCGCATGGCAAGTTTCAGCCTCTAGAGGTTCCCATGTGGAAATAGGAGCAGATCTTGATGGATTTTATCACCAAGTTTCCGAAGACGGCAAAGGGTTTTGATGCTATTTGGGTCATCGTGGATCGATTGACCAAGAGTGTCCACTTTCTGGCAATTCGGGAGAGTTCTTCGGCCAAGAAGCTGGCCGATGTGTATGTTCGCGAGATCGTTGTTCGCCATGGGATTCATGTCTCCATTGTTTCAGACCGTGATGTTCGATTCACCTCCCATTTTTGGTAGAAGTTCCATGAGGAGTGGGTGGATGATACAGACCCTTAAGGATATGTTGTGGGCCAGTGTTATCGATTTCGGTGGGAGTTGGGATTCCTACCTACCTCTTACGGAGTCCTCCTACAACAACAGTTATCACTCCAGCATTGGTGCTCCGCCTTTCAAGCTCTTGTATGGGAGGAGATGTCGTACCCCGTTTTGTTGGGGCGAGGTTGTTCACAAGGTTATGGGGTGGACCAAAATGATCCTTCATACCACAGAGCTAATTCAGCATATCAGACAGAGACTGCAGACCGCTCAGAGTTGGCAGAAGAGCTACGCCGACCGTTGTTGATCTGAGTTGGAGTTTCAGGTCGGCAACATGGTATTACTGAAGTTCTCACCTTGGAAAGGTGTGCTACGCTTCAGGAAGAGGGGGAAATTGGGGCCCCGGTATCGTGCCTTTTCGGTTTATTTCCAGGGTTGGCAAGGTTGCTTACAGATTGGAGCTTCCTGAGGAGACCAGTCAAATTCACAGCACTTTCCATGTTTCGCACCTGCGAACGTGCATATTGGATGAGGATGCAGTGGTTTCCTTGGATGATATTTGGGTTGATGAGCGCCTAAACTATGTTGAGAGGCCGGTAGATATCTTGGATAGGAAGATGAAGGTTTTGCGTAGCAAGGAAGTACCTTTTGTAAAGTTGTGGTGGCAGCACCCGAGAGGCTCCGAGTGGACCTGGGAGCCAGAGACTGAGATGTGGGAGGATTATCCGGATTTATTCACTGCAACAGAATTCGATGGCGAAGTCTAGTTCTAGTGGGGGAGAATTGTAACATCTTGATGTTCAGGTACTTCTAAATTCATCCCTATAATTCTTTTTTATGTCAAATTGGTCAAGTTGTAACACCCTTGCATATAATTGAGGATTGGACACGGTGTTTTGGAGGCACCAACACGGTGTGTCCAGATATGCCAAAGTGTGGGTTTCATTTTGGGCAACACGACATGTACCTCTTGGAAAACAGCGTGTTGATGGCTGGAAAGAAACCCTAATTTTTCGGGTTTTTCTCCCTATTTAAACGAATATTGAGGTTAGAGTTTGTTCACCCTCAGCCCCCATTAGCCTCTCAGGCCCTGAAAGAAACCCTAATCATCATTCCTTCCCATTGTTCAAGCTAGTTTGGTGTTTTTGAAGCTAAAGAAGGAAGAAGGTGGAAGAAGGAAGCAAAGATCCAGCAAGCAAGCCCCATTCTTCAGTTTGCCACTCTTATGGACCTTTATAAGTGTCCAAGAACCGGTTTTTATCATTTAAGTTGTTAGATCTTCAGTTTTGTCCCTTTTTCTTCTTGTTCTTGAATGTTGAAATGGTTAGATCTCATAAAGTTTGCAACTTTATGAATCTCCAGGTCAAGGTGACCTAGTAGTGTCTTGGATCTGGTATATAATCAAGTTTTGATGCCATGCATAGAGATTAGGTCATAAAACCTCATTTTTACCTAATATGGGTTCAAGCATTGCATTGGACATGTATGTCTAAAAATCACCAACCTTTGGGATGGTTTAGATGTTAGAATCACTTCATGAAAAGGTGGACTTCAGACCTTAAGGATTAAGTGTGTATTGGTTAAGCCCTTGCATTATAAAGCTTTATGGTTTGGGTTTTAGACCTTTTTGGTAGTCCCAATGGATAAATTTGGAAACTTTATCCTTTTTAATCACATTTTGGCCTAGATCTGAGCTTTGGAGCTCCTGGAGTCGAAGAGGCAGCTGAATATATTAAGTTGTTGGAACCCATGCAAACACGACGTGTTTGCAAGTCAACACGGCGTGTTGGCTGAGGTTTTCCCGACTGCTTTGAACACAGCGTGGCCAAGGGGAACACGACGTGTTGTGTCAACATCGACTGTTGACCTTGACCTTTGACTTTGACCAAATTAGACCTTGAGGGTATTTTGGGATTTTGAAGGAGTTGGTCACTTGGTGGAAATAGGTATCGGTTAGAGAGTTGAGAATCAGAGTCGGATCTCATCAGTTATGTTCAGTCTGCGAGGTGAGTTTTCCTCACTGTACTTTTGGGTCGAAGGCACCAACGCCGGCCCTTTTGGATTGTTATCCTGATTTATCGCATGTTACATGTTGTAGTGATCTGTTAGATCTGTATCCTGGAATATGGGATGATGTTATGCTTAGTGATCTGTTAGATCTGTATGAATGCTTGTGTATACTAGCTAGGGTTTGATATGATATGTTGATATGTGATCATGTGTTGGCTTGAGGCGGTCCTACTTTGTGCTGAAGGCCAATAGACCCAGTAAGCCCGGTATGGCGTACCAGTCATGTTGTAGGTTCTGTGAGCGTACCAGTAGACTGTAGGCCGGTGACGCGTTCCAGTCAGACTGAAGGCTCAGTATGCATGTTGTTTGTTGTTCTTGTTATGATTATGTGTGGTGTTGGTATTTTGGGGGAACTCACTAAGCTTTGGGCTTAGAGTTTTGGGTCATGTTTCAGGTACCTCAGATGATCGCGGGAAGGCAAAGGTGTGATCGTGCACCTGCTTGTGTTTTGATTTATGATTTTAGAAAAACTTTGATATTAAACATGTTTTGAAAACTAAATTGTAAACGATAATGATTTGTGGGATGTTTTTAAAAGTTTAAATTTTTTCATGAATTTTATGGATGTTACAGTTGATCTTTAGTTCGGTGGCAACCTTCAACTATTTCGTTGGTGTATTGTTGGCGATTATGTTCCATAAATAAGACCATGTTATGAGGTAGTTGCTATTTGGATCATCAGTTATGTTAACCGACGCACAAGCCAAAACAATCTCTTATATCGTGATCCAAAGATGAGTCATTTTGAGAAAGATCGATGAGTGTCGAATATTTAAGAGAGATGAATGAAGAAGGTTTGAAGTCGGTGGAATATTAAGAAGCTTGTTGATATTTGAATTAGTTGAAGAAAGGTTTAAAATATGAAATTACGAGAAAAAAATGTTAGTTTTTGACAAATAGGGTATTTTTAAAAAAAATGGGGTATATTTTTGAAAAGTGTTAAAAACACATTTTACCTTCTCTCTCATCGTTACCGAATTGGCAAGACAACCCTCTGAACTCAGCATGCCAAGTTCAAGGGGTGGTGTTTGTCGAGCCACCTCAGCTCGTGTCTAGGTGATACTGAGGCCGCTCTTCACTATCGAAGTGCTCTCCCTAATAGTTTCTCTGTAGTGTATGCAATAAAATTTGGTTGTTCAAAAACAATGACTACCCGTGTATGTGACATATTTTCTTTTGATGTTTTTCTATTTATCTTCAACTTTCTTTTCACCCTTCTTAATTCAATCCTTATCTTTTAATTTTCTTTGTTTTACTTCCTTATCCTTTCTTTTAATTTCTTCTTCTTTTCGTACAAAATATTCTCTCTCAAAAACCTATAGGTTGCATTCTTGAAAATATGGGAGATGGAAATATAAGTGATAAATTGATAAGAACCAAATGGAACACACCTCCATCTTGGCCGATACCGTGAGAATGGACCTTTTCTTAAGCATTTGGAATCACAGTTGACCATTTTGACATAAAGTGGATCATTCTGATATAGGGTGGAGCATTCTAACAAAGGGTAGATCATTCTAACATAATGTCGAGCATTTTGAAGTGTCAAATACACTAGGGCATTCCCTAAATATGCTACCTTGAAGACAATATGTTAGGGAGCTTCCAATGGCGTCCAAGAATACGCTAGTGCATTTGGTAAAGGCGTTATCTAGATCAAATTTGATATAGATGAAGTGTAAACAAACTACATGTATGAATGCTCTATGGAGAATGTGGTGGGTACTCATGAATGTGCTCCTTGTCATGGTGAATGCATTAGGTTGCTTCTTAAAAGCTTGAATATGCTTTCTTGGTGTAAATGTGCTCCTATTTGTGAAAATGTGTTCTCTTGGTCTGAAGGTGATATTGGTGAAAAGGTGTTACTTGCATGGGGATGGTGTCCTAGGTTCATGGTTGGTGGCCATGCATATTCCTCAAGGTGGAAGTCTATTCGGGCCTTTGAATTGATCGGTCTAACCAATTATGATTTTAGGTCTGATGCTTAGTCTATAAATAGGGATTCTTGTGGTTAGCATTGATTGGTATTGTATCTTGTATCCTTACCAACTAGGTCGAATTTCTGCTGAATTGTACTTTAAATCTTTGTTTGAGAACTCTTGAATAAAAATACTCCTTCCTACCAATGGGCATAGGTCATATTTACCGAACAAAGTAACTATTATGTCTTTGTGTGGGTGTGTGTTGTTGGATTTGGGTGTCTAAGGTTTTAATTAAATTGGTATAATTGATTGAATAATGGTAAAGTCCTTTTTGGGTTGCCCTTATAACCAGGAAATGGCCTAGATTGATAATAAGAGATAAATAAATAATTTGTTAATGTATTATTGGATTAATATATTAATTAGAAATAGAAGTAATTAATTAGCAATTAATCAGATTAAATTTAATTAATTTGTCTAGATTAATTAGAATTATTAATGAGTCTAAGGGTTAGAGTGAAATTGTTCAGAAGTTGAAGAATGAATCATTCTAAAACCTCCCTAGGAGGGGACGGTTCTAGGAGTCCCTTCTAGGGCTTCTAAAAGCTTTCTTGGTTGATAAGGAAAGTGTATTTGAATTGCTATATAATATTTTATTTTGAATTCAAATTAGTGTTTCGTACAACTATAAATATGGACCTCCATAACACATAGAAACCTGCACAATCATAAGGAATTTCAAAATTTTCCTTTTCCCTCTCTTATTTCGATCCTAGGGTTTTCCTAGGGTTTGGGTGTGATTCATTAGAGGCTTCCACACTATTGGGGCTAGCATTCCAAGAAGGGTTTTTCAAAGTACATTGTTATTTACAATAATAGCAATAAGGTATGTGATTTAAACCTTTGTAATTTTCGATTTATCTAGGATTATTTAGAAGATTCAAAGTATGTTGCTATTACAAGAAAAGCCATAGACTTTTCTAGGATTGCATGTGCCTATAAGTTAGTTATGTGAGATTCCAGAAGTACATTGAAGTAATCTAGAAAACCCATTAGTGGTATCAAAGCCTAAGACTTGTTCTATAATTTGCACATTTTTGAAACCCTAAAAGAAACCTGGAAATCGAAAATTCCTAGCCATCCAAGGTTTTTCGAAATTCCTTGCCTCTTGCTTTTTTCGAAAATTGCTAGGGTTTTGCTAGGGTTTCCTAGTTTCCTTATTTGTTATTTTAATTTCCATTAAATTTGAACAACTAAAACTGAATATCCGAACCATAATTTTGAAAATAAGGAAAGGATTAGGATTAAATATAATTAATTAACTAATAGTTTAATTAAAGATAATTATTTAGTTCCTAAATGATTTAATTAGTTGTTTAACTACAAGATAAATACAAAATCAAGATGGTTTAAAACATTATTTAATTAAATTTTAATAAAGATAATTAAATTTAAACCATGTATTTTGAAAAGGTTTTAAAATACACCCAACACACACATACATACATAAATACATATATACATATATATATATATATATATATATATATATATATATATACATGCATATATATATATATATATATATATATATATATATATATATATATGAGTCGAATCTCTAGTACGCCTCATTCACAAAGTCACACTATAAGAGAGGGATAAGGTAGCGACCTATTAAATGGTTGTTAAATGTGTGTCCTTTTCAACCACCGCTTCGTTGTATGGTGGAGGGTTGTTAGTCGAATGGATTTTATAGGACATAATCATATTAATAATATAATATATAAGTACCAAGAATATTCCAAAATTTTGCTCTTGTTACTTAGGATAAAAATATGAAATTATATGTTAATCCATGAAAACACACATTGGTTTTTGTGGGTCACTAGTAGAGTGTGTGGTTAACCGACACACTAATTGGGGACTACACAGTTGAACAATGGCACAAATAAAGTTTATGGTTGTTGATGGAGCTTGTGTGGTTAACCGGCACGTCAATGTGAGATCATAAATGGGAATGTGGTTGTCACACACGTTTGCATGGTTATTCACATCTTGTTTGCAATCCTAGGCATCTTAGTCACTAATTGAAGAGCATAATTTGAATATTTCGAACTATATTTTTGGACCCTAGCCTTGAATATCAATTCAAATTAAAATATTTAATAATAATCAACTAACTAAAATATTATATCTTGTTTTAGATGTCTAGAAAATGTAATGTTCCTTCTCCTCCTCTGCTACCTACTCAAATCTTCCATCTCTTTTCGATCATCTCAACGGACAAACTCACCAGTCCCAATTATATAGACTGGATGTGAAATTTGAAGATGACCATGAGATACGAGAACAAAGAGTATGTTCTCAAGAATCCAATCCCATAAATAGACAAAGAAAATGCTACTCTTGAGGAACTTGTCGATTATAATCAGCACATTGATGATGCCACGCCACCTACTCAAATCTTCCATCTCTTTTCGATCATCTCAATGGACAAACTCACCAGTCCCAATTATATAAACTGGATGCGAAATTTGAAGATGACCATGAGATACGAGAACAAAGAGTATGTTCTCAAGAACTTAATCCCATAAATAGACAAAAAAATGCTACTCTTGAGTCTTGAGGAACTTGTCGATTATAATCAGCACGTTGATGATGCCACCATTGTTGTTTGCATAATGATTGCAACCATGGCACCTGAGCTTCAAAAGTAATATGAGGACTACTGTCCTTAAAAGATGAACCAGACTCTTCTCAAAATGTTCCATAAGAAAGCAAGACAAGATCGTTATGAAGTAATGAAGGCTCTTATGGAATGCAAGTTGAAAGAAGGGGAATCTATGTATGCTCATGTGGAAAGACATGTAGAGAAGCTAGAGAAACTCAATGTGAACTTAGAAAAGAAGCTTGCCATTGACATGGTGCTCAACTCCTTGCCTAATTATTATAATCAGTTCATCTTCACTTATCATTTGAACAATAATAAGACCACATTGATTGAGCTTCATAACCTATTGCAAACTACTAAAGTTGGAATGAAGAAGTCTCATTCCAACAGGTCTGCAAGTTCCCTTTTAGTGGCTATTCAACAAGGAAAGGGCAAGAAGAGAAAATCCTATTCCCAACCTAAGTAGAAAGGGAAAGCCCATACTAAAGAGCCAAGTGGGTCAAAGGGAATGGTTAACTTTGATGCTCCACCTTTAGATGACCTGAAGGAAGCCATATTCTTTCATTGCGGATAGGAGGGGCATTGGAAGATGAGCTTCCTGAAGTACTAGCAAGAAGTGAGAAGGGCTAAGGGAAAGGTGTATGGCTCTTCATCTAGTATGCACACTATTGAAATTAATAACACGTATGTTTCAAACTCTTGGATCCTTGATATGGGATGTGGTTTCCACATTTGTTTTGATATACAAGGACTAAGGGAACGTACATAGGTCGAGCATGGAAAGTTGAACCTAATCATGGGGAATAAGCAAAAATCGGCTGTTACCAGGATTATGACTTATGAGCTAATGTTTGGTAATAGTGTTAGGGTTGATTTAGACAATTGTTGTTATTCGTCAGAAATGACAAGAAACATACTTTCATTTCATGCTTTATTTAGACAAGATTATCATTATGGTTTTGACAATGACAATAGTGCAATTTTAGTTTATAAAAATGATGCATTTATTTTCAAAGCTTTTCCTTATAATGGTGTGTATCTGAACTGTTGTATGCGTGAATAAACTTGCAAATTGTGTTTATAATATTGATTCTTCCAATAGTTTGGAAAACTCATGCTTACGGCATTGTCGTCTTGGGAATATAAACAAGAAAAACATTGCCCAAATCCAAAAGTATGGATTGTTTGAATCATTTGACCTAAAGTCAGACGATCAATGTAAGTCTTGTCTTTTAGGAAAGATGACTAAGTTACCTTTCACTGGTACCTATGAAAGAGGTCAATGATTGTTAGACCTAATACATATGGATATATATGGGCCTTTAATATCTACCAAGAGATGCAAATCGCTACTACGTGACGTTTACTGATGGCTATAGTAGATATGGGTACATCTATCTAATCAGGCAGAAATCAGAAACTTTTGAAAAGCTCAATGAGTTTAAGAACGAAGTAGAGAACCAGTTGGGCAAGAAGATAAAGATGCTCCAACCTGATAGAGGTGGAGAATATCTTAGTATCGAGTTTAAGGACTATCTCAAGGAATTTGGAATCTTTTCACAATTATCTCCTCCTAGGACACCACAACTCAATGGTGTAGCTAAAATGTGAAATTGAACCTTGTTGCACATGGTTCGTTCCATGATGAGTCAAGCTTCGCTTCCTATATCATTATGGGGTTATTCCTTAGGGACAGCCGCGATATCCTCAATCTTGTTCCTACAAAGAAGGTTGCCAAAACACCTCATAAGAATAAGTATATACATATTCATATCTATTTCTTCTGATTTGATAGAGCTTATTCGAAAGGCATGGGAAACTGATGACTCTTTAAAGGCATTGATTTTTTAGCTGAAAATGATCCAGAAAGTCATCAGAAGTACAGGTGGGATAAACAAGAATTGTGAAGGAATGGGAAATTGGTCATTGGTAATTATTCATCGTTGAAGGCTAAACTTCTGAATTGGTTACATGATTCCCCTCAAGGGGGACACTCTAGAGTCACTGCAACCACTAAAGAGCATCGCATTTATTTTATTGGCCCAATTTAAAATCAGATGTCAGTAACTACATTAGGAATTGTGAAGTTTGTCAAAGGTGTAAGGCAGATCTTACAGCTTCTCTTGGTCTGTTACAACCACTCTCTATACCTGTTTCTATATGGGAAGATATAACTATGGATTTCATTAAAGGACCACCTTTTTCTATGGGAAAAAATGTAATTTTAGTTGTGATTGATAGGCTTTGCAAGTATGGCCATTTTATCCCACTTAAACATCCCTACACTACTATGGATGTGGCACAGATATTCCTTGATCAGATTTTTAAGTTGCATGGTTTCCCTAAGTCTATTGTTTTCCATAGAGAAAAGATATCCATCAGTATGTTTTGAAGGAATTGCTACTTCTTCATGTCATTGATCAACATATGTCTAGTGCCTACCACCCTCAAACAGACGGCCAATCGGAAGTACTAAACTGTTTCCTTGAGAGTTATTTGAGGTGTATGTGTTATTAATAGCCAAATGAATGGTACAAATGGTTTCCCCTTGCTGAGTATTGGTATAATACCACCTACCATTCAACCACCAAACACACCCCTTATGAAGTAGTCTATGGACAAGTCGTTCCCTTGCAGATACCTTATCTACCAGGTGAAAGTAAAGTGGACATTGTTGACAGAAGCTTGATTGCTCGTGAAAATACCATTCAAATGCTTAAATTTAATTTAGAAAATGTCCAAAATAGAAAGAAGTAGTTAGCCTACAAGCATCGAACAGAAAGTGAGTTTAATGTGGAAGATTAGGTGTATATTAAGTTACAACTATACAGACAGTCCACTGTTGAAGCCAGGTCCAACCAGAAACTCTCAGCTAAATATTTTGGACCTTGTCCCATTATTTCCAAGGTTGGAAAGGTTGCTTATACATTGAAACTTTCTACAACATCCTCTATACATCCTACATTACATGTATACCTCTTGAGGAAGCACCATGGTTCATCACCAACTTCCACAAACCCACCACTCTATAATTATTCGCCAAAACCTATTGCCCCATATTGGATGTTTGAACAGTGAAGAAGCATAATAGAGCTCATGTGGAGTGGCTTATCAAGTGGAAAAATGGAACTACAGAAGAGGCTACTTGGGAAGTTGTACAATACGATGAGAAGTAGTATCCTACTTTTGATCCTTGGGGACAAGGATCAGCTTGAGAGAGAGGTATCGATACATGGATGCATGAGAATAGACACCATTTAATTGTTGCTTTTGTTTATTTCTTATTAACACATGGATTACTTTTAGGGATAATGACTTGAGAGGGTAACCAACTATATCATTTGTACAAGTTTGGTCGCTTAATCTTTTTTGATACACTGTTAACCATTAAACTTGTTTTTTTGTTTAAAACATACCATTATTACCTGCAATAGCAGCTAAAACTAGCTTTGGGGGTTTAAGTTCCACTTCGACGAGATTTCCGGTGTTCCTAACCTCCAGCGACAACTCCGGAGGACGCCCAAAATAGTTTTGTTCAAAGACAAAGGTCTTTCACAGCCTCCTGTCAGTGGCACCTTTGCATCCTCCTTCACAACCCCTTTCCATCACTGATTACACCATCTCCCTTTGAACAGTCGCCAAGCTCCAGTCATTTTCTTCAGCCACATTTTCGGTCCTCTTCTCAGACTTCAAGAATCGTATATTACACTTCAAAGTACAATCTTGTATCATGTATCAGACTTCAGAAAAGAATCAGAGTTCAAAGTCAGGTATTACTCTTCAAAGTAAAATCGATTTCTAAAAAATCAATAGAAAAACGAACCTAGTGATTCAGCACGAAATCTGATTTCAGATCTGCCATGGTTTATCATAAAAATCGAGTTTTAAAGCTAGGGTTCATGTTCAAATTGAGAGGAAATCGAAATCTAAAAGAGGAAATCGAATTCAAAAGAGAGATCTAGAATAAAAATCTGAAGGGTTATGTGTTTTTGTTTCTTCATTTGTGTTCATGTGTTCATCTTCATCTCCCACCTTCGAAATCTATCTTCGTTTTCTCGATTTACCCCTCCCATGATCCATAATTTTAGTGACAACATCATAAATGAAATGATATGATGAAATATTTCCCCCTCTAACACTCCTTTGTACACATCTTCTTCCCTTCACTGCTTTGCTTCACCATTTTTTCAGTCTTTCATATGTTCTTCATCACATGTGAAACTCGTTGATTTTCCCGTCAATGGTTACGTTTTTCTATTTGAATGGTATGAAGAAATTACGTTTTTCTCTTTGAATGGTCAATTTTGATCGTGTGATTCGTTTGACTTGAAGTTTCAGATTGAATTGTTCAGGTATTTTTTTCTCAAATTGAGAATTAGGTTTGATTCATTAGATGAGAATTTGGGTGGAATTTGTGGTTGGATTTGGGGGTGTAATCCCGTCCGAGGTGTAATTTGTGGTGGAATCGATGGTTGAATTAGATATATATATTTATTTTTGTGAGTGATTCAATATATGTTTACCATTTTCTAGTTTGAATGGGTGGTGTCCGCCGAAAATATCGCCAGAGACGATGACCAGAGATATCGAAGAGCTTGTGTCCACCGGAAATGTCACCGGAGGTGGAATTCAAACCCCCAAAATAGGTTTTGCCTACTATTATAGGTAATAGTGGTATGTTTTAACCAAAGAAACAAGTTTAAGGGTTAACAATGCATTAAAAAAAGTCAAGTGACCAAATATGCACAAATGATATAGTTGGTTACCCTTTGAAGTCATTATCCCTTGTTTTTATTTGATACCTTGTGATTGGGATAGCAACCAAGTGATAAAGGAATGAATTTAGATAGTATCAATTATATGTATCCCCATTGTAACAGAGCATATATAGACTCTATATTTCTCGGTTATGATTATGAATTAAAGAGTTAGTTCTTCCTCCCAAATGTCTCTTTACTCTCATTTCCTTTACACTATTTGATTTCATATATTATTCTTTCATTAACTCACCAGGTTAAGTAGTAGATTGGTTTTCCGTTGATCTTCTTCAACCCCGATTAATTTGGGTTGCATCAAAATGCTTTTATTGCTCCAATCACAATCAAGACCTCTAATGAAATTGAAAACTTTCAGATTCTGCTAATGCTTGTAAACACGAGGTATGAATCATTTTGTTCAGTTTCTTCAATCTCACCATTTGGATGCTGCACTCACTAATCTGGATCCTGGAATGAATGCTAATGCTCTTTATGAATTATGGTGCTTGTATGTGTATGATGAGGAATCTTCATCATTCATTGGTACTATTTCTAGAGGAAATCAGAAGGCCAACATTCATGTTAACCACCTTCGATCATCACTCAAACTCTCTACTCATGATCCCTGGTACCCTTTGTCTCCTAAACAAGAATTGAGGTTTACGCTTCACATATTAGGGTTGTTGGATTAATGTCTAAGTCCATAACTATAATTGGTAAGACTTGACCCGACCCGGCATGGTCCATTTGGGTTGCATGGCATCATGCATTTGGATAGACTATAATGAGAGAAATAACACTTAAGGTTGGTTAATATATTATAAGTTCTAATATATTAATAAGGTTATTTAAGTAGTATTAATCAAGAATTAATTTGCAATTAATTAAGTGATCAAAAGGAGACTAATTAAATATATGGGTTGATTGTGTAAATCATTCATTCTTATATATGTGAGCTTGTGATCCAAGATTCCTTATGTTGGACTAAGTCCATGGGGTGACCCATGGATACTCCATGGAGGTTAAAATCCATGGAGCATAAGGAATGGGTAAAGTTATGAGTTACATGGTGTAACCCTAATAGCCACCATATAAAAGAATCCCATGGCTCAAGAAATCGTGGACTAATGTGTGAGTGTGAGGGCTAGACGATTTCAAGGAGTGTTCAAGTTTCTCTCAAGTTATTCCAAGTGTATTTGGTGTTGTGTGAACCATTTGAGGTGTCACACTTGGGGCACTAGGCACTCAAGCTTCATGAAGACATTCTACATCAAAGAGGTATGTATTCTATCTTGCTATATTTATTATTTTGTATGCTAGATTAGGATAATACCTTGGATGTTCATAATTGTATGTATAATAGAGAAAACATAGATCCAAGGTATTTAGGGTTGCATGTACACTTAGGAGTGTTAGAATGCTCATAACCCAACAGTGGTATCAGAGCCTAGGCTTGTTTTCTTGTTATACTTGCAAAAGTAGCTGAAAAATCGAGTTGGATGCATATATTCGATTGTTTTGACTGGAATTGGACTAGGAACATTACCCTAAGATGTTTTTAGACTTATAAACTTGTTTTTGATGTGGTAATGTTCATGCTAATCCAATTTCTAAGATAATTGTCATAATTTCAAGATTTGTATTAGTTTGTATGTTCATGCTAATTTCTTGAAGATTGATGATTTGAATTATCTTGTTCTTATGAGGTTCTTAGATTAATAGAAAAGTTGTGTGAAATAGTTGTTTTCAATCCATTTTAATCTAAGAGTTGATTCCAAAGTGTGTTTTTGTAACTTGTCCTCAAGTTATATGAAAAGTCACATTTAAGAATCATAAAACTCATAAAAGTTGGCAAAGGTTACAAAATGAAGAGTCTAGTTCTAATTAAATGGTTTTATGACTCCATAACTTGTCCTCAAGTTATGGAGGTTCAAGAGTCTCTTCATTAAATTAAAAAAAAAGTGTAACCTTAATTAGTTCCATAAGTTACAATAAAAAAAAAGTTATTCTTTTTATTAATTAGTTTAAAGTCTTCCATAACTTGTCCTCAAGTTATGGAACTTGAAGAGTTTTTTTTTAATTAAAACTACTTTAAACTCATAAGTTATGGAATTAATTAGTTTTGAATAGTTTCAAAACTTGCCCTCAAGTTTTGGAATTTGAAAAGTTTTCACTTATGAATACTTTAATTCCAAGTTAGCCCTTAGAATTTTAAAAGTTAAAATTCAACCCTTATACTTTATAATATTATAAGTTAATAATATTTATATATATGTATAAGAGTAAAGTCAGTCTTACCGTTAGTAGGCCTCATTCACGAAGCCGGTCTATAAGGGGGGTATAAGGTTACTGCCTATAAAATGGCAGTTTAATGGGTGTCCACTCTCACCCACCGCTTCCTTGACTGGTGGAGGGTCGTTAGCCGAACGGGTAGGACAAGGACTATAATTCTCCTTTCATTAAAAGTATTAATGATAAATACTAAGTAACTAAACTCTTATTAATACCCAATCTTAGTTACTTAGGAAAATGTGAATTTGGTGCTAACCCATGAAATTACACTTTGCACTTTGCTTAAGTCGTTAGTGGAGCGTGTGTGGTTAACCGGCACACTAACCTGGACTTAACAAGGTAGGCAAAGGGTAACTTAATATTTATCATAGTATCGGTGGAGCGTGTGTGGTTAACCGGCACACTGATTAAGGGGTAAATATTAAGGGTACCAAGCATATTTGCATGGTTATTCACACCTTGTTTTGTGATCCTCGGCATCCTAGTCACAAAACCTGAAGGGTACACTCGAGATTGAAACATGCCTTTGAACAGTTCAATGAATCTCAAAGATCTAGGACTTTCAAATCCAATTAAAACCTAATAAATTATTTCGTTTTTCATGGTGGAAATTGGTGAATCGTCATTCACCTACCTTCAAATATTTTATAGCTTGGATTACGGCATCCCTCTTCTAAGTTATAAAATGGTTTGTTGGGTCCTAGCCTTAATATTTCATATTGGGTGTCATATTAAGGACTTTAAATCAACTATCTTGAATATCTCCCAAAAGATGTCTAGTTCAGACATCTATGATCTTCCCAAATCTCTTGGAACTTTACTTCCTCCACCTCCTCCAATTATTCTCCCTAACCCACAAGTTCAAGGTCACTCAAGCCCTAATGGCAAGCAAGGTCTATGTGTGATCACATCTTAGAGATGAAGTCACATATTGCCAAGCTGGGAGAGTTGGATGTCAAAGTCTTGATAAAGTTGGATGTTCAATCACTTTCTAAGTCACATAGTGAGTTCCTTTTGGACTACTATGAAACAGACTATGACATGAACCTTAATGATCATATCTATTTGCTTGGTGCTGCTGAATCAGCAATGATTTGGAACGATAGTAAAGCAAATTTGATTAGAAGATCAACTTCCCAAAAACTTTATGGACAGTGACAATGGTGACACTGGAAATCCAGAAAAAGCATTCTCTTCCCAATGGAAAGGGATTGGCCATAGTCAACCCGGTTGACCAAATGGTAAGGAGAAAGGCTAAGTCTGAGATAGTCCCATTACCAAAGGGTCCATATGTTTATTTTGCCAAAGGAAGGGGCGTTGATTGCAAAGCTGTCAAGTTTACCTAAGGATGTTAAAGTCAATAAGTCTGACTCTACTTCAGGTAGAGCCCATTATCTAACTCTGTTAAGTTTCTATTCTAAGATCCTCATTACATGATGTGACTGGGTCACATGTTGATGTTTTAAGAATCAAAGAATAGAGAGAAAGCTTAAAGGAAGTATATGTTGATTCTGATCGCGTAGGTGGATTTCGATCGCATCAGAATTTTGAAGCTGTTACTTAGGAGTTATGATATATTGCTTAGGAATAGATAACAACAAGTTTTTCCGTATGCATTTGCACTATAAGGATAAGTTTTTTCCGCAAAGTTTTGAAATAAAATAAAAGTTTTTAATTTTATATTTATTTTAAATATCCTTACAAGTGGCATTTGTGAAAAATGGTTGTTTATATGATTCCATTGATAGCAATATTTGAAAAAAAAAATGGACTTGATTCTTTCGTTTGTGGTAGTGTCATAATTTACCAAATAAGGAAAGATTCTCATTCCCAAGGCTTCAGTTGGATAGAAACTTGGAATCATGCAAGTTGAATAGTATGATGAATGAGAACTTTCAAGCATTGGAAAATTAAGACTTGTTCACATGGATGTGTGAGTCAAGTTAAGGACTAAAGGGATCGAGTACACATTCTTGTGCACTGGTCAAGTCCACCACAAAGCTCGTTAAGACTATTCGTCATGATTTACTAAATTTTAGTAAATATGGTTATACTTACAAGTTTAAGTATAATTCTGAAACATTGGAAAAAACTTCAATGTATGGCAGAACGAATGAGAAGAATCAAATTTGGCAGAAAGATAAAAGTTTCTCAAATCTGAAAAGATGGGAGAGTACTTTAGTATCATGTTTATGATCATCTTAATGATTAAGATACCATATCACAATTGATCCTCTAAGGTCATCTTAGTGCATTTTTATGACTAAGAAGAGGAGTCATGAATTGTTGAAATGGTTAAATCAAAAAGATGAGTCATACTTCGTTCCAAAACAATTCTTAGAGTCATACTCCAAGATTGTAACTTGAGTGACATATCTTAAAGAAGGTTTATTAACACTAGTCAAATGGAAGAGTAAAAGGTTATCTACTCTTGTACATTTGAAATTGGTAAGTTGTGATGTTTTGGATAAAACAGAGACCAACTTAGACCAAGTGTGTGAAGTGTTTGTCTTGCTAAAGAATCCGCACTATCTCTTGTATATTTGGCAAGTGAGTCTTATATGTCAAGAGGACAGTGGGAGTCCTAAAGCTCTTGAAAGTTTCAAGACCTAATCAAGAATAAAACCTGGAATTCTTCACTAGCACACGACTAGAGGTGTATAACCTATCGTGTTGACATTTCTGTGCCTATTCAAGTTGACTTTGCATAGTAGTTCTGAGAGTTCTCAATTGGTTGCACAACTACTTGGAAGCTATGGCAGGCCCTTGTGCTGCCAGGTGGCAAGAACTTAAGATTGCACAAGTTCAATCCATATGAGTTTGGATTTGTCACTAACATTGTCTTGTGATTATGGTTTTGACAAATTCATATGGGTAGGAACTCATACACCATAAAAATCTAAGTGTCATAAGGTTTCTCTCCGATTCATGAAAATGATGGTGAGGAAACACTTTCACTAAGTAGTTTTTTAAGTAGATAGTAATCTTTGCATTCTCAAAGTCGTTAGTAGAGTACACTAACATGGACTTATGAGAAATAGCAAAGGTCTAACCAATTGAGACTATGATTACGGCATCCCTTTTCATAGTTCTTAAATTATTTAGACACACCAGTGGGCTATCTACAATAAGGTGTATGATTTTGATAAAGTCTTATCAAAGCAATCTAGTATCAGAAATTTGAACTTTGGTAAGAAAGTCAATAAAGTATTGATTTCTAGAAGTCCACTAATTTTTGAATACATGTCAAAGCTAGTGGGAGCATAAGTATTATGCTGATAATCATCATGTTATTGGGAGCATGATAATTATGTTAAGTATTGCAAGTTAGCAATGTTAATTATAGAAAACAAAAGTTTCAATTCCTGAGGCTGCAGGGATTGAAAACGTTGTTTTGCTATAATTAAGGGAGAGGATATACTTCATTTCAGTTCTAAAGGCTTAGATTGAGACCTTAATCATCTTTAGTCAAGAATATATATATATGAATTTCATGTTGGATTGGTTCAACTTAAGGAAATTCTATATATTGCGTTCTCAAAATTTGATTATGATTACGGCATCCCTCTTCATAGTCAAATTTTGAAAACATGGCAAATAAAAATATTGTAGCAAAAGACTGGTCTAGAATCATGTCTTTATGTGAGACATCATGAATCATGTACCATTTGCTTTGGGTACAGGATCGATTGCATGTGCTATAATATTTGTCATTTCTAAATTTTTCCAAATGCCCAGAGGCATTAAGAAGGGAAAAGGTCTAGAATTGGATATGACTAAAATGATTAAGCAATTGTCGAGGACAATCTGAGGTTTACCAAAGATTGGTTGCTCAGGGACAGTTGGAAGTATAGTGCTAATTTTGGAAGGACCATATTGACATATTCTGAAAAGAGGCATCTCTTATTCAGAAGTGATAGTCAAAATGAGAATATGGAGTTGTCTCCATAGGTGGAAGTTATCTGTGTAAGATTAGAAAACTTAATGCAAGAAGCATGTCCAAAGCAATGTACTTTGAATATGAGACTTAGTTTCCATGGAGTTGATCTCCATTGGAATACCTTATAATGACTGTTGACAAGTCTTTGTGACTTTGTACATATTCATTACAGGAGGGTCAGTGCATATAAGTTTAAAATCTAAACAGATTTCGATAAATGATAGGAATTTGAAATTCTCACATTTTTCGATAAGGATTTGGGAATGTGAAATTAGAATCATTGAAATTATGTTCAATTGATTTATTTCACAAAGTAAGGATCATAGACAAACATAGAGTGCATACTTGGTGTATGGCAAAGCTATTGTTTAAGAAAAACATAGTGTACATGCTTGGAGCATGGGACAACTAGTGTTTTTAATTCAAGTATAAAGTTGATAAAACCGAAACAATGAATAATGAGTAATCAGTATGGTGATAAATAAAAGTGTTTATTTATATTCATAGGGTTTGATACCATATTTGATTCATTTATTCTTGTGTTTCACTTTGCATGTTTTGACTTCCAGAATAACTAAGTCACTCTTCCTGAATGATTAAGTTATTCAAACCATCCACAGTCGGTCATATGTTGGAAGTAGATATGAATCAAGACTGTCATGGGTTGGTTTGTAGAGGTCCAAGTTGGTGGACAAAGTGGTGCTACAACACTCATGAGTGGTCATAAGTTCTGAGTATTGGATTCAACCCGCGCTCATTTGAATCACTTCATGGATTTTATCACGAGTGATCATGAGACGATAATATCTTATATTCTTCAAACCTAGAGATATGAGTTGTTACTATGAGTTGGTTGTACATTGATTGCACGAAAACGCATTCGGTAACTCGATGTTATAAAACGTGCCTTTGTGTATGATTCAACAAGTAGTAGAACAAGGCATATGAGTCGAAGTTTATCCATCCCTTTTACCTTCGGGATAAAAGCGATATCTGTGGGCCCCTCGATGATTTAAAGATGATACATGTGAGTGCTTGGCCAAGCCAGGACTGATTTGATTTGTTCAATCAGTCAGTCATCATGAATCGGAAATCAGGAAACAACAAATGGACAGAGAGAATGATTGATAATCCATGTCTCAGTCCATATGATATCTAGAATGGAGGAATATATGATCCCTTATCTAATGGACAAGACATTGACAAAGGTCAGAGATCATCGGCAAGATCAGAGTTCGACGGAAGCTTTTGAGAGCTACGATTGCCAGTCGGTTCTTGAAGTCATACGCAAGAATAGTTTTAGACTTATCCAAGTGGGAGACTGTTGGATTAATGTCTAAGTCCATAACTATAATTGGTAAGACTTGACCCGACCCGGCATGGTCCATTTGGGTTGCATGGCATCATGCATTTGGATAGACTATAATGAGAGAAATAACACTTAAGGTTGGTTAATATATTATAAGTTCTAATATATTAATAAGGTTATTTAATTAGTATTGATCAAGAATTAATTTGGAATTAATTAAGTGATCAAAAGGAGACTAATTAAATATATGGGTTGATTGTGTAAATCATTCATTCTTATATATGTGGGCTTGTGATCCAAGATTCCTTATGTTGGACTAAGTCCATGGGGTGACCCATGGATACTCCATGGAGGTTAAAATCCATGGAGCATAAGGAATGGGTAAAGTTATGAGTTACATGGTGTAACCCTAATAGCCACCATATAAAAGAATCCCATGGCTCAAGAAATCGTGGACTAATGTGTGAGTGTGAGGGCTAGACGATTTCAAGGAGTGTTCAAGTTTCTCTCAAGTTATTCCAAGTGTATTTGGTGTTGTGTGAACCATTTGAGGTGTCACACTTGGGGCACTAGGCACTCAAGCTTCATGAAGACATTCTACATCAAAGAGGTATGTATTCTATCTTGTTATATTTATTATTTTGTATGCTAGATTAGGATAATACCTTGGATGTTCATAATTGTATGTATAATAGAGAAAACATAGATCCAAGGTATTTAGGGTTGCATGTACACTTAGGAGTGTTAGAATGCTCATAACCCAACAAGGGTATGATCGTAACAACTAGGGAAAACGGGCTAACCTCATTATACGTCAATACTTTCCTCTTACTTGGAAGTATATGACTAGTCTCATCACGAACTATGTAAGTCACAAGACGGGTAGTGTGGGACAATTCGATCCAATGGAGATGTTTTGTATATTATATTTTATGGAAGCTATAACAATCTTCCCCAATTGTTATTTGATAGCCTTATGCAATTATTGGCAAAAGCGCCAAATAGACAGTTAAATGTACCTTATCCAATACTTATGTCATTGGCTATGGAACCATCCATTTGGTGTTGATGTGTATCTACCTACATCTTGAAGGACCACTTCTAAGGAGGTCTCAGAGTAAGGGGTCAGATAAAATCATCTTTAAGTAGGAATGATTAAGCTCCAATAAGCTCTCTTTTGAAGAAAATGATGGGTTTTGAGCATTACAACATTCCTATGGTGCACATGCAACCCTATTTGCTTT
Organism: Lactuca virosa; assembly: GCF_052849685.1. Classification (NCBI taxonomy): domain Eukaryota; kingdom Viridiplantae; phylum Streptophyta; class Magnoliopsida; order Asterales; family Asteraceae; genus Lactuca; species Lactuca virosa. The sequence goes on along the minus strand of NC_136433.1, from coordinate 309,583,421 downwards.
GGATCTAGGTTTTTCTCAAGTCATACATGCAAATTAATTTTCCAAAGCAAAACCCTAATCTAGCATACAAGAAAATGAGATCTAATCATATTAGGGTTAGAAGAATACCTTTCTTGTTGATTGCTTGATCTTGACTTTCAAGAGCTTAGTGCCTCAAGTGTTGCACCTCTAATGGAGTCACAAACACCACTTAGCAAAAGATGAACAAGAGAGAGGTGGAGGCTACAAGATTTCGGCCAGGGTTTCTTCTAAGGAATCAAGTGGTCGATTTCATGAGCCTCGGGGTTCCTTTTATAGTTGAGGCTACTAGGGTTTTCAACTGGAAACCCTAAATCCCTTGCTTAGGCCCTAAGCAATCCACAGACCCCCACATGATAGGCCTTGGACGAAAATTCTATGGACTTCCCATAGATTTTCGTCCACCTCTTACCAATAGGATCCATTAGCCCAAACTACAACTATCACTAATTTACATAATCAGTCCCTGTTCTTTTAATCAGTTTCTTTTGATTACTAAATTAATTCCAAATTATTTTCTGATCAATACTAATTAAATAATATGATTTCTCAATTAATATATTATTCTTATAATATATTAATAAATCATTAATTAACCTTTTTCTCCATAATTCATCCTATAAAATTGTTATGGTGAAGGCAACCCAAAAGGACCATGCTACTATCAGATCAAGTACATCCCAATTATAGTTATGGGCTTAGACACCTAATCCAACAGTCTCCCACTTGGATAAGTCTAATAACTATAACTGCCAATGCAACTTCAGAATCCGATTAGCAATCGTAGCTCTCAAAAGTCGTTGTCCAACTCTGACCTAGTCAATGAGGCGTCCTTTAGATAAGGGATCATATAATCCTCCATTATGCAATATACCGTGTGGACAAAGACATGGAACATAATCATTCTCAATGTCCAACAATTTGTTTCCCGACTTCTGATTTGTTTGACATAGAACTTAATTGAACACATCAATTCAGTTATGATCGGGTCCGGCACATAAGTTAACACAAAATCATCTAGGGGCCCAAGATATCGCTTTTACCCTCCTAGGATAAAAGGAACAGATAAACTTTGACTTATATGCTTGTAATATTTACTCGTCAAATCATACACAACAACACGTTTTATAACATCAAGTTACTGATGCGATTACACATTATCAATGCACAACCAACTCGCAAACAACAATTCATATATCTCGGTTTAAAGATTATACGATATTATCATCTCACAATCACTCGTGATAAATTACATGAAGTGATACACATGAGAGTGGGTTTAATCCAATACTCAAATCTTATTTCAGAAGTACTCATGAACGTTGCAGCAAAACTTTGTTATGTCTAAGCACTTAGACAATCTACAAACCAATTCATGACAGTCTAACCTCATAACTTACTTCCAAAGTATGATCGACTGTGGATAATTTGAACAATTCAATTATTCAGGAAGTAAAACATGCAAAAATGAAACAATAGTAAACAATCGACACAAGATAGTAAACAATACTTATATATAAATCGCCATTATATAATCACCAAATGTCAATTACATTTATCTATTACAAGTTTTGAAACATCTATCTAATCACTAAAACTAATATCGTCCTTCAGACCAATGCTCCTTGCATCTTGTAAGTGCTTAACCCTGCTCAGACCCTCTGTGAGGGGATCTGCTGGATTCTCCTCTGTCGATACCCTCTTAACTACGAGGAGTCCCTCTTCTACCCGATGTCCGATGAATTGGTATTTTATGTCGATGTGTCTAGATCTACCATGATCCCTTGGTTCCTTGGTTAAGGCAACCGCTCCTTCGTTATCACAGAAAATCTCCATAGGCTCCTTTATGGCTGATACAACTCCAAGGTCTCCAATGAAGTTCTTCAACCATATTGCCTCCTTCGATGCTTCGCTCGCTGCTATGTACTCTGACTCGCACGTTGAATCAGCCACGGTCTCCTGTTTGGAACTTTTCCAAGTAACTGCTCCTCCATTTAGGGTAAATACCCAGCCCGACTGAGAGCGGAAGTTATCTCTGTCGGTCTGAAAGCTGGCATCACTATGCCCTGTCACTCTCAAGTCATAACTCCCACCAAGTGTAAGGACCCAGTCCTTAGTCCTTCACAGGTACTTAAGAATGTTCTTAACTGATGTCCAATGAGCTCTACTCGGGTTCCCTTGATATCGGCTAACCATGCTCAACGCAAAGGCCACATCAGGGCGAGTACATGTCATAGTGTACATGATCGAGCCAACGGCGGAAGCATATGGCACTCGACTCATTTCCGCTATCTCGGCATCGATACTCAGACTCCGAGTCTTACTCAGCTTGGTATTGCTTTGGATTGGCAGTTCCCCTTTCTTGGAATTCTCCATGCTAAAACGTTTTAGCACCTTGTCCAAGTAAGTACTTTGACTAAGTCCTATTAGTCTCCTACTTCTATTTCTCAAAATACTTATCCCAGAATATAAGCAGCTTCTCCTAGATCCTTCATAGCGAAACACTTCCCAAGCCATGACTTAACCTCCTGCAAGGTCGGGATGCCATTTCCTATAAGTAGTATGTCATCAACATACAAAACTAGAAAGCTAACTATACTCCCACTAGCCTTGACATACACACAGGACTCATCCTCACTTCTCGAATATCCAAACTCTTTGACTTTCTCATCGAAACAAAGATTTCATCTACGAGACGCTTGCTTTAATCCATAGATGGATTTCTCAAGCTTGCACACTCTATTAGGATATTTAGCATCCACAAAACCCTCTGGCTGACACATGTAAACATCTTCAGCCAGCCTCCCGTTAAGGAAGGCAGTTTTGACATCCATCTGCCAAATTTCATAATCATGAAACGCAGCGATAGCCAACATAACCCTAATAGACTTGATCATGGCCACTGGTGAGAAGGTCTCATCACAGTCAACCCCCGGGGCTTGAGTAAAGCCCTTCGCAAACAGTCGTGCCTTGAATGTGTGTACTTTCCCATCCATATCGGTCTTCTTCTTGAAGATCCACTTGCACCCGACCGTGTTACGACCCGATCCATTGTCAACCAAGTTCCAAACTTGATTGTCATACATGGATTGAATCTCGATGTCCATTGCCTCCTTCCACTTTGCAGACTATGGGCCCACCATGGCTTCCTTGTAGTTGTTAGGTTCATCCAAATTTATCAGTGTACTATCACTGAAAAACGTATCACCTTCAGCAGTTATATGGAAACCATACAACACAGGTGGAACACTAACTCTACTGGAACGTCTCAGGGGTAAGGACTCATCAATTGGTTCAACAGGAATCTCTTCCTCAGGTTGAGTGCTAGTGTTGGAAGTTCCTTCACCGCTTGACTCTTGAAGCTCTTCAAGATCAATTTTCCTCCTACTGTCCTCTTGGCATATGAGTTCTCTCTCGCGGAAAACCCCTCTCCTTTCTATGAAGACCACATTGTCACTAGGTCTGTAGAAAAGATATCCAAAAGATTTATGTGGGTAGCCAATGAAAATACACCGCTCACTACGGGGTTCAAGCTTGTCGTGAGTCTCTCGTCTTACAAAAGCCTCGTAACCCCAAACCTTGATATGTGCCAACAAGAGAACCTTCCCTGTCCACATCTCGTGAGGTGTTTTGGCAACCTTCTTAGTTGGGACTAGATTAAGGATATGAGCGGCAGTCTCTAAGGCATACCCCCAAAATGGGATAGGTAACGAAGCTCGACTCATCATGGAATGAACCATGTCCAACAAGGTTCGATTGCGCCTCTCAACTACACCATTGAGTTGCGGTGTCCTAGGTGGCGTCAATTATGAAACAATTCCACATTCCTTAAGATAGTCGTGGAACTCGATACTAAGATACTCATCACCCCTATCGGATATGAGCATCTTTATCTTCTTGCCCAATTGATTCTCCACTTCTTTCTTAAACTCTTTGAACTTTTCAAAGGTTTCCGACTTGTGCTTGATTAAGTAGATATATCCATATCTGCTATAATCGTCGGTAAAAGTCATATAGAAGTGGTTAGCATCCTTTGTGGTGGATCTGAAGGGCCCACACACATATATGTGTATGAGATCCAACAATCCCTCACCTCTTTCACAAGTACCAGTGAAAGGTGATTTAGTCATCTTTCCAAGTAAACAAGATTCGCACATGTCATCTGACATTAGGTCAAATGACTTCAAGACTCCGTCCTTTTGGAGTTGGGCTATGTGCTTCTTATTAACATGTCCAAGACGACAATGCCACAAGCATGCCTTGTCTAAAACATTAGACGAACCGATATGCAACACATTATTTCCTAAGTTATCTACAACCATCACAGTTTCATATACTCCATTACAAGGCAATGCTTCAATATATAAAGTACCATTATAGAAAGCATTAATAGCACCAACTTCATTATTAAATGAAAATCTAAAATCTTGTCTGTACAAACCATGAAAAGAAATAATATTCCTTCTCATCTCTGACGAGTACCAAAAATCATTTAGTTCTAATCCTAACCCACTACTAAGCACTAAAGAGTAAATCCCGATCTTGGTGACAGGCGACGATTTCCTATTCCCCATTATCAGGTTCATCTTCCTATGCTCCACATCCCTACATCTTCTTAGCCCCTGCTAATCAGAACAAATGTGAAAACCACATCCTGTATCAAGGACCCGAGAACTAGCATGTGATGAGTTATTAGATTGAATAGTATAAATACCTGTGAATGAGGGCTTTATCTTCCCGTCCTTGATGTCCTGTAAGTATTTCGGGCAACTTCGTTTCCAATGCCCCTTCTCGTGACAGTAGAAGCACGTTGCTTCTTTAGGATCGGATGAGGGAGGGGTAGAACCGGCTTTACCTTTGGATCCATTTGAAGTAGATCCATCATGGGACCTTCCCCTGTGGCTCTTAGAGGGAGCTTTCCTCTTTTTCCCTTTTCCATGTCCTATAGCAAGGACCTAGGCAGCAGCAGTAGGGGTGGACTTGACAGCTTTGCCTTTAAGTCCACTTTCAGCAGTTCTCAACAAACCTTGAAGCTAGCTCAAGGTGACTTCCTCCTTGTTCATATGATAATTCATCTTGAACTGATCATAACAAGGAGGTAAAGATTGGATGATAATATCAATCGCCAACTCTTCGTCAAAGTTGACATTCAACTTGAGCAAACGATCCACATACCTTTGCATCCTTTGCAAGTGGCTCATGATGGACTCTCCATCTTGGTTGTTATCAGCGAGGCGACAATCTCGTACCTTTCTTAACATGCGCTTTGATGGTACTTTTCCATCAAATTTTGGCACATGTCATAAGGCCAGTAGTCCTCGTAGAACTGCTGCAGCTCAGGAGTCATAGTGGCTACCATAATACACGACACCTTTATCCCGTCTTTCTCGTGAGCCATATACTCAACTATTTGTTTAGCAGTAGCTTTGGTTTCATCTATTTCTTTGAGTTCTTTATTGAGGACGTATTCTTTCTCCTCGTATCGTAGAGCCATGCGAATGTTGCGAATCCAATCATTGAAATTGGACCCATCAAAAGTGACCCTCCCACAAATGTTCAAAAGAGAAAAGGAGCTTGCGGAGTTGGAGTTCGAGCCAGAAGCATTGTTTGAGCTAGACATCTGAAAAAGAAAAGGAACAAAGTTTTGATTAGATAAAGAAACCTTAATATAACACCCAAATGAAATATTAAGGCTAGGACCCAACACAATAATTCACAATTTGGAAGAGGGATGTTGTAATCCAATTGCAAATTATTTGAAGGTAGGTAAATGACGATTTACCAATTCCACCACGAAAAACGAAATGAAGAATTAGGTTTTAAATAAAATGAAATTCCTAGATTCTTTTGAGATTCTTTGAACTTTTCAATGGCATGTTTAATCTCGATTATGCCCTTCAAGTTTGTGACTGGGATACCGAGGATCACAAAAAAGGTGTGAATAACCATGCAAATTTGCTTGGCACTCTCGATGTCATTTACCACCTAATCAATGTGTCGGTTAACCACACATGCTCCATTGATCTATGGTAATTCTCGAGCTACCCTTTAGCACACTTATTAGTCCAAGTTAGGGTGTCGGTTAACCACACACGCTCCACTAACGACTTGACAAGGTGCAAAGTGCAATTTCATGGACTAGCATCATTTTCACATTTTCCTAAAGTGACTAAGATTACGAATTTATAAAAACATTTAGTTACTTTATAATATTCATTATACTTATTAATGAGGAATTGATGTCCTATCCTACCCGTTCGGCTAACAACCCTCCACTAGTCAAGAGTGCGGTGGATAAGAGTGGATACCCAATGGCGGTCATTTTACAAGCTGCTTTCTTAAACACCCCTTATAGACCAGCTTCGTGAATGAGGCCTACTAACGGTAAGGCTGACTCATCTTATACATATATATACATATTAATCTTTTAATATTATAATAGTATAAGGGTTTTATTTTAAACTTTTAAAACACTAGGGTTTTAGAATTTAATATTTCAAAATTAAGACTTTTAATTAAATTTTAAATTCCGAAACTTGAGGGAAAATTTTGAAACTTTTCAAAACTTCTAGATCAAATTTTCAATAATTAAACTAATCACATAATTTTGAACATTATATTAAAATTTGACCATTATCTTTCAATTAGATGAGGATATTCATTACCATATCAGAAAATTTGAATTTAAACAGTTAAAACAATTTAAGGTAATGATCATAATCTAATTTAGGGTTGAAATTCGAAAAATCTGCCATCTGACGAACCAACTCGTCGAGTCAGGGCATGGACTCGTTGAGTTGGTCCAACTCGAACTCATCGAGTTCAGCAGTCGGTGAGCAAAAAAACGATTTTTGTTCCAGCTTTGAATAATTACAATTTCATCAAATATAACAGAAAAACACCCTAAGCTCTGATACCACTGATGGGTTTTGAGCATTACAACATTCCTATGGTGCACGTGCAACCCTATTTTCTTTGGATCTAGGTTTTTCTCAAGTCATACATGCAAATTAATTTTCCAAAGCAAAACCCTAATCTAGCATACAAGAAAAACGAGATCTAATCATATTAGGGTTAGAAGAATACCTTTCTTGTTGATTGCTTGATCTTGACTTTTAAGAGCTTAGTGCCTCAAGTGATGCACCTCTAATGGAGTCACAAACACCACTTAGCAAAAGATGAACAAGAGAGAGGTGGAGGCTACAAGATTTCGGCCAGGGTTTCTTCTAAGGAATCAAGTGGCCGATTTCATGAGCCTTGGGGTTCCTTTTATAGTTGAGGCTACTAGGGTTTTCAAATGGAAACCCTAATTCCCTTGCTTAGGCCCTAAGCAATCCACAGACCCCCACATGATAGGCCTTGGACGAAAATTCTATGGGCTTCCCATATATTTCCGTCCACCTCTTAGCAATAGGATCCATTAGCCCAAACTACAACAGACCCCCACATGCTTAGTCCCCGTTCTTCTAATCAGTTTCTTTTTATCACTAAATTAATTCCAAATTAATTTCTGATCAATACTAATCAAATAATATGATTTCTCAATTAATATATTATTCTTATAAGATATTAATAAATCATTAATTAACCTCTTTCTCCATAATTCATCATGTCAAATTGCTATGGGCAACCCAAAAGGACCATGTTACTATCAGATCAAGTACATCCCAATTATAGTTATGAGCTTAGACACCTAATCCAACAGAAAAGACCTGCATAGACTTATCTATGACCATCCACTTCTAAAAAATATAACTAGTCTATAGATTTTGATGATTTAGTTGTTTGGGGAGGATTTTCAAAATTATTTCAATTGATTTGGGTGTTCCTATAGAAAAGGCTAGAGTGATTACTAAGGAGTATAATAAGGTCAAGTTAAATGAGATGGTTACTAAAAGAAGCATCCATGAATTGATTCAATACATTGTGACTCTAAGGATCCTTAAGCAACAAGAATCAATTCAAAGAATTTTTTTTTTTGAAATGATTCAAAGAGGAGAAAAGTTGGAAGAAATTAATCAGAGAGCCAACATTGCTAAGTATCATGATGTTTCCACCAAAACAATCTTAGCTGATAAAATTCTTAAGGTTGGGTGCACAAAACCTAAATTTTGCACGATTTTGATTGTGCATCTTACTTGAGCTGGTGGTCCATATGTATTTTCAGAACAGTTGCTTGTGTCAAACTTAGTAAAATACAGGAATGAGAAAAATTTCTGGAAGTTACTTCCAGTTACAAAGGGACTTTGTGTCAAGAACTGAGAACAACTTTATCTAATATGATTGAAAATGTTCAAAAGTTGAAGTTAGTTCAAGCTATTTCCAAAAAAAATCCTTCAAGAACTCCAAGGCAAAGAAGAAGATCTGAGCGTATTATTGATGAGTCTTGGATGCATTACTTCCAATGGAGTTGTGGAAATCAACAAGTTGTCTATTAGTGTCGTATCTGATGTTATAAGCGGACTGATTCTGAGTTTGGAATCTTCTATAAATACATAAATGGGTTTATGTGCTTCATGAGAAATTTAGATTTACCAAGAACTCCTACGGCTCACTTATTCAAGTTACGAGAGTTGTGTATGGGTGTCAAGAATGCTAAAGGGTTCCAAAATTTGCTTCTATTGAAATGAACAAAAGAAGAGAAAAGTTAGAAGAGAACAAAGGATAATTGCCCTTTTGTTCATGTCAAGCATGAACTCATAAGTGAAGTTGAAGAATATGAAAATTGTGTAGGTTATGCTGCAAGTCAAGGTCTTTTAGTATTTTTGTAAACATATACTCTCTAAATTATAAAGAGTCTTTCTTTAGTATAGATTGGTGTTAACTTGATTTGATGAGTCAAAAGTTGTCACTACAGCTAACGTTGTCACTATTGGTTTCAGCGTGTGTTAAGCTAGGGTTTATAGGTCTTTAGTTATATATCGACGATATCTTGCTATGTGAATGTTTTCGGTGAAGAGTGTGTTCATAATCAAAATTTGTTATCAAAGCTAGCCTTGATAATAAAGTTTTAGTTTAAAAAATACCTATTTGTGTTCTTTATTACTTGATTGAAACATTTGTCTAGACCAAAAATTGGAAGCAGTTCCTAAAAAGAGTCAGCATGATTGATCTACATACAAAAGAGGGATCTTGAAAGCTCATGGTACCATGATAGAATATGTAATTCCTTGATGTTTATTGATCTCCCAACTAATGTATTTATACACAAACTTAAATGTGAATGGAAAATATAAGATATAAGACGTACTAACTATCACTAAACTATTAATAACAAATCATCTAATAGGCCAAGTGCATATTATAAGGATGGTTGCATAGTTACTTCATAAGCGTTTATGACCCTTATCACAAACATATACTTTTATGCCCAAAATATTACAACGACTTCCATTTGGTGTTATTTTATTACTATGTTACACTTGCAAGCTAAAGTCTCTCTTGTTATGCACGACACAACTAGAATGCACGACACAACTAGACAGGACAAGATGTCCTTAAAGTGTGTTTTCGATGCAAAGGATTGGGACAAATGTCAATGGACAAATTTTTTTTTTTTTAGATGTAAGGTGGGAATGATATTCATCGCCAATCTATCGTTTATGCAAAAGACGTAAATTGTCTTCTCGTCCTCATCATCGAAAAATAGCCATAAAAGCTTGTTTTGTACCATCAAGTCAAGTACAGTGTAACAAACACAACCTCAAGTAGAAGGAATAAATTATGATACCAACAAAAGCTATGCAATTTGGTTAATTCCAAACATAATGAGAAAATATTGTATTAAGTGAAGTTATCAAAGTACGAAAGTGTTAAAGCTCTATGGTAACAACACATTATAAGATATCAATGGTCAAGAGGAAAGCAAGTGGAAGTTGATGAAAACAAATTGGAAAGATAAAAGAAAGCTTACTTCTAGTTCCACTTCTTACTCTCGAACTATAGAAAGACTTGTTGGAGATTACTATAATACCAAAAAAGAAGTCGGAGTGTTTAAGATTGTGTTTGTTACATGAGACAAGACATAAGTATACACCATTGGACAAACTTTCTATTGCTATTTTTGATGATAAGATTTTGAAGTTTGCACAGACAAAAGATGTCCCATGGTTTTACCATGGACAAAAAGTGCAACTTTTATCCGATTGACATCAATCTCAGTTCCAATACAATTAACGCCTATTCTATTGAGTCTTGTCCTGTGTGTGGAGGAAGGAGGAATGTAATAAGTAAAAGAAAATGATCCATATATTTAGTTGAATATAGAGATGTAAAACCTCTTTCATTAGCAAAGCTACAAAATAAGTTCAGTCAGCATACCCAATTTTAAAAAGCTATTATCACAATGGAAATCAAGAGGACTATGTTGGCATATAGGCATAGCATGGGGACTACTTGTGACCGATGCAAGACACTAACATTTCTTGAGACTCAAAATCGCCATTTTCAGACCCTGCCACGAGTTGTTTCCAGTTTTGCACTATGTACGTTAACTTCTGATTAATGGCATACCAATATTTTGAGAAATTTGGATATTCATAGAAAATCAAAGAGTTAGAAGCATAGTCGTAGGTTTTGTTATTTGGACATGATTCATGTCTAGAAACCCGAGGGGTCAACTGCTTTATTTTTTTCTGCAAAAAAAATGTATCAAACCAGCAACCATTAAATGCATAATCTCAATTTATTTGAAATGAAATTAAGAAATTGGAAGGAATTATCTTTCTTACAAGAATGGTTCATTCCAATCCACCCCAATTCATCAAATGTAATAAACGGTGTTTTTTCATTCTATTCTTTCCTTGATTTTGTCACACCAAACACTACAGTTGCACAAAATAGAAGGAAAGAGCCAAACCAAACATAATTATTTACTAAAACTATGAGTGAAAATTGATGATACAACAAGAATATCAAGAGAAACAAGATAATATTAGCAAACTGGCATATCTAAATACAAAAAAACATGTGTTGTTCTGACATTAATAAAAATAATACAAAACCATAACTAGTATTATAATATATTACAATCAAAATCCCTCCCACTACTATTTTGTTTGTTTGTCTCACCATTTTCTTCTCTTTCCTCAATATTTTTGCCTAAATTTCTATGCTTTTTTTTCTTCATCATGTTTGCATTTTCTTTTACCTGAATCACCAATTTCAGAATTCTTAACTTTTGTAGCTCCGTTGGGAAAGACGAAAGAATGAAAGTTTTCATTACATTCCATTATTTTTTTGGTTGGCTTGTAGGAATCGAATGAACTTTTTATGGTATTTGAAAGGACAATATATAACTCTAACTCTAAATCTCTACATAATTTTAACTATAGTTAACAAAACTTTTATGTAACTTAATCATATAATAAAAAACAACAACAGAAATTAAAAACATAAAAATGGGTTATATACTGCAAATTTTCATTCCATTCCATAATGGAAAAATAAAAAACAAAACAAAACACACCGCGAGTGAATATGAATGAAAATTAACAAAAATATATTCAAGAATGGAATAAACCATTTCCATCACACCAAACACTAGGGAAAAACTAACCTTTAGTATTTTGGGGGGCAATGGAATGCAGAACAACCATAATCAACTAATTATCCAATCATTGTCTTTAAGTACACCTCATAACTGCAAAAAAATAAACCGATATATACAATTATTAAAATTGGTAACCATGATTCATAATGAATCATAAAATTGAAATTATTGGAAAAACTAACCTTCTAGCTTTCCATGTATAGAAACAAGTTGCGTGACACCAAATAGTTAGATTGATACTTAATATATGTTAGGTTGCAAATTTATTAGTAACATCATTACAAATGCTGTTTGTTACTAGATGGGAAGGGGCTACCTTTGTAGGGTAATGCTAGATTATGAAGACGAGGAGGGCATTCATGTCTTTTGCACAGACAAGAGATCAATGTCCTCAACTCAGTATACCTGATATATCTTCAACTTTGGTACCATTTACCTTTATAATATAATCGACAACACATCATTGCTTCCATGTAAAAAAAGATAAAAATTGTCAAGTGCTTGCCATGTCACATTATTTAATGGAATGGAATGCGATAGACAATTCTAGTAGGGATGTGATTCCTTCCATTTTGTTAATTCCCATTCAGGTGTTCTTTCATTTGCATCACGGAATGGAATGATAAATTACTATGTTATAAGGATCCGAATGTTGGCTCATAGAGTCCCCTTACCCCACAACAACCTTATGGGATTGGGGTATTGTGACTTCTTGTTAATTACATTGATTTCTTTTAAAGAATTTCAGAAACTTTAATTGAATTATAATCAAGTTTCCTGAAATTAACAAGAAAATATATTTTATTATATCTTATTTGAGCTTTATTATGCTTTCGTTATGTTTAATTTTTTATTTTACTAAAAAACTAATGATGACGAAATAACGTACAGAACGGAGTTAAAATTATGCACTTGTAATATGAAAAATACGTATGATACATAGAAAAATTCATGAGACAAAATAATTAATACAACAAATATCAGGAGAAACACGATTTTACTAGCAACTTGTCACATTTAAACACAAATAAGAAGACATGTAATATTCAAAAAGAAATGGTATAATGTCTTACAATCAAATCCATTATCCATCAACACAAAAAAACTGTCATAACAAACCAAAACTCCACAACTCATATCTTGAAAAGAAAAAAAGTATACAAGCATAAATAAATAGTACAAGAACTCTAAAAAGTAAACTCACCTTGATGTCTTCTAGTAAAATGTCTACAAAAGGAAATCAGGAATTACTGGCTTTTGAATTTGAACAGCCACATTGATGCCTTCATCAGCTCTTTGTCTAGCTTTATGCCTTCCATGACGCCCACCACTTTTCTGTTTACTTTCTTCAACATTTTGATGCTTTTTTTCTTTACGATGTTTGCTTTTTCTTCTACTGGAATCACCAATTTCAGATTTCTCAACTTTTGAATGTGGTGCTGGTGCTGGTGGTGAATTTTCATCACCCAAAAGAACATCCCGCACAGCTCCAGATATCAAATCATCATTTGATTCCGTTTTTGCCCTTGTGATAGGAAGCCTATCTCCTTCATCCAGTTTGACCACAACAGGCCTTGGCCTACTTAGATTTGACTTCCTTTTAAGAACTAAAGATTCTTCTGTAAGCCTGACAAGATCTTCCACATCATTATCTCTCTCATTAGGGTCATTTGCAGGTGGGAAACTTGTGGATGCATTTTGATTGTTATCAGAAGGAAGATAAAAAATTCCATGTCGTTTTCGATGCTCAGAAAGTAGAGATGTAGATTCAGCAGCAGATGTTTCAGATGATTCTTCATTCTGTCTGATGGAAACAGAATCAACATCTGTCAAAACAGGCTTTACAAGAGAAAAGGATTCACTTATTGGTAACTGAACATCTGCACATATTGTGTCCAATTTTCCAAGATTGTCCTCGAGGAGTAACCCATCTGGGATGGGAACCCTTTCTTGAGCACTTGATGAAACTGGACCAAGATCCTCTGAGAGTGCATCATTGATTAATCTGATGAGATTTGATGTTTTTAAAGCAACCCCATCAATTATCTTTTCTTTGTTATCAAGATCACAAGATATCTCTTCTTGTGCCAATTGAGCTAACCCTAAAACATTCCGCACCCTTTCTTGTATTTCGACATCATGGCTTTCAGCCAATGGGCTTAGAGATGTTAAAACAAGAGCCAACATGTTTACCATTGACTCCCGTGTAAATGCATTCTTTTTGGACAAACTTGAAGAAGTTGTAGCAAGATCAACATTTGCTTCCTCTTCAGATTCTGAATATGTGAAATCTGGTTCATCAACAAGCTTTGAAGAAGAAGAAGTTGCAGGTTTGTGGGGTAAGAGAAAAGAATGAAGGCAAAAGCTTAGGACTTTAAATACAGAATGAATATATAAAGCTCTGATTGATGGAGACAAGAGATTAGTGCGTGGTTGTAGTAATGCTTCCATGATCTCAAATGGGTTCTTTGAAAACCAAACATACTCACCTGACACCCAAGCAGCTGCAGATAATATCCTGTGAATGAAAGGATTCCCAAGTAAAGCAGGATCAATCAATAGATCACGAGCCACACGAACAAGCTCTGGTCTAACATCTTTCACCCTCATGCCAATATCTATCAACTGATACTCTATTTCTTCTCCATTTTGGCAATGTGGAATCCTTGCCATTTCCCCAAGAAGTGACACATACCAATCAAAATCGTTGATGATTTCGTATACATTTCTAGAACATGTTGATAGCATTGACCTTAGAATTTCGTTACAGAACTCGGGATCCGATTTGAGAGCATAGCCAATCAAAACCCTGCAGATTTCATTGACATTATCATCAGAAACCATTGACATCACAAGCCTCAATGCTTCCAGCCTTATGTTTCGGTCAACATCACTCAAAGATTTTATTACAACCTCTTTGTTCTCCAACACAGCCCATAAGTGATTTGGTGCAACAAGTAACAGCCCTTGTAATCCAAGATACTTGAGATTTAAATCAGTATCCAGTAAGAACTCTTTGATTTTTGATACAGCAAGTTTCACAGCAAACTCGTACTCATAGAAACTACTCACAATAGTTCTCACACATTCAAACACCAGAGATTTGGCCTCACTGCGCTTCATATGATCACAAATCGGTTCGACCACCTTCTTTGCTAACCTAGGCTCTAATTTAGCAAGTTTCGCAAAGATTTTCAAAACCTTGATCAGCACCCAATTGTTCCTTGAATCAACTAAAATCCTATAAAATTCAGGTGCAAGAGGGAGATATGTTCTTGGTTCTTTACTAGCAAGCTCACAGAATACACCAACAGTAGCAGCAAGTGTTTGGGCATTATCAGTACTCTCTAAATTCTCGACTAAACGTTTGAAACAAACCCTAACAGCATCAGGATATTGGCTAAAAATCATCAATAAACACGCAATTGATTTCTTTCTAATGAAATTCTTACTAGAAGTCAACAAAGTGAAGATATCCGGAGTTAAATCACGTGCAAAATCCGCCGTGCAGATGACGGAAAGGCACTCTAAGGCGAGACTTACCTCATGCTGGTTGGTAGAGGAGAGGTCTTTGCGGAGCTGATTGGTGAGGAGGAGGAGGACCTCGGTGGAAGGACGGAAGGAAAGGGACGCGGCCAGATAACCGGTTTTTTTATGGGCGAAAGAAGGGGAGGAGGTGAGTTCTACGGCGTGGAAGGCGGCCCAGGACATGTCGAAGCCGTGCAGGGAGTGGAGGTAAGTGAGTTTCTGGAGAGCAGTGGATTTGGTTTGTAAGTCTGTCGATTTGATTTCACGGCGGATCTCATCTACAGATTTCGAGATGAAGGACGATTGAGCGGCGCCAGGAGTATGAAGACGGATACCTTTGATTAGATCGTCGAGGGTGCGTTGGAAGAGGGAGTCCATGAGTGAAGGACCGCCACCACCACTGCCACCGCCGCTGCCACCGGACATTGTTTTCGCCGAATCGTAATCAAAATTCAACAAAACTGTAAACGATTGACGGATTGAGACAGTGTGGCGGGGGCCGGATCCGTCCGTCTGCTAACAGAATGTGTTTAGACCCCTGACATCGATGAGAACAACCAAGTACATGTCTTTTTTTTTTTTTCTTACTTTTAATAAACTACTAGTTTCGTCCCTGAACTATACCACCGTAAAATTCTACCCCTCAACCTCGCGTCGTTAATAAATTTTCTTTTAATTGTGACAAACTATAATGGTATTACCCCCGTTTTGTAGGGGACCAAATTTGTGGACAAATGAAATTTTAGGGATAAAACTTTTAAATTTGTCAATATATGAAAGGTAAGGGGCAGAAATTGTTGTTGTCTGAAAGTGATATTTTACATATGTTCATTATCATTGTCACATGTTATGTTATCTCAGGTGTCAGTAATAAACACATTTAACAAGTTAAATAATCAAATACGTAAAAATAATTGTCTAAATGTGAACAATTTTTTTTACAAAATTTTTAAGACTTTTTATAATTTCTTACAATATTTTTATTATATTTTTTTTCTTATAGGTTTTTCTAATACAATGTTTTAAACTTTGCTTATTATTTTTTTAAACTTTTTTTATAATTTTCATACAAATGCTTTTAAACCAAATATTTTCTAAATGTTTTAAATTTTTCTTACAACTTTTTAATTTTTTTTTACATTTCATACAATTTTTTTATATAACTTTCATACAATTTTTTTTATAACTTTCATACAATTATTTCTAAACTTTCTTTTACAACATTTTTAAAGTATTTCATAGATTTTGTATGACAATTTAATACTTTTTAAAACATTACAAAATACTTTCGTTAAATACTAGTTTAGAACGTTGTATTCAAAAATATTTAAAAAATTATAAACTTCTAATTAAAAAGTATAAAAAATTGTAATAATTTTAAAACATTTACATTATATATATTTTTTTGTTTTTTTATTTGCCACTAATATTTTATTTTTATTTTTTTAAAAGACTCTCCATACTTATTATTACATATTTAATTTATTTAATTTTATTGTTAATTAATTTAAAAATATCGCATATGCTTAAAAACAAATGAAAAAAATATATAAGAAGCTATATAAAATATTTCACAAAAAAACATATTTATTAATTAAAAAATAAAGTTTAGAATTGATCAATATTTAAATAATATTTATGTTAATAAGTTTTTGCTAAAAATAAATTACCAGAAAATTGATTTGTCAAATCAAAATACTATAAATAAGATAAATAATCAATCAATATGATACTTTAAAAATAATGTTCAGAAAAATAATACAAACAAATATGAAAAATAAAATCGTTATTAAAAGTGGGGAAAATGGCTTATCAAGATAATTAACTTTTCGTTTTGTTCATATTTAGGTAATTTCTATCTTTTGTACACATTTGAACATTTAACGTGTTAAATGTGTTCACATGTTACCATTGTTACCTGCGATAGCCGGTGACAATTGTAATATGTGAAGTCGAACACATTTAACAAGCTAAATGGTCAAATGTGTACAAAAAGAAGTTGCTTAAATGTGAACAAGACGAAAAGGTAATTACTCTCCCAAGTCATTTTCCCATTATATATTGATGTACATTTAAGAGGTAAATTTAAATGTTGAAATAAAATTATATAAGTTTATAAAGTTGTAACATTCCGTTTATTAAATAATAAATAGATAAAATTAATAAATGAATAGTAGCCCTAAATTCGGAATAATTTAGTAAGGCATTGGTTTCGGGTTAAATGATATAATTTAGACTTTAGGGGTTAAGAGTGTAATTTCCGGACTAGTCTGTAAAGAATTTTGAAGGTTGAGGGCGGTTTGGTAAGTTATGGATTTAATTTGAAAAGGATATCAGAAGTTAGGGTATGATTGGTAATTTTTGGACTTATTATGAAAGGATTTTTGGAGGCAGGAGCTAAAGGGTAAACTTTGGACTTAAGTTGAAAAGGTTTTGTAGAGGAGGGACTAAACTTGTAAAAAGGGATGAATGTTTGAAAGAACACGGGACTTAAAGCCGGTGTCCCTTCCCCATCGTGTAACCCTAACCCTAACACTTTTTCCTCAACCGTCATGTGAGACCTTCAACCGTCACCACCCGCTTTGCTTGTTTTTCGATTAGTCGAGCCGCCGAGCGTCGCAGCTTCTATCTTCGGTGAGAGCAAGTCAACGACGTGACTGTCGGGTATGTCTGTTGCCACCTTTCCGCCATCCTCCTCCTTATTCTTTTTCTATTATGTCGCCGCTCACAGTCGCACTCGGCTGTTGTCGGTGTCGTTCCGACCGCCCTTCGCCCTCATCTGTCCAGCAGACGCCGTTGTCGCCGCCGCTCCGAGCAGCTGAGGTGCGATGCTGCTTCCTCTCCGACTGCTGCTGCCACCTCGAGGGTAGCCATGTTGTGTGTGTTTTCTGTGACCCTACTTCGTGTTAGTATTCGTCTGTTGCTGCTACAAGTCGAATGTGTATGTGCGTGTGTTTTATCTGGCCAAAAACCCATTGCTACCACCATGAGGTGGTGTCTACCACCACTTCGCCACCACCAGTCGTCGTATGGTGGTGGTTGTGTGTGTATGTTATGGTGTTGTGAGTGTGTTTAGTAGAATGGGACTTGTTTAAGCATTTTTGGTGGAAGGATTGAAGGAAAAACCACCACCGCCGTGAGGTGGTGGCTGCCGCAGTCGACCACCACCGCCCGAGGTGGTAGTGGGTGGTGCTCGACCTAATGAAACCATAATTGACCTAAAAACATAATCATTAGACTAATTGACTTGTGTTTGGGTGGAAACCCTAATTAGGGTTTAGAAAACCCTAATTTTGGAGATGTTAGATTGGGATTTGCCGGGTCCCGCGTTTGGACTGTTAGATTGGAATTTTGAATTATGTCCGACTACATTGTATGAATAGCCTAGTGGAGTGATCGACTTAATGTATTAAGTCCTTAATGGGTTAAGGAAGAACACTTAACCCTAATTGTCATTTCATGTGAAACCCCTAATTATGTTTGGGCTTCAAGTTGGGCCTTTCTTTTGGGCTTAGGTGTTTGGATTCATGTTGGGCCATCTGAGAACAAGTGTAAGGACTATGATATTTGGATGGGCCTTAGGGTAAGGCCCATTGGGCCCAATTTGGAAAATTGGGCCATAATTGGGCCTTGGTTGATTATTTGACCTTTGGGCCTTCAGAGTATGAGTTCGGGCCTTGGTCTTAGACCAAGCTAGGTCAGGGGTAAAATGGTCCTTTTACCCTAAGTGTGTATTTATGGTTATGCATTGAAACCCAAATGGTTAATTGGGTTTTGTTTTGACGATTGACAGTTCGGGGATTTGTCAGCCAGCAGCCAGAGAATTATTTGTGGGACTTCAGCCGTGCGAGGTGAGTTTCCTCCTGGATTAAACGGGTCTAAGGAACCAATGGCGGCCCGTGTAGTTTATATGTTCTTGATAGGAACACGGAGTGTGGGCGGGTCCCGGATCTCATTATTACCTTAGTATAGATATCGGTCAGATTGTTGGATTGTAATACTTGTTGTCTGTGTGATACCTTTATGTGTAGTTAGGAATGTGAGTGTGGGCGAGGCCCGTATCTCATCATTAGCTGAGTGTGGGCGGGGCTCGTATCTCATAGAGTATGGGCGAGGCCTGTATCTCATAGAGTTTGGGCGAGGCCCGTATCTAATAGAGTGTGGGCGAGGCCCGTATCTCATAGAGTATGGGCGAGGCCCGTATCTCATAGAGTGTGAGCAAGGCCCGTATCTCATAGAGTATGGGTGAGTCCCGTATCTCATCAGTACTTGAGTATGGTTAGTAGTATGTTTGGTAGATCGTAATACTTGTTGTATGTGTGATACATGTATGTGTTTGTTTACGTATGTGAGTGTGGGCGGGGCCCGTATCTCACGGATATGCTAGTGTGGGTGGGGCATGTATCTCATAGATATGCGAGTGTGGGTGGGGCCCGTATCTCACGGATATGCGAGTGTGGGCGGAGCCCATATCTCATGGATATACGAGTGTGGGCGGGGACCGTAATCTCCTAGCTGCATGTTATGTGTATGGTATGTGGTAGTTTGGGGGAAATTCACTAAGCTTCGTGCTTACGGTTTTCAGTTTTGGTTTCAGGTACTTCCGGTAGCAAAGGGAAGAGCTCGGGATGACTACATTGCACACACCATGATGATTTAAACTGGGATGTTTACTCTGATATATTGACAAATGCTTTGATATGGATGGTTTTGAGATACTATGACTTATGTTTGATGAGATGATTTTTGATAACTATGGTTTTAAAAACGAAATTTATTTGGTCATGATTTTTGGGATGTTACAAGTCGGTATCAGAGCCTTGGTTTGAGGGATTCGGGCATACTCCCGGGTATGTCTAAACTCAAACTGAGGACTTGGTATGAAAATTTTCAAAAGAAAATCATTTTTATAAAAATGATTTCCAAAAAGAGAAAAGGGTGTGGTGCATGCAATCAGCCGAGCTCAAGTAAGTTCTCCCAAATTACCCATACACGTTTATGTTATGATATAAGTTGTGAATATGTGAACTGAATGCTAGATTAGGGCTAAGGATCTAGGAAAGATGTCGTGTATGCCTACTGTATGAGCTTATTGAACTGCATGCTAGTACTGATTAGTCGCTGATATGATGGCCTGATTTGGATATGGTTGGTTTTGTTTACTCAATGCTCGAATGTTGCCTGCTTTGTGCTTTTAGGAGTTCTAGTTATATTTAACTAACTAGTAAACGAATACGCTAAGTTACATATTATAAGGACTACATAATTTCAGAAGGTTAGGTTTATCCTTATTCCGCAGCTCTTGTTTGAGTCCAACCGTTATAGGGAGAGACCTCTCATTCGAAGAATTAGTGCAAAAAGCAGTAGTAGTGAAAAGGGACTTGGTGGAGTCAAGGAAATTCTTGAGGAAAGTACGGATAGATGTGGAAGGTAGTATGGGCCCGTACTACTGAAAGCAGAGGATCCATACTCGAGTCAAGGAGGGCTGAGATAAAACCAAGGAACTTGGAGTGTGTGTGATCCCATGATTTATGATGAGTATTCTGATGATTGTTATGGTATATTTTCGAGTATGGTGACACTACGTGGTAGACCAGATGGTAGTTCTGGTGTCGGCGAGGGATCAGGCTCGGACTCTGGAGTCGGGTAGCTCGATGATCAGATAAGGGAGTTCGTTTCATCTGAGATTACATGTAGTATCATTTACCAGACTCATGTGATCTTCGGTGCGACCAAGGAGGGCATTTTGGAGACTCTTGATGAGAGGTTGAGCACATTTCGCACTAAGATGGGGGCCATGATGGGGATGCCTATGTTGACATTTCGGAGTTCAAAGCTTGTGGAGCTCTAGATTATCATGGGGCTAGGGACCCCATTGCTAGCAGCAAGTGGGTGGCAGATGTCGCCAACGCTTTTCGTACCATCCATTGTCCCAAGGGGGACAAAGTCCAACTTACTTCCTACCTCCTGAACGACAGAGCACGTGACTGGTAGGAGGAGGTTGGACACGCTATTGGATATGATGCGCTACTGATGCGATGACATGGAGTAGCTTCTCGACCAGGTTCAGGGCCGAGTTTGCACCAGTGATTGAGGTGCAGCAGCTAGCACGGGAGTTCTAGGACCTCCGCCAGACTACTGAGACTGTGGCAGAGATCACTACCAAGTTTAGGGAGAGGGCTTATTTGATACCGCAGTATGCAGCAGATGAGGAAATGAAGAAGGTAAGGTATCATGATACACTGTGAAATGATATCAGGGAGATCGCGAGTATCTCGGGGTGCGAGACCCTAAATGATATGATTTCTAGAGCCCGAAAGCGGGAGATTGACTTGGAGCACATTGGGAAGAGGGGACCAGATCAGGTGCATATATTGGAGGGTCCCGGGAAGAGACCCAAGATTTCGGATCAACTTTTGACAGGCCAGTAGGGTCGGATTCAGTGCAGCACTTGCGGGAAACTGCACGATGGAGTTTTTCGTTCCAAGGGTTATGTAAGTGTATCTCTAGGTTTGTTTCCCTGCTTGTGTTTGGGTTATGTCTTCAAGTGATGTATGCCATTTGCATGCTGTGAATTATTAGTGGTTAGCGAAAGGTCATTTCCCTATTTGTGGGTTGGAAGTGTTTAGTATTATCTTGGTGTATGGTCGAGATCGGTTCAGGAGTATTATAGGGAAGGTCTACGGTCAGGGTTCCGCAGTATGGTTATTCAGCATCGTTAGGATTCGGTGGTATTAGTAACTGTTATTGATTGGCTGATGGAAGCGCCAAGGGAAGTGGCTCGTTGCTGAGGTATTGGTGGGAGCATCTGTCTTTTGGTCTTCAAGATTCGAGTGTGGTATCATTTCAAGCATCTGGAGTTATCAGTATTTCTGGGAATCAGAAGTGTTCATCTAGTCTTCATAGGTTGTATGGTCTTTTAAGTTCGGCTAGTAACGGATCGCTAGCATTAGTAAGCGTCGGTTGTGAGCAGATCGATCATTGGAAGGTAGGAAGGATCGGAAATCCTTTCATTTCTCGTATGTCGTGGAGACTTAGTCGGATCGAAGTAGGGGAGAACCGTTCAGGTACCTAGGACAGAAGCAAGCATGAAATTAGGATGAGATTGTATCCCCATCGGGAAAGGAAAAGGTGGCCCGAGTGGCTGCTTGTATGGGGGATAATGTGAATTGGAAGTTTGGGAAACTTCCTGACTTTGGGACCACATCTGATTGATGTGTAGTAGACTATGGGGAACTAGGTTGAGGATCCCAGTCAGGATATGAGTTCAGTGTGGGGTGTTAGACTGTGTGTGTGCTCAATTTTGGGTGTGTTCGGATTGGTAATCAGCGGTAAAACCATGGTCATCGGTTGAGTTAGCGTGGGAAGTGATGTAAGACTACAGGATACTCGTAGCATTCACCAACAGCCAAATAGCATGGAAGGTGTTGTAAGACTACGAGATATCCGTAGATTCACCAACATTCAGATAACATGGGGAATGTGGTAAGACTGCAGGGTGGCCCTTAGCATTAGTCAGCAGGCAGTGCAGAAGTGTTGTAAGACTGCAGTGTGGCCTATAGCATTCACTAGTTAGCAGGTAGTGTAGAAGTGTTGTAAGACTGCGGTGTGGCCCGTAGCATTCACTAGTTGGCAGATAGAGTAGAAACGTTGTAAGACTGCGGAGGTAGCCTGTACCCTTCGTTAGTTAGCCATTGGTATAGTGGTATAGTAAGACTGCAGGGGTGGCCCGTAGCATTCTCTAGGGGTCGATTAGTATGGGAGTGTTGTAAGACTGCAGGGTAGCCCGTAGCATTCACCGATCCCTATTCGACAGTGAGAAGGTGACAGATTTGTGATTCACTCAAGGATTCCTTCAGATGATTTAGTCCAGGGCGGGTCAGCCGCACGAATGTGAGTAAGCCACAGTATGATCGGATTCGGGAAATTGTAGGTCGTTGGAGACCAGGCGTGATGTAAGACTATAGTGGTTCTGGTATCCTTCACTTTTCGTATTAGATTCTATGGCTACAGGTAGTCGGACCGTCATGATCAGGAAGATCAGAAGGAATAATGGAGCCATGAGTGGCAATATGGTTATGGAAGATTTCGATAGCCAAAGTCCTCTTCGGAAGTCGCGTGGGGCGACTGTGAGGTTACTCTTGGCTCAGCAACCTGACAAGAATTCAGTATTCCAGATAAGTTGGGGACCAGGGAGGTCTCGGTTGCCTTTGGAAAGAAGATAGGAGGTAGCGTGATGCTTAGGACAGTAGTAGTGATTTGGGGATTCGTGTGTGTGGAGTATCTTAATGATCGAAAGTGCTAAGTCACTTGCAGCAAGATTAAATAATCTCAGAGTAACTGATTTGACCCTGTTGCGCAGCTCTCGTTTGAGTCTAACCATTGCAGGGATGGATCTTCTACTCGAAGGATTATATGAGCCTTCTGTCAAGTATAAGTGTTCTGCAGGTACATTTGGTCTGTGACACTGTTTTCAAGTGGGAACCTCAAGTTATCAGGAGTTGAGTAGTTAGTTGGGAGATAAGTGGACTGGGTTCAACAATAATGATTCAATATGGACGGTCTGTCAGAGAGTCATACCATCTCGAGACTTCAGATTTCAAATTGAGTAAATGTGATTACGTTGCAAGAATTCGTTTATCTTCTGGTTGTAGAGCCCTGCAAGGGTTGGTACCGGTTACCTCAGGAAGGCTGGGGTATGCTCGGGATTGTTGCCATGTCGCTCAAATTGTTTGGCATGACAGGAATGGTAAGGAATGATTTCGAGGATGAAATCTAATTTGAGTGGGGGAGAATTGTAACATTCCGTTTATTAAATAAATAAATAGATAAAATTAATAAATGAATAGTAGCCCTAAATTCGGAATAATTTAGTGGGGGTTAAATGATATAATTTGGACTTTGGGGGTTAAGAGTGTAATTTCTGGACTAGTCTGTAAAGAATTTTGAAGGTTGAGGGCGGTTTGGTAAGTTATGGATTTAATTGGAAAATGATTTGAGAAGTCAGGGTATGATTGGTAATTTTTGGACTTATTATGAAAGGATTTTTGGAGGCAGGGGCTAAAGGGTAAATTTTGGACTTAAGTTGAAAAGGTTTTGTGGAGGAGGGACTAAACTCATAAAAAAGGATGAAAGTTTGAAAGAACACGAGACTTAAACCCGGTGTCCCGCCCAATGAGTATAACAGTCCCTGCCCTAACTCGCATAACGGGCCCCGCCCACATACAATTCATACTAAATAACAAGTAATAGCATACAGGATAATCATCGGGCCCCGCCCAGTAAGCATACAAGCACATACACATATTAGTGTCACACAAACAATGAGTATTCAAACATATCAGATCATCGGTCGGCATTGGTGCCTTCGACTCGCTATACATGGTGAAGAAACTCACCACGCACTGCTGAATCAAACAGATAATCCTTGGCTGCTTATCCAACAAATCCCCGAGCTATCAATATCGAATAAAATTCCATTAACATTTGGGTTCCAATCCATAACCCTAAATCCATACTTGGCGTAAAAGACCATTTTACCCCTAATCTAGATTGATCCAAGACTAAGACCCAATCTCACAAACTAAAAGGCCCAAAAGTCAAATAATCCACCTAGGCCCACTTATGGACCAATTTCCAAATTGGGCCCAAACCCCCTATATGGTCCTTATGTTGGATTAGTTGTCTAAGCCCGTAACTATAATTGGTATGTACTTGACCCGATAGTAGCATGGTCCATTTTGGGTTGCATTCACCGGAGCAATTTGATAGGAAGAATATTTGAGAAAGAGGTTATTTGTAATTTATTAATATATTATAAGAATAATATATTAATTGAGAAATCATATTATTTAATTGGTATTGATCAAGAATTCATTTAAAATTAATTTAGTGATCAAAAGAGACTGATTAAATTAACATGGGCTGATTATGTAAATCAGTAATACATATAGTTTGGGCTAATGATCCATAATTGATTAGTAATGGACTAAGTTTATATGAGAGTCCATGAAGTGTTATTGGGTCAAAAGCCTAAGTGTATAGGGTTTACAAGTGACCCTTGGAATTCTACACTATAAATATAACCCCTTAGCTCCAAAATCGACACACTAGTATTCCAAGAAGAAGCTAGCCGATTTTGGTGCCTCCAAACTCTTTCTCATTGTCCTCCATTTTTTCTTGGTGTTTTGTGAAACATTTGAGGCATCACACTTGAGGTGCTAAGCTCTTGAAAGACCAACATCTACAAGCTACATAAAAGAGGTATTCATCTAACTAGGTTTTGTGTTGTATATCTCCAATTGCATGCTAGCTAGGGTATATGCTTTGGATAATATGAAATTGCATGTATAATTAGAGAAAACTTAGATCCAAGGCATAATGGGAGTTGGACATTAAGAATCTATGTGTAAGTTAGAAACTTTCATGCAAGAAGGATGTTCAAAGGAATGTACTTTGAATATGAGACTTCGTATCTATGGAATTGTCCTGTAACAATCTCCAGTGGATCAATTTGTAATATCATTGTCCAAGTGTCACACCCCCAAACCAAGGATGGCGGAAACGTCCGGGGGTGGAGGACTTCATGTATAGTATCACAACAACGAGTATAATAGTGCTCAAAGTAAATACAACCATCATAAATATAATTGAAAAGGTTACACCATAGTATATGTTTACATGTTTCAAAATCAATTACATTATGATGACAAAATGAAATGTTTGACGATTTAACGTCCCATCCTCAAAATGCTGTTGATTTCCTGTCTCACTGATTTCCTGAAAATACAAGTAGTTTTGAAAAGTGTCAACAATTAAGTTGGTGAGTTCATAAGCGTTTTATTTGAGGAAGAAGCCATTTTCCTTGTAAAAGCGACAGAGTATGATCCCAAAAAATCCAATATGTTCTTTATTAAGTGTGAAATGAACGCTCTTATGTTATGCGATATTGTACCCTAGAAAGACCCGTAGATTCCTTCTATAATCACCCAGCGTATATAAGTTATATAAAATTTACGTTAAATAAACCGTCAAATATAATGGGTCTGCCCTAGGTCCACAACCAAACAAGGAACAAGAAGTAAGGCGGGCCCACCAATTCTAAGTCGATTGCGACTAAACTCATATATAACTCTGACATGTACACTTAGCAATTATAGCTGAAATCTAACAATTCTAGATGAAACGTAGTTTTAATAGAAATGTGTTTCCAAAGAAAATCCAATATTTTCCTTATAAAAGTCATGTAGTCCTAAATCCCAGGACCGAGAGTATGAGTGTGTTTTATACTTATAACGTGTTTGTAGTTTTAAATAGATAAAACCCCTTTTCAAAGTAGAATTTTCCCTGTAAACTTGAAAGATTGTTAACTCCCTATGTGAGTCGTTATAACCATACTACAACCGGATGACCTGTTACAACGTTTTTCAGACGTTAAGATTTGTTATGACTTTTGTCACCCGTAGACCTGCAGGTCCCGCTATAGCTAGCAGCAAGGTGTGGGGTGTCAATCCCAATATAGATCTATACACAATTATCACGTTCTCCCTACAAGAGACTCTGGTTATAACTTACAGGAATTTGAACTCGTACTCTAAGAGTATGTTGGAAGAATTGTCTCACAACTTACGTTAACTAGTTTACATATAGTTTGAGTATTAAACCCCTTCCATGGTGGAAGTGAAATCACCTTTTATGAAAATAAATTAGTGATATGAATCCATAAACTATTACTATTATAGTTTATCAAGTAGTATATGAAAAACCCATTTGTTTTGAGAGTAAAACCTTTTTCATGTAGTATGGTTTTATCGTAGAATCCATAAACTATGCTTATTGTAGTTTATTATATGTGTTCGAAATGAATGAAGAATCCTTATCATGAATGACTAAATTTCTGTTTATGATGATAAACTAACAGGAAAATACGTTCAATGTTTAGAACTTATTGTTATGCACTTTGCTCAACATACTACAAAGTGTTGTTAATATTGTAAGCTATGTAACTAGTTTTTAACCCTTCTGCATTGTTTTAAAAATATCATAGAAAAATCATACGAAGTCAAAAACTGAATCCGTAAACTCTGCGAGTTCATAAAATGTGTCTAGTTTATTCATAATTTTTATTATGATTTTTAGAAGTCTTTAACTTGTGTGAAAACGTTCATATTCACATACTAGTCCGAATTCGTTTCTGAAATGATAGACCGTTTTGTAAAAATCATCATAAATTGTAGAAAAATCGTTTGGAGATGTGCAAGTAGTCATTTTAAAGGTATGAACCTGAACTATTTGCATATTAAACAGTTTTGAAAGATATTAATTTTAAGATGGTCAAATCAGTCCGTGAATAAGACTCAACTTTTCTAATGAAAGCTGTTGTTTGAGTTTAGTTGAGTTTTTGGTATTTTTAACTTGTATTCCCCCCCTAAAACTTGAAGAAAATGTGAAAATGTAGGGGTATGAACTCACCTTGAGTGATTTCAGTAGATGGATGATGAAGAAAAGAAGTGTTCAACTCAAGAACACTTGGGAGATGCTTGAAGATTCGAAGATCTAACAACAAATATGATGATATTTGTGTAAGGAACCCTTGATTTGAGTGAAGAAGTGTAAGGAAAACAAGTGAGGGATGAAATATCTTACTAAAGGTGGATGAGAAGCCTTAGAACTCCTGGAGAATTCGAGATTTTGGAGAGAAGAATGAGAGAGAAAAGTGTATTTTGCTAAAAGGTGAAGTTGTTGGTGATTTTTAGAAAGGTGTAAGAATGGTTTACTCTTGGTGTGTGTGTGTGTTAAGGAAGCTTGTGGGGAAAGGTAAAAGGTACAAAGAGTGGGTAATGGCTGATGTGAATAGTGACACAAAGCATAAAGCATGAATAGTGAATAGAATGTGTCATAGCTTTTGGGACAAGTCAATGGACTCAACTTTTGTACTTTGCCTTAACTCTTAAGAAAATGGGTGGGTTTTAATACTAAAATCCTTAGGATAAGTTTATTTTATGATCTTAGAGTGTTAAAAATAATAATATATGGCTTCATATGAAAATCCCGTGCGAAAACCATCGAAAACGGGCCTACAACGGAGTCGGGGTCGAAAACCGGGTGAAAATGGGAGGGTTTGGTCCTAAGGAGGTTGAGAACCGAAGGCGGGTTCGGTTGCTTGATGAGAACCGAAAGACAGTTTGGTCCGAAGTGGCTTGACCCGAAGGCGAAATGGAGCGAAAGGGAGGCTTCGGTTTCGGTCCCTGCAGTTTCGGTCTTGGCAGTTTCGGTCCTATAGCTTCAGTTCTTAGCAGAGTTCGGTTCCTTAAGGGACCTTCGGGTTCGGCTCTTGTGGAGGTCTCGGTTCTAATGAGAGGTTCGGTTCTTAAGGAGTAGTTTCGGCTCCTAAGAGGTTTCGGTTCCTAAGAGGGTTCGACTCCTTAAAGCTGTTTTTCGCATAAACCTTCGTTTTCAAGCGGTTTTCGACTAAATCAAGGGTCGGGATGCCCCAGATGATTATAAAAAGTTGAGAGAGATTTGGAGAGATTTTACATACTTGGAGAGATTTCACATACTTAGAGAGATTTGGGAGAGATTTCACATACTTAGAGAGATTTGGGAGAGATTTCACATACTTGGAGAGATTTCACATACTTAGAGTGATTTGGGAGAGATTTCTCATACTTGGAGAGATTTGGGAGAGATTTCACATACTTAGAGAGATTTCACATACTTAGAGAGATTTGGGAGAGATTTCACATACTTAGAGAGATTTGGGAGAGATTTCTCATACTTGGAGAGATTTGGGAGAGATTTCACATACTTAGAGAGATTTGGGAGAGATTTCTCATACTTGGAGAGATTTTACATACTTAGAGAGATTTGGGAGAGATTTCGTTTGAGACCTTTTTGGATGCTTAGCTTTGCTACGCAAGGTGTGTAAACCCCGTTAAGCCTTGTTATGAATGTTATATGCCCCGAGGGGTATGGGATAGTGTTTTACCAAGTAGTTCCATCACTTATCCTGATTAGGGTTTGAGAATTCTCAACATATGGATTTTTCAAGTGATAACTTCTTATTAAAATAATGAGTTGTACAGTAGTAAGATAATGTATACCCTAATATGCAAGGTTAATTGAGTTGACCGGTTTGACTTGTTGACTTTATTTGACTTTGACTTGACCAGAAATTGACGGTTGTCACACCAAGTCTCTATGACTTTGGTGCATTGACATTACAAAAAGGATCATTACATAATAGTTTAGAATCTAACACATTCTAATAGTGGCAAGAATTTCATATTCTTACACTTACAATAAGCATTTGGAATTATGAAATGAGTGTCATTGGAAATGTTTACAATTGATCTATTTCACAAAGTAAGGACCATAGATAAACATAGTGTGCATGCTTGGAGCATGGGATAACTATTTTTTAATTCAAGTATTGAGTTGATTAGTCGAAACATTACACATTGAATAATGTGTAATCAATATGGTGATTAAATAATAAGTGTTTTTATTTATATTCAAAAGTTTTGAGACCATATTGGATTCGATTATTCTTGTGTTTCACTTCACATGTTTTACTTCCCGAATAACTAGGTTATTCAAACATCCACAGTCAATCATACTTTGGAAGTAAGTAATGAGGTAAGACTGTCATGAATCCGACTGTAGATTGTCTTAGTGCTTAGACATAACACAAGTTTGTTGTAGTGTTCATGAGTACTCCCGTAATAAGATTTGAGTATTGGATTAAACCCACGCTCATCTGAATCACTTCATGGATTTTATCACGAGTGATTATGAAACGAGAATATCTTATATGCTTGAAGCAGAGACATATGAGTTGTAGTTTACGAGTCGGTTGCACATTGATGATGCATAAACGCACCAGTAACTTGGTGTTATAAAACGTATTGTTGTGTGTTATTTGATGAGTAAATTGAGCAAGCATATGAGTTGAAGTTTATCCGTTACTTTTAACCTAAGAGGGATAAAAACGATATCTGTGGGCCCCTCGATGATTTAGTGATGACACCCTAAGCGCGTGGCCAAGCCTGGACTGATTTGATTTGTTCAATTAGTCATTCATCATAAATTGGAAATCGGGAAACAACACATGAACATTGAGAATGATTATAATCCATGTCTCAGTTCATACGATATCTTGTAGAATGGATGAATATATGATCCCTTATCTAAAGGACGCAATATTGCTCAGAGTTAACAGCGGCTTTTGAGAGCTACGATTGCTAGTCGGTTTTTTGAAGTCGTACTTGTAGTTATAGTTATTAGACTTATCCAAGTGGGAGACTGTTGGATTAGGTGTCTAAGCCTGTAACTATAATTGCTATGTACTTGACCCGATAGTAGCATCGTTCATTTTGGGTTGCATTTACCGGAGCAATTTGATAGGAAGGATATTTGAGAAAGAGGTTATTTGTGATTTATTAATATATTATAAAAATAATATATTAATTGAGAAATCATATTATTTAATTGGTATTGATGAAGAATTAATTTGGAATTAATTTAGTGATCAAAAGTGACTGATTAAATTAACAGGGGCTGATTATATAAATCAGTAATACATATAGTTTGGGCTAATGGTCCATAATTTATTAGTAATGGACTAAGTTTATATGAGAGTCCATGAAGTGTTATTGGGTCAAAAGCCTAAGTGTATGAATTAGGGTTTACAAGTGACCCTTGGAATTCTACGTTATAAATATAACCCCTTAGCTCCAAAATCGACACACTAGTATTCCAAGAAGAAGCTAGCTGGTTTTGTTGCCTCCAAACTCTTTCTCATTGTCCTCAATTTGTTCTTGGTCTTTTGTGAAACATTTGAGGCATCACACTTGAGGTGATAAGCTCTTGAAATACCAACATCTACAAGCTACATAAAAGAGGTATTCATCTAAGTAGGTGTTATGTTGTATATCTCCAATTGCATTCTAGCTAGGGTATATGATTTGGATAATATGAAATTGCATGTATAATTAGAGAAAACTTAGATCCAAGGCATTAGGGTTGTATGTGCACCATAGGAGTGTTATAGTACCTAAAACCCAACACCTTACCCTAAAGCCCAATAACTTTTCCTAGCCCAAACATTTTCTCACAGAAGGCCCAACAAGAACTCATAAACCCAATCCCAAAAGAAGGCCCAAACCGAAGGCCCAACTCCCAAAATCGATCTGATTGAGTACGCTGGGCGTACTCAGCTGTACGCTAAGCGTACTCGCTGATTGGCTTGTACGCTGTGCATACAGACTTGTACGCCCAATGTACTCATCCATTAAGCCAACTTTTCCATTAAGCTCTTAACGCTTAAGTCCAAAGGTCCAAACCACATATTTGAGTCCCAAGGAGTGTCTAGTTACATAAAGTCATTGACTTGGTGACTTTGCATACCACAAAAGTGAAGGGTTTTGAGCATTCTAACACTCCTATGGTGTACATGCAACCCTAAATGTTTTGGATCTATGTTTTCTCTATTATACATGCATACATTCAATATTCCAAAGCATCATCCTAACTAGCATCAATGGAGTATAAACAACATGAAATACAAGTTAGATGACATACCTTTTAGTGTAGTTGAAACCTTGGACCTTTAAGAACTTAGTGCCCCAAGTGTTGCACCTCAAATGGAATCACACAACACCACCAACAAATGGAGCAACTTGAGAAGATGTCACTTGCACTAATAAAATCGGCTTGCCCTCTTCTGTTTCCACTCTCTTATGTCTAGGGAACCACTAGTGCAAATTTCATGAGCTAGAGGGGTTCTTATATAGTGTGGCAAACTAGGGTTACACCATGTAAACCCTAATGACTTTCCATATCCCTCATGCTCCACGGGTTAAAACCTCCATGGAGTATCCATGGGTCACCACATGGGTTTAGCCCAACATGAAGAACTATGGATCATAAGCCCACATTATAAGAATGAATGATTTACATAATCAATCCCCATATATTTAATTAGTCTCTTTTGATCACAAAATTAATTCCAAATTAATTCTTGATCAATACTAATTAAATAATATGATTTCATATTAATATATTAGAACTGATAATATATTAATAAACCATAAATAACCTCTTCTCAATTATCCATCCTTCAGATTGTTCCGGTGCCATGCAACCCAAATGGATCATGCTACTCTCGGGTCAAGTACATACCAATTATAGTTATGGACTTAGATACTAATCCAACAGTCTCCCATTTGGATAAGTCTAATAACTATTATTGCAAGTACGACTCCACAACCCGACTAGCAATCGTAGCTCTTAAAAGCCGATGTCGAACTCTGACCTAGTCAATGACGCGTCCATTAGATAAGGGATCATATATTCCTCCATTCTAGATATCATATGGACTGAGACATGGATTATAATTATTCTCTATGTCCATCTGTTGTTTCTCGATTTCCGATTTATGACGACCGACTAATTGAACAAATCAAATCAGTCCACGCCTGATGTCATCACTAAATCATCGAGGGACCTACAGATATCGCTTTTATCCACATGGGGTAAAAGGAACGGATAAACTTCGACCCAAATGCTCGCTTGTACTTACTCAGCAAATCACACACAATGATATGTTTTATAACACCAAGTTACTAGTGCGTTTACATATATCAATGTGCAATCGACTTGTAAATTACAACTCACATGTCTCTGTTTCAAGAATATAAGATATATCGTCTCATGATCACTCGTGATAAAATCCATGAAGTGATTCAAATGAGCGTGGGTTGAATCCAATACTCAAATCTTTTTCTAGGAGCACTCATGAACACTGCAGCTATGTCTAAAACACCTAAACAAACTATAGACCCATTCATGACAATCTTGCCTCAATACCTACTTCCAAATTATGATCGACTGTGGATGGTTTGAATAACCTAGTTATTCGGGAAGTCAAAACATGCAAAGTGAAACACAATAATAATATTAATCCTATATGGCCCAAAAACTTTTGAGTCATATTGATTACTCATTATTCATTGTATAATGTTTCGAATAATCAACTTAATACTTGAATTAAAACAATAGTTATGCCACGCTCCAAGCATGCACACTATGTTTGTCTAAACAATAGTTATGCCATGCACCAAGCATGCACACTATGTTTGTCTATGGTCCTTACTTTGTAAAATAGATCAATTGAAAAACATTTCATTGATCCTCATTTCCAATTCCAAATCCTTATTGCAAGTGTAAGAATTCCAAATTCTTGTCACTGCTAGAAAGTGTTAGATTCTAAACTATCATGCAATGATTCTTTTGTAATATCTAGGTGCCAAAAGTCACTGAGACTTGACCAATGATATTACAAAATATTCCTTTGGAGATTATTGATGGGTTTTCTGCATTCTAAGACTCCTATGGTGTACATGCAACCCTAGAAACCTTGGATCTATGTTTGACTAAGATACATGCAAATAATTATTTTTCCAAGGTTCTTATCCTAACTAGCATGACATGGAGTACTTGAATCAAATAAAACTAGTAGAATTACTTACCTTGTAGTAGTAGTTGATTGCTTGGAGTTTGAGAGCCTAGCACCAATAATGTGGATGCCTCAAATGGAAGTCACAAATCACCACAAACTTGGAAACTTGAGAGAATAGTCACAAACTTCTTGAAATCGGCCCTCTTAGTTTACACACATCAACTAGTGCCATTTCAAGAACCAAAGCCTCCTTTATATAGTGTGGTGGATTAGGGTTACATCCATGTAAACCCTAATACCCATGTCTTTTCATTTCCATGAGATCCATGGGTTAAAGCTCCATGGAGTATCCATGGACTTTCCATGCAAGCCTATCCCATTCCAAATAAGCATTAGCCCACACTATATAAATACAAGAGCCCATATTTAATTAGTCATACTTTTGATCTCTAAATTAATTCTAAATTAATTATAGATCAATACTAATTAAATAATATGATTTTATATTAATATATTAGGACTTATAATATATTAATAAATCATAAATTATACTATTCTCAAACGATTATCCATAAATTGTTCGGGTGAAGTGCAACCCAAATGGACCATGCCGGGTCGGGTCAAGTACATACCAAATATAGTTATGGACTTAGACACTATATCCAACAGTCTCCCACTTGGATAAGTCTAATAACTATAGTTGCAAGTATGACTTCAGGAACCGATCAGCAATCGTAGCTCTTTAAACTCTGTTGAACTATGAAGCGCCATTTTAGATAAGTGATCATATAATCCTCTGTTCTAGATATCAGCCGGACAAATACATGGAACATGGTCTTGCTTATTTTCCAGCATTTGTTTCCCGATTTCCGATTTGTTTGACATAGAACTTAACTGAACACATCAATTTAGTTCTGACCGGGCCCGGTACATAGGTCAAAACAAAATCATCGAGGGGCCCAGATATCGCTTCTAATCCTAGAAGGAACAGATAAACTTCGACTCATATGTTTGCTCTACTACTTGTTGAATTACACACAAAAGCACGGTTTATAACATCGAGTTACCAATGCGTTTTCGTGCAATCAATGCATAACCAACTCATATGCAACAAATCATATCTCTAGGTTTGAAGACTTATATGATACTACCGTCTCACGATCACTCAAGATAAATTCCATGAAGTGATACAAGTGAGCATGGGTTGAATCCAATACTCAGAACTTATGAGCACTCATGAGTGTTGTAGCCCCGCTTTGTCTAACATCTTAGACCTCTACAAGCCAACCCATGACAGTCTTGATTCATATCTACTTCCAACATATGACCGACTGTGGAGAGTTTGAATAATATGATATAAACCATAACATAATTATTTTGGAAGTCAAAACATGCAAAAAGAAATAATAGTAAACGTTTGACAAGAGATAGCAACACTTTACTCATAAATAACAGCTTTTATTTATCATCAAATGTCAATTACATTTTACAAATTTCAAGATTATCTAACTACTAAAACTAGTATCATCCTTCAGCCCTATGCTCCGAGCATGCTGGAGATGCTTAGCCCGAGTCAGTCCCTTCGTGAGGGGATCTGCTGGGTTCTCATCCGATGATACCCTCTTTGCCACGAGGATTCCTTCTTCTATTCGATGTCTAATGAAGTGATATTTTTTGTCAATGTGTCTGGATCTCCCATGATCTCTTGGTTCCTTGGCTAAGGCAACCGTACTATTGCTGTCACAGAAAATCTCCATTGGCTCCTTTATAGCTGGTACAACTCCAAGGTCTCTGATGAAGTTCTTTAGCCATATAGCCTCCTTTGCTGCCTCGCTTGCTGCTATATACTCTGATTCACAAGTGGAATCAGCCACTGTCTCCTGCTTGGAACTTTTCCAAGTAATTGCCCCTCCGTTTAGAGTAAAGACCCAACCCGACTGAGAGCGGAAATTATCCCTGTCAGTCTGAAAGCTAGCATCACTGTACCCTACAACTCTCAAGTCCTCACTGCCACCGAGGGTAAGGACCCAGTCCTTAGTCCTCCGTAGGTACTTGAGGATATTCTTTACCGCAGTCCAGTGTGCCTTGCCAGGGTTCCCCTGATACCTGCTAACCATGCTCAAAGAAAAGGCTACATCAGGTCGAGTACACGTCATAGCATACATGATCGATCCTACAGCTGAAGCATAAGGTATTCGACTCATTTATGCTATCTCAGCCTCAGTACTAGGGCTTTGTGTCTTACTCAATCTGGCGTTACTCTGGATGGGTAACTCTCCTTTCTTGGAGTTATGCATGTTGAACCTTTTCAACACTTTGTCCACATAGGTGCTTTGACTAAGTCCAATTAGTCTTTTACTCCTGTTTCTCAAAATCCTTATCCCTAGGATATAGGCAGCTTCTCCAAGGTCCTTCATAGCGAAACACTTCCCAAGCCAGGACTTTACTTCCTGCAGGGTTGGGATGTCATTTCCTATGAGTAGTATGTCATCCACATACAATACCAAAAAGCTGACTATACTCCCACTAGCCTTGATATAGACACAAGATTCATCTTCACTCCTTGAAAAGCCAAATTCTTTGACTTTCTCATCAAAGCAAAGATTCCATCTGCGAGGTGCCTGTTTTAATCCATAAATGGATTTCTCGAGCTTACACACTCTATTGGGGTACTCTGTACTGACAAAACCCTCTGGCTGAACCATGTAAACATCTTCAGCCAACTTTCCATTAAGGAAAGCGGTTTTGGCATCCATTTGCCATATTTCATAATCATGAAATGCAGCAATGGCTAACAGAACCCTAATAGACTTAATCTTGGCTACTGGTGAAAAGGTTTCATCATAATCAACTCCCGGAGTTTGAGAATAACCCTTTGCAACCAGTCGTGCCTTATAAGTGTGTACATTACCATCCATGTCGGTCTTCTTCTTGAAGATCCATTTGCACCCAACTATCTTACGATCTGGTACATTGTCAACCAAGTTCCAAACTTGATTGTCATACATGGACTGTATCTCGCTATCCATAGCCTCTTTCCATTTAGCAGCCTCAGGGCCTGCCATGGCTTCCGTGTAGCTGTTAGGCTCATCCAGATTTGCCAGTGTGTTATCACTGATAAGTGTCTCACCTTCTGCAGTAATATGGAAACCATAATAATTCTCAGGTGCAGTCCTAACTCTGGTGGAACGCCTCAGAGGTATAGATTCTTCAGTCTGCTCAACAGGAGTTTCCTCCTCAGGTTGAGTGCTAGGGTTTGAGGTTCCTTCACCACTTGACTCTTGAATTTCCTCAAGGTCAATTTGCCTCCCACTGTCTCCTTGGCTCATGAATTCTCTCTCTCGAAAGAATCCTCTTCTTGCTACAAAGACCACATTATCACTGGGTCTGTAGAAGATGTAACCAAAGGATTTCTGTGGGTAGCCGATGAAAATACACCTTTCGCTTCGGGGTTCGAGCTTATCGTGAGTCTCGCGTCTCACGAAAGCCTCGCAACCCCAAATCTTGATGTGGTCTAGATTGGGAACTTTTCCAGTTCACAACTCGTGAGGTGTTTTGGCAACCTTCTTTGTAGGGACTAGATTAAGGATATGGGCGGCAGTCTCTAAGGCATACCCCCAAAATGAGATTGGTAGCGAAGCTCGGCTCATCATGGAACGAACCATGTCCAACAAGGTCCGATTACGCCTCTCAGCTACACCATTCAACTGTGGTGTCCTAGGAGGTGTCAATTGTGAGACAATCCCACATTCCTTAAGATGGTCAAGGAACTCAGTACTAAGATACTCACCACCACGATCGGATCGAAGCATCTTAATGTTCCTGCCCAACTGATTCTCCACTTCTTGCTTAAAATCTTTGAATTTCTCAAAGGTTTCTGACTTATGCTTGATTAGGTAGACATATCCATATCTACTAAAATCATCAGTAAAAGTCACATAGAACCGATTAGCATCTCTTGTGGCGGTTCTGAAGGGTCCACACACATCCGTGTGTATGAGGTCCAACAAACCTTCACCCCTAGCACAAGTGCCAGTAAAAGGTGACTTTGTCATTTTACCAAGCAAACAAGATTCACAACTATCATCTGACTTTAGGTCAAATGACTCCAAGACTCCATCCTTTTGGAGTTGGCCTATGCGTTTCTTGCTTACATGTCCAAGACGACAATGCCATAAGGATGCTTTATCTAAGCTAGTGGAAGAGTTAATACACAATACATTATTTCCTAGATTATCTACAACAGATACAGTTTCATACACGCCATCACAAGGTAATGCTTTAAAATAAAGAACATTATTAAAGAAAACATCAATACTACCATTATTATTATCAAAATAAAAGGTAAAACCTTGTTTATACAATGCATGAAAGGAAATAACATTTCTTGCCATTTCTGGTGAATAATAGCATTTATTCAAATCTAATGTAAACCCACTATTTAGCACTAAGGAATAAACTCCTATCTTGGTGACAGGTGAAGCTTTCCTGTTTCCCATGATCAAGTTTATCTTTCCCTGCTCCACATTCTCACTTCTTTTTAGTCCCTGCAAATCACAACATATGTGAATACCACAACCTGTATCAAGGACCCAAGACTTAGAATGAGGTGAGTTATTAGACAATATAGTGTATATACCTGCATGGTTGGGTTTTACTTTCCCATCCTTCAAATCTTGCTGGTACTTTGGGCAGTTTCGCTTCCAGTGCGACTTTTCATGGCAATAGAAGCATTCAGCCTCATTAGGGTTAGTAGAAGGAGTGACAAAACCTTTCTTGGTTTTGCTTGAAGAGGAGCCTTCAAGGGTCTTACCCTTGGTACCCTTAGAAGGGTTCTTTCTCTTCTTCCCTTTGCCATGCCCGATTGCCAAGACATTGGCCGCAGTTGGAGTAGGAGTAGGAGTAGTAACAATCGACTTACCCTTTAGACCACTTTCGGCGGTCTTCAAGAGTCCTTGAAGTTTGCTGAGGGTGACTTCTTCCTTGTTCATGTGATATGTCATGCGGAATTGATCATAACACGATGGCAAGGAGTGCAAAATGATGTCTATTGCTAACTCCTCAGGGAAGTTCACATTCAGCTTCAGTAAACGGACCACATACCTTTGCATTTTCTGCATGTGGCCCGTGATGGGTTCACCATCCTTCATTCGGGTTGTTATCATGGAGGAGATTATTTCATATCGCTCTTGACGAGCACTTTGATGGTAGCGGTCCATCAAGTCCTGGTGCATCTCAAAAGGATAATAGTCCTCATAGGACTTTTGGAGCTCGGCTGTCATGGTGGCCATCATGATGCATGCCACTTTTGTAGCATCTCTTTCATGTACCTCATATTCAGCAAGCTCTTCAGGAGTAGCAGTTGGCTCGGGTACCTTCAGCTCCTTGTCGAGAACATATTCTTTGTTCTCATACCGAGTGACCATCCTGATGTTTCTGATCCAATCTGTAAAGTTGGACCCATCAAAGATGACTCTCCCACAAAGATTCATGAGAGAGAAGGAGCTAGTAGGGTTTGAGCCAGAAGCATTGTTATTGGAAGACATCTGAAAAGAAGAGGGAATAGATTAGATTAGATATAGAGATAGTCCTTAGCAAAACACTCAAATGTAATATTAAGGCTAGGACCCAACACAATATTTTATAACTTAGAAGAGGGATGCCGTAATCTAAGCTATAAGATATTTGAAGGTAGGTGAATGGCGATTCACCAATTTTCACCATGAAAAACGAAATATTTAATTAGGTTTTAATTGGTTTAGAAACTCCTAGATTCTTTAAGATTCATTGAACTTTCTTCAATGGCATGTTTCAATCTCGAGTGTGCCCTTCAAGTTTTGTGACTGGGATGTCGAGGATCACAAAACAAGGTGTGAAGTAACCATGCAAATTATTGGGTACCCTTAATGTATTACCCCTCAATCGATGTTCCGGTTAACCACACACGCTCCATCGATACTATGATAAACATTAAGTCACCCTTTACCTACCTTGTTAAGTTCAAGTTAGTGTGCCGGTTAACCACACACGCTCCACTAACGACTTAAACAAAGTGTAAAG
This sequence comes from Lactuca virosa, assembly GCF_052849685.1. Taxonomy (NCBI): domain Eukaryota; kingdom Viridiplantae; phylum Streptophyta; class Magnoliopsida; order Asterales; family Asteraceae; genus Lactuca; species Lactuca virosa. The sequence continues at coordinate 309,543,804 of NC_136433.1, read as the reverse complement.
TGTAATTTCATGGATTAGCACCTTATTCACATTTTCCTAAAATAACTAAGATTGGGAATTCAATAAAGTTTAGTTACTTTAGTATTATCATTATACTTTTAATGAGAATTTATAAGTCCTTTTCCTACCCGTTCGGCTAACGACCCTCCACCGATCAAGGAAGCGGTGGGTGAGAGTGGACACCCATTAAGTTGCCATTTTATAGGCAACAACCTTATACCCCCCTTATAGACCGGCTTCGTGAATGAGGCGTACTAGCGGTAAGACGACTTGATCTTATACATATATAAATATTATTAAACTTATAATATTATAAAGTATAAGGGTTGAATTTTAACTTTTAAAATTCTAGGGGTTGGAACTAAAGTTTTTAATATGACTTTACATTTTCCAAAACTTGAGGGCAAGTTTTGTAAACTTTCAAAACTTTTCATTTCTCATAACTTATGAGTTAATGGTTATTAAAAATGAAGACTCTTCATTTTTTGTAACCTATGTGTTCTTTTAATGGTTATTTATAAATGTGACTTTTGGTTATCCATAACTTAAGAGCTAGTTATGGACTCCATTAAAACACATAAAGATCAAGAATTAATCTAATCAATTATTAGCACATAATTTCTATGATCTTCTAAACTCATATGTTTATGAATGTTCATATCAAAAATTTCAAGAATCGTAAGAACATATACAAAACTTGAAATTTTGATACGAGCTTTTGAACAAAACTTCGATTTTCAAGTTTTTTTTTTTTTTTTTTTTTTTTTTTTTTTTTTGCATCAAGTATCAAATAAACAAACCTGGCTCTGATACCACTGATGGTTTTTCTGCATTCTAACACTCCTATGGTTTACATGCAACCCTAGAAACCTTGGATCTATGTTTGACTAAGATACATGCAAATAATTATTTTTCCAAGGTTCTTATCCTAATTAGCATGGCATGGAGTACTTGAATCAAATAAAACTAGTAGAATTACTTACCTTGTAGTAGTAGTTGATTGCTTGGAGTTTGAGAGCCTAGCACCAATAATGTGGATGCCTCAAATGGAAGTCACAAATCACCACAAACTTGGAAACTTGAGAGAATAGTCACAAACTTCTTAAAATCGGCCCTCTTAGTTTACACACATCAACTAGTGCCATTTCAAGAACCAAAGCCTCCTTTATATAGTGTGGTGGATTAGGGTTACATCCATGTAAACCCTAATACCCATGTCTTTTCATTTCCATGAGATCCATGGGTTAAAGCTCCATGGAGTATCCATGGACTTTCCATGCAAGCCTATCCCATTCCAAATAAGCATTAGCCCACACTATATAAATACAAGAGCCCATATTTAATTAGTCATACTTTTGATCTCTAAATTAATTCTAAATTAATTATAGATCAATACTAATTAAATAATATGATTTTATATTAATATATTAGGACTTATAATATATTAATAAATCATAAATTATACTATTCTCAAACGATTATCCATAAATTGTTTGGGTGAAGTGCAACCCAAATGGACCATGCCGGGTCGGGTCAAGTACATACCAAATATAGTTATGGACTTAGACACTATATCCAACAGTTATTACAAGACAATTCCATGGAAATGAAGTCTCAAATTCAAAGTACATTCCTTTGAACATCCTTCTTGCATAAAAGTTTCTAACTTTTTCATCTATTCTTCAACTCCCAATATGGAAACATTCCATATTTTCCGTACGGCAATTCATTATTAATAGACTCCTGTCTATTCATAATAATGTCAATATGGTTCATCCGTTACTATACTTCCAACTGTCCTCAAGCGACCAATCTTTGGCGAACCTTAGATTATCCTTAACAATTGTTTAACCACTTTAGTCATATCCGGTTCTATTCCTTTTTCCCTCTAAACGCCCTAGGCATTCGAAAAATTAGAACACGGGAATATTATAGCATATGAATCGATCCTATACCCGAACCATATGGGACACGATTCATAATGTCTAACATAAAGACATGATATTTGATTAGTCTTTTGCTATAACATTTCTATTTGCTAAGTTCTCATAATTTTGACTATGAATAGGGATGCCGTAATCATAATTAAATTTTGAGAACGCAATTAACATTTCCATATATAGAATTTCCTTATGTTGAACCATTCCAACATAACATTCATATATATTTGACTAAATTTGATTAAAATCTCAATCTAAGCTTTTAGAATTGAAATGAAGTATAAATTCATCTCCCTTAATTATAGCAAAACAACTTTTCAAACCCTGCAACTTTGCGAATTGAAACCTTTGTTTTCTATGATTAACATTGCTAACTTGCAACACTTACCATAATAATTATGCTCCTACTATCATAATAATAATTATTATTAGCATAACACTTATGCTCCCGCTAGCTTTGACATGTATTCAGAAATCAACTGGACTTCTAGAAATCAATACTTATTGACTCTCATTACCAAAGTTCAGATTTCTGATATGATACGCTTCGATAAGACTTTATCTAGGCTTCTCAAACTCATAAACCTTTCCTTAGATAACTCAAATGTATGTCTAAACAATTTAAGAACTTACAGCAATAAGTCTCAAATGTTTAGACTTTTTGCCATTCCTCACAATTCGAATTATGAAGAGGGATGTCGTAATCATAATCGAATTTGAGAATGCAAATATCACAATTTCTATCTCCTTAAAATCTACTTAGTGAAAGCGTTTCCTCACAATCATTTTCATGAATCGGGGAGAAACCTTATGACACTTAGATTTTATGGTATATGTGTTCCTATCCATGTGAATTTGTCATGACCATAATCACAAGACATGGTTAGTGACAAATCCAAACCCATATGGACTGAACTTGTTCAATCTTAATTTCTTGCGACCTGGCAGCACAAGGGCCTACCATTGCTTCCAGGTTGTTATGCAACCAATTGAGGACTCTCAGAACTCACATGCATAGTCAACTTTAACTGGAATAGGCATAGAAACAAGAATATGTCAACACGATAGGTTATAAAACTCAAGCCGTGTGCTAGTGATAAGCAATAGGTTTTATTCTTGATTAGTTCTTGAAGGTTTTCCAAGATCTTTAAGACTCCCACTGCCCTGTTGACATATAAGATTCTCTTCTCATGAATCATTCCTTTACAAAACAAATATTCAAGAGTTAGTGCGGATTCTTATCAAGAAAAACACTTCACACAATTGGCCTTAGTTGGTCTTTGTTTTATCCAAAACATCACAACTTACCAATTTCAAATGTACAAGAGTAGAAAACTTTTTACTTTACATTTGATAAGTGTTTTTGTGACAACCCGAAATTTCTATTCTGTACAACCATTCACTTCAATAGAAGTCAAAACAGTTTCTGCTAACTTTTGAGCTGTGTAGAGTCAGTTTGAGTGTTCTAAAGCCTAGTACTTCAGGAGATAACAGGAGAGAGGATGCCATAGGGTTTATTGTGCAACAATAATGTCCTAAAACTCCAAGAGTTTGGAGTTTACGGCCTAAACAAGGTGTTTACGGCCGTAAACCCTAAGGGGGTATAAATATGACACTTAGTCATATTTACCACTTTTTCACATTTTCAAGATCCAAAACTCAAATCCTCTCAAGTATCATCCGATTTTCCTTCTTGATATTCAACTTTGTAAGTGTTTCTTACCCTAAAAAGTTGATATCTTACTTAATCTAGTGATCTTACATGATTCCATCCGTGAAATCATTCCATATGTGTAGATCTTCAAGTTTCACCAAGAACACCAAGAACACACACTAGTGTTCTTGGACTTCTGACACCTTTTCAAGCTTCTACATAGTAATTACTCTTACCCTAGTGTGTTATAAGACTTGCTACACTTCTTAATCACCTAGAAAACATAAGGAAACACAAGATCAAAAGTGTTTACGGTCCAAGATGTTCTTGGACCGTAAACCCTAATGAAGGGGCCAAAGTGTGCCCTAGTCCCTTACCAAGCCTTGGATACTAGTATAGATACCATCCTTGATGTGCTTACGACTTAAAACATCAAAAAGACCATAAACCATTTGGGTTTACGGCCGTAAACCCAAGGAGAAATGGTCCAAGGACCGTAAACTCCACAAAGGGGTGAAATGGTGCCCTAATCACTTCCTAAGGCTTAAACATGAAGTAGGAATGCTTCTTATGACCTTTAAAGCTTCAAAACACAAAATGGTAAAAGTACCATGAGTTTACGGCCGTAAACTCATGGGTTTACAACCGTAAACTCAATGAGAGTTGGTCCCAAAACCGTAAACTCCAAAAGAGTTTACCCTTGGACCCCAAACTCAATAGCTAAGTCCTACAACCCTTAGATGCAATCCTTAGTATTTATAACACTTAAATCAAGTGTTTTACATGTCTTAGGATGTCTTAACTTGGTTAATTAGTTACTAAATGACTAATTGGATACATATATGTGTGATTATATGTTAACTAGGATCCTTGTGTGTGTTCAATTCTTCACTTGACACATAGTATCCTATACTATCCGTTCATCCAAACCACTCACTACAGGTGAGTTCATACCCCTTAATCAACCTTTTAAATGATTTTAAATGCTTTTATGGGGGGGGGAGACAAGTTGAACTATTATAGTTATTATATCAATCACATGTGATTAATAACTACCAAACAAGTGGATTTCTTACTTTTCAAACTGTGTTATCAAACTGTTTTACAAACTCTTTCACATATCAAATACTTTTATTAAACCCTTTTAAACTTATATTCTGTTAAATGTGTACTTATATAGATATAGTTATATATGTAGGATTGAAAGGACTTAGGACTGATAGCTCACCTTACTTCATGTTCCTTGTTTGGTTGTGGACTTAGGGTATTTAGGTTATTTGTCCGAAGGTCGTTTGAATCCTAGTTATATATTATGTATATGTATATAGGTATAAAAGTTCCTTCTCTCATTCAGTTCAATACCTTTGGGTAGCAAAGGTATGCACACATGTTCATACATTCAAACAACATTACTAGTAAACTATAATAGGTATAGTTTAGGGATATACTAATACTATTACTAGAACAGTGAAACATACAAAGAGTCAGTTCATACATGAGTCAATACTATACAGAGAGAACATAACATACAGATAGAAAATACTATGATGAGAAACAAACAATACTATACATAGAGAACATACATACATGCTAGACAGGGAGAGAACACACAATACAGCTAGCACATACATATACTAGAACATTACTACAGTTATGTGAGCCACGTAACGGGGCATGGCACTACCTGTCATGACCGTTTTGTATCCAGAATCTCCTTAAGTGGGGAGCGTATGAGTTTGTGTATAGATCTATACTGGATTGACTATCCTACACCTCGCTGCTCGCTACAGTGGGACTTGCAAGTCTACGGGTGCCAAACGTCATTTCTTCTGACATCTTACATTGTCGCGTTCTATAGTCGGTAGTAGGGTACAGGCCGATCACATGGTACTTTAAATAACAATTGGTTTAAGGTAGTTAGTACAGCAGTAGTTACTTAATACAACACTACAGTACTATTTCATTTTCCCATTACATTCACTCTGTGATCTTCACACAATAAACAATAATGTAAAAACTATATTTTTGGTTAATGATAGTCAGATTTGGGAAAATACACACTCTTACAAGAGACACACACAGATACTAGATGCCTTGGTAGAAGGCCACTTTTAGTAGGAAACATAGGGTTTTCTAGGGGAGTTTAAACAATTACAAACTTTTACAACTTATACAATTACAGACTTACAAACACTTTCATACAAATACAGACACTAATATACTTATGATCTCACCAGCTTTAAAGCTGATAAACTCTTTCAAAATAACTTGTATTCTCAGGTCACCAGTAGACAGGTACCGGAGCCAGGTTTTGAGAAGATGGAGCTCGTTCAAGACTCATCTTTTATTTTGATTCATATTTTTTTGGTGTCTATATAACTTGACAGAACACACTTGTATGAAATTATATTAATAATGCAATGGATGATGTTGTTGCTTGTTTACTACTATGCATTGTTGTGATACTGTACATGACGTCCTCCACCCCCGAACGATTCCGCCGTTCCGGTTTTGGGGTGTGACAGTTTTAAACCTTTTCTTAAGATTATGTCACTCAAGGTTACAATCTTGGAGTATGACTCTAAGACTTGTTTTGGGAACAAAGTATGACTCATCTTCTTGATTTAAACTATTTCAACAATTCGCGATTCCTCTTCTTAGCCATACAAATGCACTAAGATGTCTTTAGAGGATCAATTGTGATATGGTTTTTCCATAAACATTAAGATGATCATAAAACACGATACTAAAGTATTCTCCCATCTTTTCAGATTGGAGAAACTTTTATCTTTCTGCCTAATTTGATTCTTCTCATTCGCTCTGCCATACATTGAACCTTTTCTAATGTTTCATAATTATACTTAAACTTGTAAGCATAACCATGTTTACTAAACTTTAGTAAATCATGACGAATAGTCTTATTGATCTTTGTGGTGGATCTTGACCAGCACACCCAGTGTACCCGATCCCCTAGTCCTTCACTTGACTCACATATACATGTGAACAAGGAATTAGTCTTAATTTCCCAAAGATGAAAATTCTCATTCAACATACAACTTGCATGATTCCAAGTTTCTGTCCAATTGAAACTTGGGTGATGAGAATCTTTCCTTATTCGGGAAATACTCGACACTACCACAAACGAAAGGATCAAATTCATATTGCTAACATAGAAACATAGAAACATCAATTTTTCACAAATGTCATTGCAAGGAGATATAATAAAAAATAAAAAAAAATTATTTATTTATAAAATGCGGAAATTTTTTTTCCTTACAATGCAATTACAAATGAAAACTATGTTATTACCTATTTCCTAGCAATGTATCATAACTCCTAAGCATCAGCTCAAAAATCCGATCTTCGAACCATGCGATTAAAATCTATCTTCGCGATCAGATTCAGCATACTCTTCCTTTAAGCTTCTTTCCCTTTGCATGATCCTACAAAACATCAAAATGCAACCTTGTCACATCATGTATTAAGAATAAAAAATTAGGAACTTAATAGAGTTAGACAGTAGACTTACCTGAAGCAGAGTCAAACTTTTCGATTCTACCTTTTCTCAGATCTTTCAGGTAGTCAGGGCAGCTTCGCAACCAATGTCCCTTCTCTTGGCATTAGAAACATATAGACTCTTTGGGAATGGTACATGTGACAATCTCAGACTTAGCCTTTCTCTTTCCCTTGGAAAGATAAATCTTTTCTAGACTTCTAATGTTTCCATTGTCAATGTCCATGGAAGTTTGGGGAGTAGATCTGATGGGTTTTGAGCATTCTAACACTCCTAAGGTGTACATGCAACCCTAGAAATCTTGGATCTATGTTTTACTAAGATACATGCAAATTTGATTTTTCCAAGGTTCTTAACCTAACTAGCATGGCATGGGGAACTTAAAACATAAAATCTAGTAGAAGAACATACCTTTCTTGTTGCTTGGATTCCTTAAGAACTTTGTGAGCCTAGCACCCCAAATGTGATGCCTCAAATGTTTCACACAACACCACAACTCTTGGAATAACTTTGAGAGAAGTACAATATCACTCAAAATCGGCTAGCCCTCCTTGTTCTAGTCTATGTGCCGATTTTGCTAGCCTATGGGGTCTTTATATAGTGTGTCACAAGTAGGGTTACACCATGTAAACCCTAATTGACATGGATTTTCATTTCCTCCATGATCCATGGGTTTTAACCTCCATGGAGCATCCATGGAGCACCCTATGGATTTTAGCCCAATCCAATAAACCATGGACCATTAGCCCACTATATAAGAATGGATGATTTACACAATCAACCCCATATATTTAATTAGTTTCTTTTTTATCACAAAATTAATTCCAAATTAATTCTTGATCAATACTAATTAAATAATATGATTTCATATTAATATATTATAACTTATAATATATTAACAAATCATAAGTGTCCTTCTCATTTTGTCTATCCAATTATCATGATGCCATGATACCCAAATGGACCATGCCAATCGGGTCAAGTACATACCAGAAATAGTTATGGACTTAGACACATTATCCAACAGTCTCCCACTTGGATAAGTCTAATAACTATAACTGCAAGTATGAGTTCAGGAACCGATCAGCAATCGTAGCTCTTTCAAAGTCTCGCGGAACTAAGATGACCTGCCATTTAAGATAAGTGATCATATAATCCTCTGCTCTTAAGATATCAGCAGGACAAATATATGGAACAATGTCGTACTTATTGTCCAACTGTTTGTTTCCTGATTTCCGATTTGTTTGACATAGAACTTAATCGAACACATCAACTTAGTTCTGACCGGGCCCGGTACATAGGTCAAAAAAAAATCATCGAGGGGCCCAGATATCACTTCTAATTCTCCAAGGACTAGAAGGATCAGATAAACTTCGACTCATATGCTTGTTCTACTACTTGTTGAATCATACACAAAAGCACGTTTTATAACATCGAGTTACCAATGCGTTTTCGTACAATCAATGTATAAGCAACTCATAGTCAACAACTCATATCTTTAGGTTTGAAAACTTATATGATATTACCGTCTCACGATCACTCGTACAATCAGTGTGGGTTGAATCCAATACTCAGAACTTATGAGCACTCATGAATGTTGTAGCAACCATTTGCTATGTCTAGCACCTTAGACATCTACAAACCCAATTCATGACAGATTCATATCTACTTCCAACATACGACTGACTGAGGAGAGTTTGAATAATATGATATACCATAACATAATTATTCTGGAAGTCAAAACATGCAAAATTGAAATGATAGTAAACGATTGACAGAAGATAGTAACACTTTACTTATAAATAAAGAATAACTTTTAGTTAATCATCAAATGTCAATTACACTTTACAAATTTCAAAAGCTATCTAATTTCTAAAACTAATATCATCCTTTATCCCGATGCGCCTCGCATGCTGAAGATGCTTCACCCTACTCAGTCCCTTCGTGAGGGGATCTGCTCGGTTCTCATCCAATGATACCCTCTTTGCGACGAGGAGTCCTTCTTCTATTCGATGTCTAATGAAATGGTATTTTCTGTCGATGTGTCTGGATCTCCCGTGATCCCTTGGTTCCTTGGCTAAGGCAACTGCACTTTCACTATCACAGAAAATTTCCATAGGCTCCTTTATATCTGGTACAACTCCAAGGTCTCCAATGAAGTTCTTCAGCCATATCGCCTCCTTCGATGCCTTGCTTGCTGCTATGTACTCTAATTCGCAAGTTGAATCAGCTACTGTCTCCTGCTTGGAACTTTTCCAAGTAATTGGTCCTCCATTTAAGGTAAAGACCCAGCCTGACTGAGAGCGGAAATTATCCCTATCAGTCTGGAAGCTAGCATCACTATACCCCACTACTCTCAAATCATCACTCCCACTGAGGGTAAGGACCTAATCTTTAGTCCTCCGCTGGTACTTGAGAGTATTCTTTACCGCAGTCCAGTGAGCCTTCCCAAGGTTCCCCTGATATCTGCTGACCATGCTTAAAGCAAAGGCCACATCAGGACGAGTACAAGTCATAGCATACATGATCGAGCCTACGCCGGAAGCATACGGTACTCGACTCATTTAAGCTATCTCAACGTCTGTACTCGGGCTCTGAGTCTTACTCAGTCTGGCGTTACTCTGGATCGGTAACTCTCCTTTCTTGGAATCCTGCATGCTGAACCTATTCAGCACCTTATCCTAGTAGGTAATTTGACTAAGTCCAATTAGTCTCTTACTCCTGTCTCTCAAAATCCTTATCCCTAGGATATAGGCAGCTTCTCCAAGGTCCTTCATAGCAAAACACTTCCCAAGCCAGGACTTCACCTCCTGCAGAGTTGGGATGTCATTTCCTATGATTAGTATGTCATCCACATACAATACCAAAAAGCTAACTATACTGCCACTAGCCTTGACATATATACAGGACTCATCTTTGCTCCTCGAAAATCCAAACTCTTTGACTTTCTCATCGAAACAAAGATTCCATCTGCGAGGTGCTTGTTTCAATCCATAGATGGATTTCTCAAGCTTACATACTCTATTAGGGTACTCTGTACTGACAAAACCCTCTGGCTGACTCATGTAGACATCCTCAGCCAACTTTCCATTAAGGAAAGCGGTTTTGACATCCATTTGCCATATTTCATAATCATGAAATACAGTAATGGCTAGCATAACCCTAATAGACTTAATCTTCGCTACTGGTGAAAAGGTCTCATCATAGTCAACTCCCGGAGTTTGAGAAAAGCCCTTTGCAACCAGTCGCGCCTTATAAGTGTGTACATTCCTATCCATATCGGTCTTCTTCTTGAAGATCCATTTGCACCCGACTGTCTTATGACCTGGTGCATTGTCAACCAAATTCCAAACTTGATTGTTATACATGGACTGTATCTCGTTTTCCATAGCCTCTTTCCATTTACTAGACTCGGGGCCTACCATGGCTTCCGTGTAGCTGTTAGGTTCATCCAAACTTACCAGTGTACTATCACTGATAAGTGTATCACCTTCCGCAATAATATGGAAACCATAGTAATGCTCAGGTGCATTCCTAACTCTAGTGGAATGCCTCAGAGGTACATACTCGTCAGTTGGATCAACAGGAGTTTCCTCCTCAGGTTGATTGCTAGGGTTTGAGGTTCCTTCACCACTTGACTCTTGAATTTCTTCAATGTCAATTTGCCTCCCACTGTCTCCTTGGCTTATGAACTCTCTCTCGCGAAAGACTCATTTCCTTGCCACAAAGACCACATTATCACTGGGTCTATAGAAGAGGTAACCAAAGGATTTATGTGGGTAGCCGATGAAAATACACTGCTCACTTCGAGATTCGAGCTTATCGTGAGTCTCGCGTCTCACGAAAGCCTCGCAACTCCAAATCTTGATGTGGTCCAAATTGGGAACTTTCCCTGTCCACATATCATGAGGTGTTTTGGCAACCTTTTTGGTAGGGACTAGATTAAGGATATGGGCGGCAGTATCTAAGGCATACCCCTAAAATGAGATTAGTAGCGAAGCTCGACTCATCATGGAATGAACCATGTCCAACAAGGTTCGATTACGCCTCTCAGCCACACCATTAAGTTGTGGTGTTCTGGGAGGTGTCAATTGTGAGACAATCCCACATTCCTTAAGATAGTCAAGAAACTTTGTACTAAGATACTCACCACCTCGATCGGATCGAAGCATCTTAATGTTCCTGCCCAGCTGATTCTCCACTTATTGTTTAAACTCTTTGAACTTTTCAAAGGTTTCTGACTTATGCTTGATTAAGTAGACATAGACATATCTACTATAATCATTAGTAAAAGTCACATAGAAGCGGTTAGCATCCCTTGTGGCGGTTATGAAGGGTCCACACACATCTGTGGGTATGAGATCCAACAATCCTTCACCCCTAGCACAGGTACCAGTGAAGGGTGACTTTGTCATTTTTCCAAGTAAACAAGATTCACAACTATCATCCGACTTTAGGTCAAATGACTCCAAGACTCCATCCTTTTGGAGTTGGCCTATGTGTTTCTTGCTAACATGTCCAAGACGACAATGCCATAATGATGCTTTATCCAGACTAGTGGAAGAATCAATACACAATACATTATTTCCTAGGTTATCTACAACCGACACAGTTTCATATACACCATCACAAGGTAATTCTTTAAAATAAAAAACATTATCATAAAAAGCATTAATACCACCACATTCATTATCAAATGAAAAAGTAAATCCTTGTTTGTACAAACTGTGAAAGGAAATAATATTTCTCCCCATTTCAGACATGTAACAACATTTATACAAATCTAATCTTAACCCATTACTTAGCAACAAAGAATAAACTCCAATCTTGGTGACAGGTGAAGCTTTCCTATTCCCCATGATCAAGTTTATCTTCCCATGCTCCACATTCTCACTTCTTCTTAGTCCATGCAAATCAGAACATCTGTGAATACCACAACCTGTATCAAGGACCCAAGAATTAGAATATGGTGAGTTATTAGACAATATAGTGTAAATACCTGCATGGTTAGGTTTCACTTTCCTATCCTTAACATCTTGCAAATACTTTGGGCAGTTTCGCTTCCAGTGCGCCTTTTCATGGCAATAGAAACATTCAGCCTCTTTAGGGTTGGCAGAAGGAGTGACAGAACCACCTTTGGTTCTACTTGAAGAGGAGCCATCAAGAGACTTTCCCTTGGTACCCTTCGAAGGGATATTCCTCTTCTTCCCTTTACCTTGCCCGATAGCCAGAACATGGGCGGTGGTAGGAGTAGGAGTGGTAACAACCGATTTACCTTTAAGACCACTTTCGTCAGTCTTCAAAAGTCCTTGAAGTTTGCTGAGTGTGACCTCCTCCTTGTTCATATGATAGGTCATTTGGAATTGATCATAAAAAGAAGGTAAGGAGTGCAATATGATGTCAATTGCCAACTCCTCGGGGAAGTTCACATTCAACTTCAGCAGACGGTCCACAAACCTTTGCATTTTCTGCATGTGGCCCGTAATGGGTTCACCATCTTTCATTCGGGTTGTTATCATGGAGGAGATGATTTCATATCGCTCTTGACGAGCACTCTGATGGTATCTTTCCATCAGATCCTGGTGCATCTCAAAAGGATAAAAGTCCTCATGGGACTTTTGGAGCTCGGCTGTCATTGTGGCCAACATGATACATGCCACTTTAGTGGCATCTCTCTCGTGAGTCCTGAAGTCAGCGATCTCCTCTGGAGTAGCAAAAGAGTCATCAAGTTCCTTTAGCTCCTTGTCGAGGACATATTCCTTGTCCTCATAGCGAGTGACCATCCTTATGTTCCTAATCCAGTCATTGAAACTAGTCCCATCAAAGATGACTCTCCCACAAAGGTTCATGAGAGAGAAGGAGTCGGTAGGGTTTGAGCCAGAAGCAGTATTGTTGGAAGACATCTGAAAAGAAAGAAAGACAAGTTCAGATTAGATATATATACAGTCCTTAATAAGAGACCCAAATGTAATATTAAGGCTAGGACCCCACACAATATTTTATAACTTAGAAGAGGGATGCCGTAATCCAAGCTATAAAATATTTGAAGATAGGTGAATGACGATTTACCAATTTCCACCATGAAAACGAAATGTATTATTAGGTTTTAATTGGTTTTGAAACTCCTAGATTCTTTTGAGATTCATTGAACTTTTCAATGGCATGTTTCAATCTCGATTATGCCCTTCAAGTTTTGTGACTGGGATGCCGAGGATCACAAAACAAGGTGTGAATAACCATGCAAATTAACTTGGTACTCTTAATTTTATCACCTAATTGATGTGCCGGTTAACCACACACACTCCACCGATCTGTGATAAACCTTAATCCACCCTTTGCCAACCTTGTTAAATCCAAGTTAGTGTGCCGGTTAACCACACACGCTCCACTAACGACTTAAGCAAGGTGCAAAGTGTAATTTCATGGGTTAGCACCAAATTCACATTTTCCTAAAGTAACTAAGATTAAGAATTTTATAAAACATTTAGTTACTTTATAATCATTATACTTTTAATGAGAATTAAAGTCATTGTCCTACCCGTTCGGCTAACGACCCTCCACCAGTCAAGGAAGCGGTGGGTGAGAGTGGACACCCATTAAGCTGCCATTTTATAGGCAACAACCTTATACCCCCTTATAGACCGGCTTCGTGAATGAGGCCTACTAACGGTAAGACGACTTGATCTTATATATATATATATATATATATATATATATATATATATATATATATATATATATATATATATTATTAACTTATAATACTATAAAGTATAAGGGTTGAATTTTAACTTTTAAAATTTTAAGGGTTGGAACTAAAGTTTTCTAAAGTGACTTTACATGTTCCAAAACTTGAGGGCAAGTTTTGTAACTATTCAAAACTTTTCAACTTCATAACTTATGAGTTACTGGTTTATTAAAATGAAGACTCTTCATTTTATGTAACCTATGTGTTTTTTAATGGAATTTAAAAGAAAAGACTTTTGGTAATCCATAAATTGAGGACAAATTATGGATTCAATTAAACACTTAGATCAAGAATTAAACTAACAACCAGTTTGCAAATAATTCCTATGATATACCAAACTCATAAGTGTATGAACATTCATATCAATAATTTCAAGAATCATATAAACACATATAAAACTTGAAATTTTGATAATAACCATTGAAAATGGATTAGCATAATCATTACCACACCAAAAATAGGTTTTACAAGTCCAAAACAGTTTTGGGTAATGATTCTAGTCCATTTCCAGCAGCAAAACTCGAAAATCTGCACACAGGGCCTTCTACTCGTCGAGTGCAAGAACCTACTCGACGAGTAGGATGCTTTTACACTTGGGCTCGTCGAGTCCTCCCCATGGACTCGGCGAGTCCACTGAACAGATTGCAGATTTTTTGATTTTCTTCAACAATTTACATCAAGTATCAAGTAAACAAGCCTAGGCTTTGATACCACTGATGGGTTTTGAGCATTCTAACACTCCTAACGTGTACATGCAACCCTAGAAACCTTGGATCTATGTTTTACTAAGATACATGCAAATTTGATTTTTCCAAGGTTCTTAACCTAACTAGCATGGCATGGGGAACTTAAAACATAAAAGCTAGTAGAAGAACATACCTTTCTTGTTGCTTGGATTCCTTAAGAACTTTGTGAGCCTAGCACCCAAAATATGATGCCTCAAATGTTTCACACAACACCACAACTCTTGGAAGAACTTTGAGAGAAGTAGACTATCACTCAAAATCAGCTAGCCCTCCTTGTTCTAGTCTATGTGCCGATTTTTCTAGCCTATGGGGTCTTTATATAGTGTGTCACAAGTAGGGTTACACCATGTAAACCCTAATTGACATGGCTTTTCATTTCCCCCATGATCCATGGGTTTTAACCTCCATGGAGCATCCATGAAGCACCCTATGGATTTTAGCCCAATCCAATAAACCATGGATCATTAGCCCACTATATAAGAATGGATGATTTACACAATCAACCCCATATATTTAATTAGTCTCTTTTTTATCACAAAATTAATTCCAAATTAATTCTTGATCAATACTAATTAAATAATATGATTTCAGATTAATATATTATAACTTATAATATATTAAAAAATCATAAGTGTCCTTCTTCTCATTTTGTCTATCCAGTTATCATGATGCCATGCAACCCAAATGGACCATGCCAATCGGGTCAAGTACATACCATAAATAGTTATGGACTTAGACACCTTATCCAACAAGATCTTCCAATCAAATATATGCTTTTCCAGTGCGCCAAATCATTGATGATTCAACAACAACAAACAAATAGGTAAGATCAATAAGGGTCATGTCATGGTCTGTCACATAGTAGTCCTTAATGAACTCACTATATGACTCAGGAAGTGACTAAAGAACCCAGTCAACTGCCAACTTCCTCGAGACAACGACACCCAATACTATTAGCCTGTCAATATGTGACTTCATCTCCAAGACGTGAGTACACACATGCCTTCCATCTTGATGTTTCATTGCAAGTAGGGCTTGAGTGACCTTGAATTTTTCAAGTCTTTGAACTTGTGGGTTAGGGAGAATTTGAATTATTGGAGGAGGTGGAGGAAGTGAAGTATGACTTCCACGATCCAATCATGGAACATCATCTTCAGAATAAAAGCTTGTTCTAGAAGAATTGGGAAGACCATAGTTGTCTGAGGTAGACATCTACAAGGGAGAAATTCAAGTTAGTCGATTTAAGTCCTTAATATAACACCCAAATGAAATATTAAGGCTAGGACCCAACACAATACTTTACAATTCGGAAGAGGGATGCTATAATCCAATTGCACAATATTTGAAGGTAGGTAAATGACGATTTACCAATTTCCACCACGAAAAATGAAAATGAACTTTAGGTTTCAAGTGAATTGAAATTACTAGATCCTTTGAGATTCATTGAACTTTTCAATGGCATGTTTAAATCTCAATTGTGCCCTTCAAGTTTGTGACTGGGATGCCGAGGATCACAAACAAGGTGTGAATAACCATGCAAACTAGCTTGGTACACCCAATGTTACAACCACCTAATCAATGTGCCGGTTAAGCACACACACTCCATTGATCTATGATTAACATCAAGCTACCCTTTACCATGCACTGTCAGTCCATATTAGTATGCCGGTTAACCATACACGCTCCACTAACGACCTAACAAGGTGCAAAGTGCAATTTCATGGGTTAGCACCATATTCATATTTTCCTAAGTGACTAAGATTTGGGAATTTATAAGTGTTTAGTTACTTTATATTTATCATTATACTTTTAATGAAAGGAGAATTAGAGTCCTATCCTACCCGTTCGGCTAACGACCCTCCACCAGTCAAGGAAGTGGTGGGTGAGAGTGGACACCCATTAAACTGCCATTTTATAGGCAGTAACTTATACCCCCCCTGATAGACCGACTTCGTGAATGATGCCTACTAACGGTAAGACTGACTTTACTCTTATACATACATATATATATATATATATATATATATATATATATATACATATATATATATATATATATATATATATATATATATATATATATATATATATTAAATCTATAATATTATAATACTATAAGGGTTGAATTTAAACTTTTAAAACTCTAGGGTTTGGAACTAAATGTGTCAAAAGAAGTCTCTACATTTACAAATTCCAAAACTTGAGGGCAAGTTTTGAACTTTTCAAAAACCTTTGGAATCCATAACATATGAGTTTAATATATACTTTAATGAAAAGACTCTTGAAAATCCATAACTTGAGGACAAGTTATGGAGTTCATAAAACATTTATGGGAAAAGACTCTTCAAGTTCATAACCTATAAGTTTAATGAAATCTTTAAAAGAAAAAACTTTTCATTTTCCATAACTTGAGGACAAGTTATGGAATTCCTCAAAACATTTAGATCAATTATTGTAACTTACAAAAATCAAACAATTTTGCCTATGATCTAAATTAAACTCATAAGAACAAGACAATTCATATCAAACAAATTTCATGTAATTAGAATAACCATCTAAACTAATACAAAACATGAAACTTTGACAATTATCTTTTAAATTGGATAAGCATGATCATTACCACATCAAAAACAGGTTTATAAGTTCAAAAATAGTTTAGGGTAATGATCCTAGTCCAATTCCAGCCTTAAAAGTCGAAAATCTGCACTCTGGAGCACCAACTCGTCGAGTGCAAGAACAAACTCGGCGAGTTGATTTGTGCTGGGACTCGGCGAGTCCACCGTCCAGAACAGCAGAAAATCGATTTTTCAAGCTTAAACAACAAGTAGCATCAAGTATAATTGAAAACAATCCTAGGCTCTGATACCACTGATGGGTTTTGAGCATTCTAACACTCCTATGGTGTACATGCAACCCTAGATGCTTTGGATCTATGTTTTCTCTATTATACATGCATACATTCAATATTCCAAAGCATCATCCTAACTAGCATATAATGGAGTATAAACAACATGAAATACAAGTTAGATGACATACCTTTTAGTGTAGTTGAAACCTTGGACCTTTAAGAACTTAGTGCCCCAAGTGTTGCACCTCAAATGGAATCACACAACACCACCAACAAATGGAGGAACTTGAGAAGATGTCACTTGCACTAATAAAATCGGCTTGCCCTCTTGTTTTTCCACTCTCTGAGGTCTAGGTAACCACTAGTGCAAATTTCATGAGCTAGAGGGGTTCTTATATAGTGTGGCAAACTAGGGTTACACCATGTAAACCCTAATGACTTTCCATATCCCTCATGCTCCATGGGTTAAAACCTCCATGGAGTATCCATGGGTCACCACATGGGTTTAGCCCAACATGAAGAACTATGGATCATAAGCCCACATTATAAGAATGAACGATTACATAATCAATTCCCATATATTTAATTAGTCTCTTTTGATCACAAAATTAATTCCAAATTAATTCTTGATCAATACTAATTAAATAATATGATTTCATATTAATATATTAGAACTTATAATATATTAATAAACCATAAATAACCTCTTCTCAATTATCCATCCTTCAGATTGTTCTGGTGCCATGCAACCCAAATGGACCATGCTACTCTCGGGTCAAGTACATACCAATTATAGTTATGGACTTAGACACTAATCCAACAAAAAGGACCCAACTTCGAAATTTAGCATTCTACTTTCACTAAATGGCCTCTAACTCATGCATGGGGGGTTCTAAACCCTAAAGATGCCAACTTTATGCAGCTAGACCCGCAGAAACACCAAGAGTGGCAACTCAAATCTCCTAGAGTGGTATCAAAACCACTAGATATCATTCATGTAGCCAAAAAGGGACCAAACCTCTTATATGCATATATCTAAGCCATTAATGAACAAGTTCTTAGCTTTTTACGTCAAACAAGCAGGAAATGAAGCAAATGATCATGATCCACAAGCTCTTCCTTGATCCACCACCTTGCAACAAGTTTCTTCTTCTTGAATATGGAACAAAAAGGGACATTGTGAGCTCCAAATACCAAGGAGAGGCTTAGGGTTTTGAGTATGGGTCAAAGAGGACAGAGGTGTTGGATTAATGTCTAAGTCCATAACTATAAATGGTAAGACTTGACCCGACTCGGCATGGTCCATTTGGGTTGCATGGCATCGGGACAATTGGATAGACAAGATGAGGAAAAAAGGATACTAGTGATTTATATTAATATATTATAAGTTCTAATATATTAATATATAATCATATTATTTAATTAGTATTGATCAAGAATTAATTTATAATTAATTAAGTGATCAAAAGGAACTAATTAAATATGGACTCTAAGATATATGTGTGTGATGGGCCAAGTTCATTTAGGTTGGGCTAAGCTTTCATGGATAGTCCATGGAGTGTTTAACCCATGGATCATATGAAATGAAAGGTCATGGGTATTAGGGTTTAACCCTAATCTCCACACTATATAAAGATGTCCTTAGTTGGTGAAATGGGACAAGTGTGTGTACACAAAAGGGCAAAGCCGATTTCACTAGAGAGAACCAAAGTATCCTTATTCTCAAGGTTATTCCAAGTGTTCATGGTGTTGTGTGAACCATTTGAGGTGTCACACTTGGGGCACTAGGCACTCAAGCTTCATGAAGACAAGTTACATCAAAAAAAGGTATGTATTGTATCTATTTTATTACCCCAAGTATATGATATTTGTATGCTAGTATAGGGTAATATCTTGGAAACTTCATATTTGCATGTATAATAGAGAAAACATAGATCCAAGGTATTTAGGGTTGTATGTTCACCATAGGATGTTGTAGAATGCTCAAAACCCAACAGTGGTATCAGAGCCATGGGTTGTTTTCTGTTATATTGATGCAAATGTTTTATTTTCAAGTTGAAAAAAAAGGGAAAAAAAACATGACGTTTGTCAAATTTTAAGATAATTACTTGTTGTGTGAAAAAACTAATTAGTTGTAAAATTTGAATCATTTGCTATATGAGTTGAATTATGTCAAATTTAGTAAAAGATAAAATGATATGATTATTTTATTAGTTTTAAAAGTTTGATCTAAATGTTTTAAGGAGTTACAAATTTTGTCATAAAATTTTGTAGCTCAAAAGTTTTTTTTAAAGTTGTGATCTTAAGTGTTTTGAAACCTCCATAAGTTATGGATATGAAAGTTTTTTTTAAAAAAAAATTGATTTAAAGTTTTTATGGAGTTACAAAATTTGAAGTTAATGTTTTAAAGAATTCCATAACTTGTTCTTAAGTTATGGAACATGAAAAGTTTCATCATAAAACAAGTATTTAACTCCATAAGTTATGGAATCCAAAGGTTTTCAAGAATTACAAAACTTGCCCTCAAGTTTTGGAATTTGGAAAAAGCTTTTTATGAAAAAAAGAATTGAATTCTAAAACTCTTGGGTTCATAACTTAAACAATTAATTAAATGGTTTTAATAATTGGAATTATGATGTTTTATTGAATAATTCAAATTAACTCTTATGGACTTTATTAATAGTTAATTAAAGCGTTTAATTAAAAGAGTATTATTAAATCCATAAATAAAGATATGGTTTGAGTTTAATTAAATTAAAAGTTTAGTTTAATTAATAGATTAAACCACCAAGTATTTTAAATGTCTAAAATACACCCTTATACTATTATAATATTAAAAGTTTAATATATTATATGTATAAGAGCAAGTCGTCTTACCAATAGTAGGCCTCTTTCACGAAGCCGGTCTATAAGGGGGTATAAGGTTACTGCCTATAAAATGGCAGTTTAATGGGTGTCTACTCTCACCCACCGCTTCCTTGACCGGTGGAGGGTCGTTAGCCGAACGGGTAGGACAAGGACTATAATTCTCCCTTCATTAAAAGTATTAATGATAAATACTAAGTAACTAAACTCTTAATAATACCCAATCTTAGTTACTTAGGAAAATGTGAATTTGGTGCTAACCCATGAAATTACACTTTGCACTTTGCTTAAGTCAGTTAGTGGAGCGTGTGTGGTTAACCGGCACACTAGCTTGATTTAACAAGGTAGGCAAAGGGTAACTTAATGTTTATCATATTATCGATGGAGCGTGTGTGGTTAACCGGCACATCGATTGAGGGGTAAATATTAAGGGTACCAAGTATATTTGCATGGTTATTCACACCTTGTTTTGTGATCCTCGGCATCCCAATCACAAAACCTGAAGGGCACACTCGAGATTGAAACATGCCTTTGAAAAGTTCAATGAATCTCAAAAGAATCTAGGAGTTTCAAAACCAATTAAAACCTAATAATACATTTCGTTTATCTTGGTGGAAATTGGTGAATCGTCATTCACCTACCTTCAAATATTTTATAGCTTGGATTACGGCATCCCTCTTCCAAGTTATAAAATAGTTTGCTGGGTCCTAGCCTTAATATTTCATATTGGGTGTTATATTAAGGACTTTAGATCAACTATCTTGAATATCTCCCAAAAAGATGTCTGGTTCAGACATCTATGATCCTCCAAAATCTCTTGGAACTTCACTTCCTCCACCTCCTCCAATTATTCTCCCTAACCCACAACTTCAAGGTCACTCAAGCCCTATTGGCAAGCAAGGTCTATGTGTGATCGCATCTTGGAGATGAAGTTACATATTGACAAGCCGGGAGAGTTGGGTGTCAAACTCTTGAGAAAGTTGGTGGTTCAATCACTTTCTAAGTCACATAGTGAATTCCTTTGGGACTACTATGAAACAGACTATGACATGACCCTTAATGATCTTATCTATTTGCTTGGTGCTGCTGAATCAGCAATAATTTGGAGCACTGGGAGAGCAAATTTGATTAGTAGATCAACTTCCCAAACTACCATGGACATTGACAATGGTAACATTGGATATCTAGAAAAGCCTTCTCTTCCCAAGGAAAGGGATTAACCATAGTCAACTAGGTTGACCAAATGGTAAAGAGAAAGGCTAAGTCTGCGATAGTCCCATGTACCATTCCCAAAGAGTCCCTATGTTTCTCTTGCCAAAGGAAGGGGCATTGATTGCGAAGCAGCCTATTTACTTGAAAGATCATAAGGTTGATCAAGTCAAGAAGATTGACTCTACTTCAGTAAAAGTCCACTATCTAACTCTGTTAAGTTTCTATTCTGAGATTCTTGTTACATGATGTGATTGGGTCACATGTTGATGTTTTAAGAATCAAAGAAAAGTGAAGAAACTTAAAGGAAATATATGTTGATTCTGATCGTGAAGATGGATCTCGATCGCATGGTTCTGTGATCAGAATGTTGAGCTGTTGCTTAGGAGTTATGATATATTGCTTAGGAATAGATAACAACAAAGTTTTTCATGTGCTTTTGCACTGTAAGGATAGTTTTTCCGCAAAGTTTTTAAAATAAAAGAAAAAATGTTTTGATTTTATTTATTTTAAAATATCCTTACAATGGCATTTGTGAAAAGGAAAAAAAATTGTTGCTTATATGATTCCATTAATAGCAAGAGTGGAAATATGAATTTGATTCTTTCATTTGTGGTAGTGTCTAAATTTTCCAAATAATGAAAGATTCTCATCACCCAAGTTTCAGTTGGATAGAAACTTGGAATCATGCAAGTTGTATAGTATGATGAATGAGAACTTTCAAGCATTGGAAAATTAAGACTAATTACTTGTTCACATGGATGTGTGAGTCAAGTAAAGGACTAAGGGATCGAGTACACATTCTTGTGCACTGATCAAGCCCACCACAAATGTAACTTGAGTGACACATCTTAAAGAAGGTTTATTAACACTAGTGAAATGTAAGAGTAAAAGGTTTTCTACTCTTGTACATTTGAATTTGGTAATTTGTGATGTTTTGGATAAAACAGAGACCAACTTAGGCCAATTGTGTTAAGTGTTTGTCTTGATTAGAATCCACACCATCTCTTGAATATTTGGCAAGAAAGTCTTATAGGTCATGGAGACAGTGGGAGTCTAAAAGATCCTGAAAGGGTTTCAAGAAGTAATCAAGAATAAAACATGTATTTCATCACTAGCACACAACTAGAGGTTTATAACCTATCGTGTTGACATTTCTGTGCCCATTCCAGTTAAGTTGGCTATATATATTTGAGTTCTACATGTTCTCAATTGTTTGCATAACTACTTGGAAGCAATGGCAGGCCCTTGTGCTGCCAGGTGGCAAGAGGTTAAGATTGCATAAGTTCAATCTATATGAGTTAGGATTTGTCACTAACCTAGTCTTGTGATTATGGTTTGACAAATTCACATGCATAAGAACACATACACCATAAAATCTAAGTGTCATAAGGTTTCTCTCTGATTCATGAAAATGATGGTGAGGAAATTCTTTCACTATGTAGATTTTAAGTAGATAGCAATTGTGATATTTGCAGTTCTCAAAGTCGTTAGTGGAGCGTGCGTGGTTAACCGACACACTAACATTGACTTATGAGAAATGGCAAAATGTCTAAACAATTGAGACTATGATTATGGAATCCCTTTTCATAGTTCTGAAATTGTTTAGACATACCTGTGATCTATCTAAGATAAGGTGTATGATTTTGATAAAGTCTTATCAAAGCAATCTAGTATCAGAAATCTGAACTTTGGTAAGAATGTCAATAAAGTATTGACTTCTAGAAGTCCAGTTGTTTTCTGGATACATGTCAAAGCTAGTGGGAGCATGAGTGTTATGCTAATAATCATCATATTAGTGGGAGCATGATAATTATGATAAGTATTGCAAGTTAGCAATGTTAATTATAGAAAACAAAAGTTTCAATTCGTGAGGTTGCAGGGGTTGAAAAAGTTGTTTTGTTATAATTAAGGGAGAGGATATTATACTTCATGTCAATTATAAAAGGCTTAGAGTGAGATTTTAAGCTTAGATTGAGATTTTAATCATCTTTAGTCAAGAATATATATATATATATGAATTTCATGTTGGATTGGTTCAACTTAAGGAAATTCTATATATTGCGTTCTCAAAATTCGATTATGATTACGACATCCCTGTTCATAGTCAAATTTTGAGAATATGGCAAACAAAAAATTATTATGGAAAAAGACTAGAACCATGTCTTTATGTGAAACATCATGAATCGTGTCCCATTTACTTTGGGTACAAGATCGATTACATGTGCTATAATATTTACCCTTTCTGAATTTTCCAAATGCCTTGGGGAATTAAGGGGAACAATGTCTAGAATTAGATATGACTAAAGTGATTAAGCAATTGTCGAGAACAATCTAAGGTTTACCAAAGATTGGTTGCTCAAGGACAGTTGGAAGTATACTGTTTAATATTGGAAGGACCATATTGACATAGTCTGAAAAGAGGCAACTCTTGTTTAGAAGCTGTAGTCAAAATGGGAATATTGAGTTGTCTTCATAGGTGGAAGCAATATGTGTAAGGTTAAAGAAACTTAATGCAAGAAGCATGTTCAAAGCAATGCGCTTTGAGTTTGAGACATCGTTTCCATGGAATTGATCTCCATTGGGATACTCTGTAATGATTGTTGCCAAGCCTTTGTGGCTTTGTGCATAATCATTACAAGAGGAACATTGCATATAAGTTTAAAATCTAAACATATTTCGATAAATGATAGGAATTTGGAATTCTTACATTTAAGACAAGGATTTGGGAGTGTGAAAAGAGAATCATTGAAATTATGTTTAATTGATCTAGTTCACAAAGAAAAGGATCATAGACAAACATAGAGTTCATACTTGGTGTATGGCAAAACTATTGTTTAAGAAAAACATAGTGTACATGCTTGGTGCATGGGACAACTAGTGTTTTTAATTCAAGTATAAAGTTGATAAAACCGAAACAATGAATAATGAGTAATCGGTATGGTGATAAATAAAAGTGTTTATTTATATTCATAGGGTTTGATACCATATTTGATTCATTTATTCTTGTGTTTCACTTTGCATGTTTTGACTTCCAGAATAACTAAGTCGCTCTTCCTGAATGATTAAGTTATTCAAACCATCCACAGTCGGTCATATGTTGGAAGTAGATATGAATCAAGACTGTCATGGGTTGGTTTGTAGAGGTCCAAGTTGGTGGACAAAGTGGTGCTACAACACTCATGAGTGCTCATAAGTTCTGAGTATTGGATTCAACCCACGCTCATTTGAATCACTTCATGGATTTTATCACGAGTGATCATGAGACGATAATATCTTATATTCTTCAAACCTAGAGATATGAGTTGTTACTATGAGTTGGTTATACATCGATTGCATGAAAACGCATTGGTAACTCGATGTTATAAAGCGTGCCTTTGTGTATGATTCAACAAGTAGTAGCACAAGCCATATGAGTCAAAGTTTATCCATTCCTTTTACCTTCGGGATAAAAGCGATATCTGTGGGCCCCTCGATGATTTAGCGATGACACATGTGAGTGCTTGGCCAAGCCAGGACTGATTTGATTTGTTGAATCAGTCAGTCATCATAAATCGAAAATTGGGAAACAACAAATGGACAGAGAGAATGATTATAATCCATGTCTCAGTCCATATGATATCTAGAATGGATGAATATATGATCCCTTATCTAATGGACAAGTCATTGACAAAGGTCAGAGTTTATCGGCAAGGTCAGAGTTCGACAGAAGCTTTTGAGAGCTATGATTGCTAGTCAGGGTTTGAAGTCATACTCAATAATAGTTTTAGACTTATCCAAGTGGGAGACTGTTGGATTAATGTCTAACTCCATAACTATAATTGGTAAGACTTGACCCGACCCGACATGGTCCATTTAGGTTGCATGGCATCGGGACAATTGGATAGACAAGATGAGGAAAAAAGGATACTAGTGATTTATATTAATATATTATAAGTTCTAATATATTAATATATAATCATATTATTTAATTAGTATTGATCAAGAATTAATTTATAATTAATTAAGTGATCAAAAGGAACTAATTAAATATGGACTCTAAGATATATGTGTGTGATGGGCCAAGTTCATTTAGGTTAGGCTAAGCTTTCATGGATAGTCCATGGAGTGTTTAACCCATGGATCATATGAAATGAAAGGTCATGGGTATTAGGGTTTAACCCTAATCTCCACACTATATAAAGATGTCCTTGGTTGGTGAAATGGGACAAGTGTGTGTACACAAAAGGGCAAGGCCGATTTCACTAGAGAGAACCAAAGTATCCTTATTCTCAAGGTTATTCCAAGTGTTCATGGTGTTGTGTGAACCATTTGAGGTGTCACACTTGGGGCACTAGGCACTCAAGCTTCATGAAGACAAGTTACATAAAAAAAAGGTATGTATTCTATCTATTTTATTACCCCAAGTATATGATATTTGTATGCTAGTATAGGGTAATATCTTGGAAACTTCATATTTGCATGTATAATAGAGAAAACATAGATCCAAGGTATTTAGGGTTGTATGTGCACCATAAGATGTTGTAGAATGCTCAAAACCCAACAAGAGGAAGCTGAGAAATGAGGGTTCCAAAAACCCTAAATGTGATTATATAGTAGCCAACCCCGGAAATTAGGGTTTCAATAATCTTTACGTACGCCCCACGTACCATGTTGTACACTGCGCATACGCTTATGGAACCTCGACTACACCTCGCACGAGTACGCTAAGCGTACCATGTGGTACGCCCCGCGTATGCGCTTCATAGCTTGTATGCCAAGCGTACCATGTGCTACGCCCCGCGTACAACACAAGGACTAAAATGGACTTTTTTAAATAATACATGGGCAATAATGAACATACCAGGATTCAAGTGTTACATTGTAATTCTGTTAATTCCTTATTTAGTTTGCTAAATGAGAGTGCTATTTAGAGAAGTTTATGCTTTCCAATTACAATTATATGAGTAAAGCTAAAATCAAGATACAAATGCCTTCCAAAATAATAGATATTCCATTTACTAATTATATCCTAGTGTATTATTTTTAATGAAATAGTCCTTATTACTACATGCCAATCTTATTTATATTTAATGTATATATATATATATATATATATATATATATATATATATATATATATATATATATATATATATATATATATATATATATGGTTCGTTTAAGAATAAATGTCTACCTCATGGTCTTAGTATACTGTCACGGGAACCTCCCGGGGTCTTCCACACAAATGTCCTAGCGACATATCACATAACCAACTATCAATCCGTAAAACATTAAATAGGCTGGCCTTGGTGCCTTAGACCTATTGGTATGGTGAGAAGACTCACCTCGCACTGTAGAAGCTGCCCACATGAATTCCTTAGTTGCTGCTCTGCCGACCTCCCGAGCTATCAATACCAAAATATCACCCAATTAGCAATTGGGTTCTATACCATGATCCAAAATCCTTACTTGGGTAAAATGACCATTTTACCCCTGGCCCACGAGATACTTAAATAAGGCCCAAGTCCAAAACCAATAAAGTCCAAAACCATCAACTCCATAGAAGCCCAATAGTGGCCTAATTTTCTAAATTGGGCCCAAACCCTTATTGGACCCTATCCTAAACTCTAAACACCTTCTTAGCCCAACACCTTTCACAATGGCCCAAAAGTCTCTCCTTACTAACAGGCCTAAAGTCTATGTCCAAAACTATTTAAATGGGTCATATGGCCTGATGATATATGGTCCATTGGCATGGCCTAGACTGCTCTAGCGCGCCAGCCTGGTCTGGCGCGCTCCTGCCAGCCCTGCCTAGCGTTCCATTGCTAGCCTTGCTGGGGACTCCCTTGCCAGCCTTGCTGGGGACTCCCTTGCCAGCCCTGCTCGGGACTCTCCTGCCGGCCCGGCCAGGCGTTCCCTCGCCTGGCACTCCCCTGCCATCCTTTCCTGGTGCACGCCAGCCAGCCTTGTCTGGGGCGCGCCCGCCAGCCCCGCCCGGCGCCTCCGGGCGGCCTTGCCCAGCTCCTTGCTAGGTGGACCTGAATTGGGCTGGCCCAAGGCCTGACCTAATTCCCCTTGACCTAATTGTCCACTATAAATAGAATAGTGCCTCCTCCATGAAAGAGAACGCTTTCCCAAGTGGTTCAGCCACCACTAGGACCCCTTTTCCCTAAGACCTTTCCCTTGGACTCTTCCCTCATGGCTCAGCCGCCATACCATACTCCGGCCGGGTGGCTCAGCCGCCACCCGCTGCCGTCAACCACCATACACCACCACCAGCACCAAGATGGTTCTCTCCAGCTATGGAGGGCCATCTCAGATCTATCAGCTGATCTAACTTGATAATCAGAGTCCGCTCCCGGGGCACAGTCCCTGGGATGGCTCTAACGACTTTGCACTATGATATCCAGATGATGAACCAAAGAATCAAGTATTGAATTAATCAGAGTATGAATTCAAGTATGAATGTGAAATTGAACACCGGATGTAAATATGATCTTGTTTCAGCTCTATTACGCTTTCGAATTCTTTACAGAGTACAATAGACAAGTCTGTAAAAACTCTCTTTTCTAACTCTAGTAAATAACCCTATTTATAGGGAACTGAAAGCATACAAAAAATATACTAAGGCATAGACACTTAAGCTTCGAATAAAAGCGCCCTAGTAAAATACATTACATAACATTCGAAGAGTCCAAAAATATATTTCGACTAATTACAACAATTCGACCCTTACAATCTCCTCCTTTGTAATCATAGTCGAAATCCTCAATTTGTAAGAAGTGTGATGGAATACAGTAACACTCTTCGAATCTCCGTGTACCAGGAGATAATCTTCTTCAGCTCTTTCTTATCTCCTTCATTGTTCTTCTTGTAATGATTCATACGAACAATTAAGTTCGTATATTGAGATGTTGAATATCTCTCCACTTCGCATGCCTGGAATAAAAACTGTTTAGCTTTTCCAGCTTTGTCTTTTCCTGCGAATACCATTCCAAAAGGCTTTAAGCAGATTTCACCATCAGCATACTTCTTCAATTCTGCTTGAGGCTTTGTCAGTGCCATTGGTGCTTTTATTTCCATTCCTTTGGCAGTAGCTAATTCCACATCTGTTAGAGCCAAGCACTCATAATAGTTTTCGATAAAAATCTTGATGTGAGCCACTCTAAGCTTGAATTCATCTGGTTCTGTGTTTTGAAGGTATGAAAATGATTTGTTTTTTAAAATTAATGCAACTTGTATAAGATCATACAAGTTCATTAATGGAAAATCTGCAACAGTAAATTCGCAAATATTTCCATTTGCCCTGGCAACCACATACTTGATGTTTTGGACTGTGTTTTCGAATACCACATCCTTTTTCATACTGATCACTTTCTTGATTTTAACCAATGACCACACTTCCTCAGGGGCTTTTGCAAGAACAGCATGAAAACGAATTTTCATGTGAGTACCTTCATCCTTTTCTTTAAAATTTCCTTCAGCTTTGAACTGAGGCATGATGAACATCATTTCGTTTATCGGAAAATCCAGCTGACTTGCATCTGTATTCGTAACCAAATAACTTTGTTTTGGTTTCTTTTCAAACGAATACGTATGATTATACGCTACTTTAGCCTCGATTGTTTCATAATTGTAGTGTTTGGATGGATCACCTTTGTCCATTCCCTTCGGATCACCAACACGCTGAGCCATAATGCTTTGAATCAATCTTAATTTTTCGATTTCAGCTTCTGCTGCAGCCTTCTTTTCTTCTTTTGTCTTTTCCACTACAATCGATTTCCCTTTATCTTTCAAAGTTGGATTGTCAATTGCCTCTTTTGGTTTCGAACCACTTTCACCAGTCTCTGTAGTTTTACCAATTACAATTCCTTTCGAAATAGGTCTTGTAATAAGTAATGTTGTAACTACTATTGAAGTAACCATTCCAGTAGAAACTATAACTGACTTTGTTGTTGGGATCTTCGAAGAAAATACCGTTCCCACAACTTTCGCATCTTCACCACTAGCCTTCGATTCACCAGTTTTTCTTTCTCCCCCTTGCACCCCTGTGAAAACAGGTGGGGCATATGTGGTTGGAAGAAGGCTTGATATGCGAAAGAGATGAGCAAGTTGCTTGTTGAGAATGGCTTCGAATTGGATAAACTTTTATGATAAAAATTCAGGAGTAATGATGGAAGAAGAAACCGGCCTTTCAGAAATCTCTTTTAAATCCTTGAGCAAAGTAAGTATTTCCTCAAAGTTTGCAGTTTCGGATGTTGAAAGTTGAGTTAGTTGTGGACTCAAATTTTCATACAACTTAACAAATCGTGTGACTGCGTCACAAATGATATCAACCTTCTGATTCAAAGAAGCATAATCTTTTTGAAAATTTCCAATTTCTTTTTGCATATCTTCGCGGAGTTCACGAATTTGCAAATTAACATCCTCCCTTACTTTCTTCACTTCTTGTACAAAAAGAACATGCCTTTCCTTTGTGACATTCTTCAAGTTTTTCACATCACTAGTAAACATTGAATTTTGAGATTTGATCCGATGTTCATTATTTTGATCACTATAATCAACCTTCTCCAAAATTCGAGATTCAGAGTCAGTAATCATTCCAGATACTTTGCTCACAACTCTGGCTTCGAACATCTTCAACATAGTATCAACCTCCAAACTTGAAATAGATGAACCACCCCCCAGATCAGCTTGAGATTGAATTATTGAATTCAACTTCTGATTCAGAATTTTAAATTGCTTCATGGTCATCAACATATGATCCGAAAACTGCTCTTCTTCTTCATGAAATTCCAATTCTTCAAACGTACCTCCAAACCCCTCATTATCAGTTTCTGTCTCCATAAAAATGGTTTCTTGAACATTCGAAGTTGGTTTGGGTGTGTCAGTGGATTGAGAAGAAAAAATAGAAGTGAATGGTTGATTGATAATATGTTCGAAAGTAGGAGAATCAGTGGTTGATGTAATGGGAATAGTGGATGATGGTAAAGAAACAATACTTTCGAAAAGAGCAGAAGTAGATTTATCTTGATCAACATTTTTCGAACCTCCATCACCCATATGGACATGTGCATCCGTATCAGATACGTTTGCAGGGATGCCTGAAGTTCGGACCTCCTCAGAAACTGATTTGGCAACCGAATCTTCGGGTGGGATGATGACTGTCTGCTCAGGAGTTGAACTTCTTGTGAGAGGAGTGAACTCTGGTGTTTCTGGAATTCTTTCACTATCATCTTCTGTTGACTCAGTAGAAATCACGAGTTTTCGAGTCTTCTTCTTCTTCTTCTTTGACAAATGTTTTGCCATATCCTCAGCCCTTCGTTTCTTGGACACCGAAGAAACAGGTACTGGCACTTCTCTAATTAACACACCTTGATGAGTGATTTGAGGTTTTCGAACCACTTTATGTGTAGGAGACTTTCTTTTATGGGTTGACTTCATTTTGATTCTTCGAAACATACCAGTCTTCGAAGGAATGACTACATTTTCTTGTGTTTCTTCAATTATAGGCTCAATCACATGAGTCTCAGCAACAGACACTTCAACATTTTCAGGCTTCTTCTTTGGTGATTTCGAAGATTTTGACTCTGTTTCAGTCTTCTTCGTCTTCTTGCATTTCTTATCATCTCTTCCCAATAATTTGCCAGTTTCGATTGTTGAATCAATGGTCTTCAAATATGCCACCAAAACAGAATTTGAAGGATCAACTCTTTTAAGCATTGCATCGGGAATACGAGCAACTGATGGAAAAACTTCAGCACTATCTGTGACATCCTTCGGATAGTGGTATGATTGAAAAACGGCTTTTTCTTCATCATTGGGTATCAAAATCCCTTCTTTGTTGTAAAAGTACTGCAAAATCAGGCTCTAGTATCTTGCACACGAAATGCCATGAATAGCATTCGTATGTTCTACACCCTTTTGGAATTCCTTCCATAATTATGTAGAATAATTCACTTGAAGATCATAATAGATGCCAGCAACCATAGCATAAACCTCCATTCTTCCCTTATCAAGACCAACTGTTCTCTCAGTTAAACATCGTAGAAAGATTCCAAATAAGAAATTCCATAGTCGTGGAAGACCAGATTTCTTAAAATCACTGATCTTAGACAATGGAGGCTGATATCCCATCTCATTAAACATGTTAACGATTTGAGGGAATGTGAAAGCAACATATAGAGGTGAATTTGGAATTTCAAGAATTTGACAAAAGAGTTTCTTGGATAGCCTGACCTTTTTGTCATTCACCAGATGAAAAGTAATCGTATCAGAAGCTTTGTTGTAAGTAGCAGTTGATCCTGCTTGAGATAGCCATGACAGTGGAACAGAGAATGAATTGAACATCGCCGTAGACAACACAGAATTCTTCAAGGCAACTATGAGCATCTTCAATTCTTCCGGGTATTGAGAAACATCACCCTCCAAGTGATAGTTTGTTGCTTGAATCTTCATTATTGGTAATGAAGAGGCATCTTCAGTGGTATGAGAATCAACATGAGCAGACGTCGCCATTGTTAGGGTTTGAAGATTTTGATGATCAGAGAATTTGGGAATTTTTCTTTTTGATCGCATAAACTGATAATGAACCCTTGAATCACCTTTTATATGTAACGCTGAAGTTTGAATTTGAAGCGGGATAGGTAATTAATGATATCCGACGTGGCACCTTGAAAATCGGACCATTACTGCGTAAAAGTAGCCATGCGTCAAAAAGTAGCTGTCACATCGCCTTGAAAAACGGACAAAATACCATACGTCATTCAGAAACAGCCTGTCTTGTTTTCCCCAAGAATATTGTAATCGTCAGAACCCTTCGAATGGAAGCAAGGCTCTTTCACTTTTGAAATCATGGGTTTCGAATGTTTGATCAAGACCACATATGCCAGAATTTTGAAATCATCAGCCTGAGTTGGTATTACTCAGAACCTCAAGGATTTCGTGAGTGCAGTGTTTCAAAGAATGTAGACGAGAAACAAATATAAGAAAAATTTGGGATATTGTGATGTCAAACAATTGACACAAAAAAGCAGATGAAATCCCAGGCAAAGATTACTTCATTAATCATTAAGAGAAATGATCAATAGCTTGTGTAGGTTCCCGTGAATTACAATCGAATACTTGTTGATAAGTATCGAAAGGCTTCTTTTATTAATCTTTGTGGGTAGTTCAAAATTTTCGTTATATGTCAACCTAACATAAGGTGATAAATTGTAACCGAAATTACTTGTTTGACCAGTGTAGTCAGTGACAAGTTTGCTTTGATAAATTTGAAATGACTTTGATATTCGAATGAAACTCACACGGAAATCATATTCAAGAACAAAAATTGGTGCTGGATCTTGTTGGGTAACAAACATCATGGGTTTCGAATGTTTGATCAAGACCACTCATGCGAAATGAATATGATTTGGAGTTTCGAATTTTGGTACAGAAACAAAAGTTTCGTAAAAATCTGGAACACTGTTCCCCGTCAATTCCTTAGAAGTGTAGTGAAAATTGGATTTCACTTTCATCACGGTCTCATGATGTCAGATCATAAACATAGATTTTTGATATGTCAAAGTCTCGATGGGTTTGATCAGAGACTTCTCGGACATATGTCTTCGTGTGTGATCGTGTAAGAAATTTATGGGTGAAAAAGATTGTTGTAAGACACGAAAAGTACCTCTGTTATGATTGGACCAAACAGTAAACTCTTAACTCATTTTGAGAAGAGTCAGGTAGCTCATTGACTAATGTGAATATAAGCCCATTTGGAAGAAATTTTCGTATGAAAATTTTCATTAAGGCTTTCGTACACACACATTGAGTCATTGGAGGCTTTTGGACAACATGCAGCAGCATGCTCCTAGGGACAACTTAACTAGTTCAAATGATGAAAAATTTATCGATTCATACGAAAAATGTACCTGACCCTAGAACTGCAAGCATAATCCAATCTGTATCTTCATGATTATCTGCAACAAAATACTAAAAAGAAATAAGAATCAAAATATTTTTGTTGTTTTAATTTTTCGAAAGTAAAGACAGAACAAACGAAAATCTTTTTGATTTTTGAATTTTAGAAAATTAAATGATAAGACATAAACACATGAAAATCTTTTTGGATTTTTGAATTTTCGAAAATTAAATGACAAAACAAATGAAAATCTTTTTGGATTTTTGAATTTTCGAAAATTAAATGACAAAACAAATGAAAATCTTTTTGGATTTTTAATTTTTCGAAAATGAAAATATACTGTACTTGTTGCAAAAACACGAAATTTTATCATCCCCTGATAAGTGACAAATGTACGAATTCGAAGGGGTCGAAGCGTTGACTATGAATAGTAACCTCTGAATCAACCCTTAAAATTAGTAACAAATTTACGAATTCGAAGGGGTCGAAGCGTTGACTATGAACAGTAACCTGTGAATGCTGAATGACTTTGCATTGTCTTTTATTCAGCGCCTCTGATTCATTTCTTGTCAACCATCATTCTCCTTTTTCGCATGGAACAGAATTTCCATCGATCATTCCAAGCCCTTCTATAATTTTCACAAGGGATTTTTCATCTAAAGGTTTCGTGAAAATATCAGCTAACTGATCAGTTGTTTTCACGAAATGTACTTCAATATTTCCATCCTCCACGTGATCTTTGATGAAATGATAACGAAGTGCTATATGTTTAGTCTTCGAATGCTGCACAGGATTATGACAAATTCTTATTGCACTTTGAGAATCACAATATAATGGAATCTTTTTCATATTGATTGCATAATCACGCAATTAACTTTGAATCCATATAATTTGTGAAGTGCAAGCAGCAGCAACCACATATTCTGCTTCAGCTGTTGAGATTGAGACACATGTTTGCTTTTTCGACTGCCAGCTCACCAATTTGCCATCAAGAAATTGACATCCACCACTTGTGCTTTTCCTATCAAGATTACAACCACCCAAGTC
Organism: Lactuca virosa; assembly: GCF_052849685.1. NCBI lineage: Eukaryota > Viridiplantae > Streptophyta > Magnoliopsida > Asterales > Asteraceae > Lactuca > Lactuca virosa. Next base: position 309,509,343 of record NC_136433.1, on the reverse strand, counting down.
TGCATCCGAATATGCTTGTACAAAGAACCCAGTGTTCGAAGGATACCACAATCCTAACGAAATTGTTCCTTTGAGATAACGAAATATATTCTTCACAGCAGTGAGATGTGGTTCTCGTGGATTTGACTGATACCTAGCACAATTACACACAGAAAACATAATATCAGGTCGACTTGCTGTTAGATGAAGTAATGACCCAATTATGCTCCTGTAAAGAGTTATGTCAACTGCAGGTTTATCTAATGAAGGTGTTAACTTTATGCCAGTTGCCATAGGAACTCGTAACTTTGTACTATTCGTCAATCCAAACTTCTCTAGGAGATTTTTCGTATATTTTTCCTGATTAATAAAAATCCCTTCTCTGTTTTGACGAATATTCAGTCCAAGAAAATTATTGATTTTTCCCATCATGCTCATTTCAAACTTGCTTTTCATCAGATCTTTGAATTCTCTAGACAAGACAGGGTCAGTTGAGCCAAAAATAATATCATCAACATAAATTTGAACAAGCATTAGATGATTCCCAACTTTCTTTCGAAATAATGTGGGATCAACAGATCCTTGTTTAAATTTAGATTGCTTCAAAAATGAAGTAAGAGTTGCATACCATGCTCGTGGTGCCTGTTTCAAACCATAAACTGCCTTATCTAAAATATAAACATGATCTGGATATTCTTCGTTAATAAAACCTGGGGGTTGTTCCACATAAACAGTTTCTTCAAGCTCTCCATTTAGAAATGCACACTTCACGTCCATTTGATAAACATCAAAATCTTTGTGAGTTGCATAAGCCAGAAATATACGAACAGCCTCGAGTCTTGCGACAGGGGCAAAAGTTTATTCATAGTCGATTCCTTCTTGTTGTGAATATCCTTTAACAACAAGTCTGGCTTTGTTTCGAACAATGTTTCCATCTTTGTCAGTTTTATTTTTGAAAATCCATTTTAACCCGACAATCGAAACATTTTTAGGTTTAGGAATTAATCTCCAAACCTTGTTTCGTTCGAATTCAGACAATTCGGATTGCATTGCAACAACCCAATCTGAGTGTTCCATTGCAACCTTAATTGTTTTTGGTTCAATTTTAGAGATGAAAACATTGAACATGCAAAATTCTTGATGAGTATTCAATACCTCATTCTTTGCACGAATTTGAGCTCTTGTTAAAACTCCCTCTTGTGGATTCCCAATTACTTGATCCTTCGGATGATCTCTTGTCCACTTTTCCATTGGCAGATATGTTGGATCAAATTCCAAAGGTGCATCTTCGTACATATCATCATTCTCTGAACCTGCAATCGAACATGCATCATCAAAATCATTATTATTCTCAATGTCTTCTAAATGCTCCCCCTCAACAATATGCTCCCCCTCAACATCAGCATTCAATCTTTCTTTCTCCCCCTCGAAAGAATGCACTTCGTCATCTAAAATATTCGAATCCAAGTGCTCCCCCTCCACTGGATTATGTTGCATACTTTCGTCTTTCTCTGGAGAAGTTGATGTTGAATCCTCAGTAAGCTTCGTTAGTTCAGAGAGATGATTATCATGTGCATGTATTTCAGCATCAACAGCATGATCTGAAATTCCAAAAATTAAATCATAATCAATATCTAAGGTCTGTGAGGATTCTGATTCATCTTGTATGTTTTTCAGAATAGGATGATTTTCAAACGGTGAGGTTGTTTGTTTAATGTAGTAATCATCAAATGTAAGATTAAATGTTTCTTCAACTTTTCGTGTTCTTTTATTCAACACACGATATGCGACTGAATTATGCGAATATCCCAAGAAAATCCCTTCATCTGCTTTAGCTTGAAATTTTGTAAGATTATCCTTGAGATTCATAATGAAGCACCTGCATCCGAAAACATGAAAAAATTTGACGTTAGGTTTTCGATTGTTGAGAATTTCATATGGAGTAATGTTAAAACGACGATGAATGAAAGATTTGTTTTGAGTGAAACATGCGGTTGATACTGCTTCAGCCCAAAGGTATTATGGAAGATTCGCATATGCCAACATAGTCCTTGCTGCTTCGCATAGAGACCTATTTCTTCGTTCAACAACACCATTTTGTTGTGGTGTATATGGAGATGAAAAATTATGCGAAATCCCTTTGTCAACCAAAAATGAATCAAGAACATTGTTCTTAAATTCAGTTTCATGATCACTCTTAATTTTTCGAACAATCTTCTTCAATGTTGTTTCCATCTTTTTGATGAAGTCAATCATGATTTATGCAACTTCGGATTTAAGCCTGAGAAAATAAACCCACGTAAATCTTGAAAAGTCATCAACAATAACTAAAATGTACCGTTTCTTGTTGAGAGTTGAAACTGTCGAAGGACCACACAAATCAATATGTAAGAGCTCCAAAGGCACGACAATTTTCGAATCAATCGTAATTGGATGACCTTGTTTATGTTGCTTGCCAACTTCACAAGCTGCACATAAAGAATCATTGTCAAATTTAAGTACAGGTAAACCTCTTACCAGATCTTGTACCATAAGTTTATTGATGTTTCGAAAATTGAGATGAGAAAGTCTTCGATGCCATAGCCAACTTAAGTCTGCTGTTGCTTTTGAAAGAAGGCATATAGCAGGTTTCCCTACTATCGGATTGATATCCAAAGTGAACATGTCACCTTTCCTTTTGGATTTCAGTAACACTTCTTTTGTGTTGACATTCGAAATAACACTGCCTTCTTCATTAAAAAGAACTTGATTGCCAGTACCCACAAGCAGTTGAGAAACACTTATCAAGTTATGTTGAAGACCTTCAACATATGCAACACGATTCACTGTGAATTGTCCATTCGTGATCTTCCCATATCCTTTGACTTGACATTTTTTATTGTTCCCAAACTTCACTACTCCAGCATTTTTTAGACTTCGAAAATCACGTAAATTCTCCTTCTTCCCAGTCATGTGACGAGAGCAACCACTATCAATGTACCATTTATTATCATATTGCTCGTCACATAGTACCTGCAATCAGTGGAAAAATTTAGGTACCCAAGGCTTTTTGGGTCCTTGGAAATTAGATTTCAATTTCGAATGTAATGAAGAACTTTTAACCCAATCACAAACTTTGGTTTTGAGACTATCAATTAAGTTTACTTCTTCATTTAAAGGAACCGAAACATAAGTTTTTGATGGTTTCGAATGTTCACTGACATTACCCTTCGAATTCTGAGTTTGTGAATGAACATTCTTTGCTTTTAATACTGGTTTCCAAGCTTTGACTGATATGTTCGAATCCTTAGAAGATGAACTGCCGTTTGATGAAGTATTCACATACTTCTCATATGCTTCGTGAATTTGCTCCTTTGAAAATGTATTCGACTGATACATCTTTCCTTTGCCTTCAAGCCAATGATCAATGTTCTTCCTTGAAGTCATTCCTTTTTCACAGGAAGTTTTCATAGTTTCTTTCTTCGTTTTATTAGGAAAATTTGGCTTTTGAGGAACAAAATCAACTTTTGGATTTGTTAGAAAAGAGTGAGCATATGATGAATCAACTGTTGATTTAAAATGTTGACGTTGAAAGAATTTTTGATTTGGATTTGATTTATTTGAAAATGTTCTTGAATTGTTAGTTTCTGAAACTTTCGAAAACTTTGGTTGTTTATTTAGTTCAGACCTTGAATGATTTGATTGAGATGAATGTTGAGGTTTTGTTGAAAAAGAGGAATTTTTAGCTTTGAACACATTTTTGGTTGATTGTGATTCAGACATCTTTTGAGACTCAACATTTTGCCAAAATATTTTCTTTCTTGCTTGTCTTTTTGAAATGTTGTTTTCCTTCGAAAATTTGTCAATTTGATCTTTAAATTCCTTAGAGTTTAGTTTGACAACTTTTTCACTTTCCTTTTCAACTTGTTTTGAATTCTCTTTTTCAATTTTTGATTTTTCAATCCATTGTCTTTGTGGTTTTTGACGTTGGAACACATACGAATTCTTTGTTAAGTTGTTTTCAACTGTGCTTTGATTTGCGAAAAAACCTTCATCAGTTGTTTTTGAATTATCCTCTTCAACTAACTTCTTTAATTCTGTTTTGATATTCTCTACATTTCCAGTAGTTACGAAAACTTGATTTGGAAAAATGTCATCATCTGTACATTTGAAATTTGGATAAACCACTGTATTCGTTTCAAGATAGTGTTCACTTTTTTCATTCATTACTTTTTCGAACTTTTGTGTATCACCATACACTTGATCAACCACTATTCGAGGAGTGTCTTCTTCCTTTGAAGATTTCTTTTCCTTCGAAATTTTCTCTTCATCTTCATCATCACTATCATCAGTTTGACTAACTTTGAGATCCACGAAGTTCATATCATAAACTTTCGAAGTTGAGGGTATATCAGTTTCATTTGCAACCATCAAATCCTTAACTTTTTCTTTCCCTTTAGATGTTGATGCAACATTAACAACAGACAACTGAGAACAATCAACATCTTCAAGTTCACTAATTTCACTAATATTGTCATAATTATCTTCAATATCAGCAACATTAGATTGAGAATCAGATGTTGAATTCTCAGTCTTTTTCAAAATTTGAATTTGTTCAGATTTAGTCAAAGTATCATTCACGATGTTAACTAATTCATTCGCATCAAGACATTCATCAATTTTGACAATTCCATATTTATATCTATCATCAGGAATTTTGTCAAAATCAGCTATTATTTGCTCACAATCATACGAAATATTATCTACCTTAGCTCTTTCGAATGCTAGAAAAGGTAGTAATTTTCTATGTTGCTCTTTACTTATGTCACTTGAATGATGTAAATCAGTTAATTTGCCATAAAGTCTTTTAGCAGAATTACAATAAATGTTTCTTTGTGCTAGCAAAAGTTTGACATCACTCGATAAAGTATCCCTATCACACATAATATTTGTTATTTGTAATTCCAAACATTCAATTTTGCTTATTTTCAAATCTAATCTCTTTTTGGTCTCTAATAACTCCATGGACAATTTGTTGGCCTCATTGCTAGCAGACACAACAATTGAATCAAAATAAGTAACCGTCTCATCAAAAGATATTAGTTCAGAATCATAAGCATGTGTAGGAATATTAAAAGATTCGAGAATTTTACGTACCTTTGTTGTCATTGGAGATTTGTCTGCAGCTTTGGATACGAAGCATCGTCCTTTCACTTCAAATTCCTCATCATCCGAATCCTCCTCCATTTTCGCATACAACGCTCCATGTGTCGGATTTCGCATTTCTTCATCGTCTGATCCGGATGACCAGATTTGATAAGTTCCATCTTCATCCTCATGTTCACCCTTTGCAACCAATGACAAATTCTTGGCTTTCGCACGAACCTCCTCAAGCCTCTCTGCATAATACGCCTCATCCTTGACTTTATTCTTCCTCTCATCCTTCTTTCGAAGCATACAGTCATTCGCAAGATGATTCGCACCGTTGCAATAATGACAATCTATTCCAGCATCACCTTTCAGCTTTTTTCTCAATCTTTCCTTCAGACAATTTCGAATCTTTCTTCTCAACTTTCTTTTTCTCCTCATCAGCAGTTTTGCTCACAGCACTTCCTTTTACCTCAGCAAGCTTAGTTTTCGGATTAAAGGGCTTTTTGAAAAACTTCTTAACACGATTATTCGAGTAAAAAGCTATTGCCTCACCATCCGAATTCATGATGAATCCTTCTTCTTCCTCAGAATCACCATTTTCTGCTTCTTTTTCATATATCTTTGACACAAGTGCCAATGGACCTCCCAAATTTAGCTTCGTCTCTTCAGCAATTTCATTTACCTCAGTTTCGTGTGTTTTCAACTGATTGTACAAATCATTGAGAGTCGATGTATCAAAAATTTGTTGATTCTTCACCATCATACTAACACTTCTCCATTCTTTTCGAAGACCCATCACAAAGATGAGATTGAATTCCATTGAAGTCCTGGTAATTCCATAGCGATTACAACGATAGATTAACTCATTCAGTCGATCATAGTAGAGTTCGATTGTTTCACCTTCTTTTTGTCTGAAATCTTTCAGCTCAACCAAACACTGTTTGACTGAATTGATTTTTGTCTTCTCACTTCCTTGAAACTTATCTTTCAGACTGTTCCAGATCTCCTTTGCAGTTGTACAACTCCTTATATAGTTGTACACAACTGGAGGTAAAGCTCCTCGCAATTCTCTCATACACCTCTTCTCCAGTTTCTTCAGACGATCAGTTTGATTATCAACTTCAGGACTTGTAGAAGATTATCCAATTGATTGGACATTCACTGGAACATTGACATTTCCAGTGATACATGACCATAATTCTTCATCAAGACCATTCAGATAATCCTGCATACGATCAGCCCACTGATCATAATATTCAGGGATTAGCATTGGAATTTTGGTTGATGATCCTAACAAATGAGAAAACGAGGTCATCGAATTGAGATTGAAACTCGCCATTGTTGTACGGAAGCTGAATTTGAAACTTTTTAAGAAGAATTGGAAATTTGAAAACAAACTAGTTGATTCAAATCGGAATTGAAAGAAAAACACTCGATTCAACAATTCAAATGCAGAATCAAATCACAAACTGAAATCTAGACAAGTTTTTCACGATCAAAAAGCGCGGAAACTTTTGAACCAAAAAAATTTGATTCAAAAACTTTTTGAATGGATGAAAATCAGATCACAGATGTGATTCCTGCTCTGATACCAATTGATGAACCAAAGAATCGAGTATTGAATTAATCAGAGTATGAATTCAAGTATGAATGCGAAATTGAACACCGGATGTAAATATGATCTTGTTTCAGCTCTATTACGCTTTCGAATTCTTTACAGAGTACAATAGACAAGTCTGTAAAAACTCTCTTTTCTAACTCTAGTAAATAACCCTATTTATAGGGAACTGAAAGCGTACAAAAAATATACTAAGGTATAGACACTTAAGCTTCGAATAAAAGCGCCCTAGTAAAATACATTACATAACATTCGAAGAGTCCAAAAATATATTTCGGCTAATTACAACAATTCGACCCTTACACCAGATCTCCGCCGCAGCAGAAGACCAGAAGACTCGCCGGAGGTCGATGTCGCATCATTTGGTGCCATCCCGGATTCGAGCAAGTAGCAAAAGCCTGAGTTGGTTTCAAGCTCGTTTTTTCTTTCAGATTTGTTCAGATCTGTTGCATCTTACTTCAGGTTTGTTTAGATCTGTACATTTCTGCCCATCATTTGTTCAGATCTTCTTGTTTCTTGCCAAGATCTGTTCAAATGTGCTTCACAATCTTTCAGATCTATAGATCTATTTTCGTTTTTAGTTCAGATCTATGGATCTACATGATTTTCTTCACTCAAATATTCCCCAAGTTTGCAAGAATCTTCTTAGATTCGTTTTTGTTTATATTTTAAGGGTTTGTTGGGCAAGTTCAGAAGGAAAATAAAAGTTTTATGAGTTCTTATTATATTTGCTTCACAATCTATCAGATCTGTTGAGTTTTTCTCGCTCAGATCTCAAGGTCTACTTCATTTTCAGTTCAGATCTCTAGATCTTCTTTCGTTTTTAAGTTTAGACCTCAAGATTTGTTCAATTTTTAGCTCATATGAGCATTCACGAAGTGTGCAAAGTCACTTTAAATTTGCTCTCGTTTTTAAGTTCAGATCTCAAGATTTGTTCAGTTTTCAGATCTATTTTTCGTTTATATTTTCTTCAGCAACCTGAAGGAGGAGAAAGAAATTTTTACAAGTTTTTAGTCTTTAATCAAGCTCATATTACTAGAAAATCGCTTTCTGGTTAAGATTTTATGTGCAAAACTTCACTCCCTAAACCAGCTAAGAACAGCTATAATATTTGTACATTTTACCAAGTTGTTTATTTAGTGTTTCCCTTATAAGCTTGAAGGAACACGAAAAAAATTTCAAATCTTTTTTGGTTCACGTTTTAGTGATCCATTCAGCAAGGTGAGAGGGAAAGAATTTTTTACAAGTTTCTACCTTCTTACCAGCTCATTATTTCAAGGAAAATCATTTTTAGTCAATGATTTTTCGTATACAACTTCATTCAAGTTGTTTCTACTGATTTAGTGTTCATCTCAGAAAGTTGAAAAGAAAAGAAGTTTTAGAGGTGTTACTATATTTCAGTTTATTTCGATGACTGAATAAGTAAAACAAGGGGAAAGTAAATCTCGTAAGTTTTTCTCTTATTTTCAGTTATCAAGAAAATCTTTTATTGATGATTTTCTAAAAACCTCACAGACCCATTTGATTTAGTGGTTTTATTCATTTTTTAAGAAGAAAGAAAGCTCTTAGGAGTTTTTACCATTTTTCAGTCTATACATCATCGAAATTCATTTCAGTAATGAATTTATATGTAGAAGTTTCTTTAAGTTGTGTGTACATTTCAAAACCCATCAGAAAAAAATTTACTTCAAAAGTTATATTTACCTCATAATTTACCATTTTAATTAATGGTTTTCAAAAAAAGAAAAAGAAAGGGGATGAGATAGTATGTCCAATATACATCACAGAAAAGAAATCATGACAAGAAAAGTAAGTCAAAAGTCACATCTGTACAGTACATACAGCTCAAATATAAAAAATGTGGGTCATACGAGTTTTTAGAAAACTCGTAGAAAAGGAAAAACGCAGGCAGCCGCACATCTCAAAGGTGAACTAAAGGCAAAGAGCATCTGTGGGCCCCCACGGTCAAAAGCTGGATGAAAAGTCAAAACGTGGGCCCACCTAATCACATCTGCTTTCTTCATGCTTCATCCGCCTGCAATAATCCTCCGGCCACCCGACAGTAGCACTGACAACAAATTGTAGCCTTCGTTTTCTTGAATCCTCGTCGTCGGCCTGAGCTACTACCCATCTCGTCGCCGATTACAAACACAAACATCGGATAATCCCCTAAGCACCACCAATCAAAAACGGCCTGATTGACCAGATGCTACCCACCTTCAGCGCAGGTGATGAAGGGTGCTTAGTCCCGACCAAGCAGCATTTGTCGGGTCCCTGTTTCTTGTTTGTTGCCAACTGCCATCGTCGACGAAATCCGCCTGAGCCCCGGAAAACACATCATCTCCAGCCCCCGTTTGACTACTTCCCCTAATAGCAGTCGTCGCCATCGGTCTCCACCTGCTTCTCCGTCATCACCCAACCGGTCTCCTCCAGCCGACGACTGGCAACTGACGACGCATCCCCAGCAGAGCCGCCGGACTCCATCGCTTGATTTAGCGCCGGCAACTGGATACACAACATCGCCATCATCGCCATTAGTTGTCTTCTGCATCGGCTACCCAACAAGATAGTACCATTGCTCCGATCTCTTCCTCAACCAGTGCCCTGCGGCGGCCAACACCCACCCCAATCGCCAACGCCTTCAACGGGCACTCTTAACTCCGACGAGAGGAACCTGCCCGCCACCGCCCGTAATCTCTGACTAGCCTACAGCAGCGCCGACCGTGATTGCAACCCCTATTATCTTGAATTTTCGTTGCTTGCTTAAACTACAAACACCACTCGTCGGACCCTCGGGAAGAATCGTGAAAGCGAGAGGGGGAGGTGGTTGTCAAAATTAAGGCAAAAGGAAGAGCTCCATAGACCCTATCAGGCGTTCAAACGCACGTAAAAAAAAGTATTTGGGCTTATTACTCCATAAACCCTAATGGGCTACACGTGGGCTATAACACCTTATTTGGGCTTCCCACATATTCCAACATCTGGGCTGCCTTAAATGATTAAATGACACAAAATTTTCAAGAATAAATTGGCCTATCAGTCTCAAGTAATATGACTCCGTCCAACATAATTCGATTTTAGAAGATGTTTTACAGTCCAATCCACTCGGAACTTTTCAAAAAAAAAATTGAAGCTCGTGCGCTCTACTTCAATCAAGATAAATCCGCTTCTAGAAGATGCGGTCCAACCAGCGTGACGTTCTCATCAAAAAGGGGGGGAGGAGAAGAATAGTGCATTATTGCTACTACTCGCAAAGTGTTCCGAGAAGATCGTGACAGAAAATCCGAATCGATTTATGATTTCAAGAAAAAAACATACTAACTATTAGATTCGATTATGTTGTCTTTTCAGATAATTGCTCCAGCACCGCGATACTCATAGTGCGCCAACAGCAAACTCGCGGAGCAAAGCCCGGTTTGTAAAGCATTTACAGGGGACTTGTTAAGTGTGCACCGCCGACCAGTCACTCAAATTTCCCATCCAGCAGGCATTGAAATATAACTCCCCACCCGGTGTTGGCTGCGGGTCTCGTCACCCTCACCGAGGTGCGCGTGCAACGCTCAGAGGGTCTATTTCTATTTACAACTTTCAGCTGTGACTGGAACGCGAGAATCACGGACCAAGTACGTTGTATCTATTTACAGACTTCGGAGCTCGACAACGGTCTTAGAGACTGTATGGCGAGGTTATGGTTCTTAGCTACCCCGCCCCGACATTTTATCGACATCAGTGCCGCGTAACACTCCTTAGCAGCCTCGGTCCGCATGATCGCAACAATCGTTACATTGCATCGCACCAATCGGCTCACACTCCTCTCAATGTAGGAGTATCAAGTCATCTCAAGCTACATAAGCAATGTTTGGCTCTTCGTACAACCCTACGACCCTCGTGGTCGAGGTTCGGTCGTTCTCTCTATTATTCAAATGCTTTGGTGCTTTATCTAGTCTGATCTGATTGTCAGCAACCCAATCGCATCAGACTAGGGGGACTTGACGACGCACAGTTTATATGACTAGTTCCAGTCCGATGTCATTGGCCGCGTACCAATAACACCAGACTGGGGGGGACTTGATGATATATGGTCCATTGCCATGGCCTAGACTGCTCTAGCGCGCCAGCCTGGCCTGGCGCGCTCCTGCCAGCTCTGCCTAGCGTTCCCTTGCTAGCCTTGCTGGGGACTCCCTTTCCAGCCTTGTTGGGGACTCCCTTGCCAGCCCTGCTGGGGACTCTCCTGTCGGCCCGGCCAGGCGCTCCCTCGCCTGGTACTCCCCTGCCATCCTTCCCTGGTGCGCGCCCGCCAGCCTTGCCTGGGGCGCGCCCGCCAGCCCCGCCCGGCGCCTCCGGGCGGCCTTGCCTAGTTCCTTGCTAGTTGGGCCTGAATTGGGCTGGCCCAAGGCCTGACCTAATTCCCTTTGACCTAATTGTCCACTATAAATAGAATAGTGCCTCCTCCATGAAATAGAACGCTTTCCCAAGTGGTTCAGCCACCACTAGGACCCCTTTTCCCTAAGACCTTTCCCTTGGACTCTTCCCTCGTAGCTCAGCCGCCACCCGCCGCCGTCAACCACCATACACCACCACCAACACCAAGATGGTTCTCTCTAGCTATGGAAGGCCATCTCAAATCTATCAACTGATCTAACTTGAGCGTCGGAGTCCGCTCCCGGGGGACAGTCCCTGGGACGGCTCTAACGACTTTGCACTGTGATATACATATCTCCGCCGCAACAGAAGACCAGAAGACTCGCCGGAGTTCGATGTCGCATCATGGCCCAATAAGGCCCAACCATAGCAATCATGGCCCAAACCAGATAAATTGGTCCACCATCCAAAACAAGTCCAGGCCCAAAACTGGTCAAGGCCCAAAAAGGCTTACAGCCCACATGAAGCCCAAAATCCTTCTGAGTGCGTACGCTCAGCGTACCCCTTCAGTACGCTTAGCGTACTAAGGTTTGATCAGTACGCGCTGCGTACATGCTGCTACGCGCAGCGTACCAATCAGTCATGCACAAATGGCTATTAAGCACTTAATACCTTAAGCCATACGTCCAAACCACAGATCTGAGTTCCTCCTAACGTATAAATCCATAAAGTCACGAACTTGGTGACTTTGCATGTCCGACATAAGCTCAAACTCCAAAAATGGTAATCTACTTCCATGAAAAGGGTCTAAACTCATGCATGAACCCATTAAGACCTCCAAGATGGCAACTTTCAGCCTTAGGGACTCATTTAACACTGAGAATGGCAACTTTAAGACTAAGAATCATATTTTAACCATAAAGCTTCATCCTTGGGACCAAAATAAACTAAAACTCACAAATAAGAGATCTAAGATATCCATGGTCAAGTTCAGAGCTTTATACCTTCATCAAGCTGACAATGAATCACAAAAGCCAGATCCATAAGCTTCTACTTGATCCCCATCTTTGCAACAAGTTCTATCTTCTTGAAAATGAGCCAAACACCCCCCCCCCTAAAAAAATGCACCCATAAAGCTCACAACACTCTTGGATGAAGCTACCACTCGAAATTAGGGTTTAAGGTTCTGATAATGAAAGGGAGGCGCACCCCCCATGGACTTAAAGTGCTTTAAATAGTGAGCCAACCCTAAAAATTAGGGTTTTGGAGATCATGGACGTACGCTGGGCGTAATCCGTGTACGCTGGGCGTACGTCTTTAGCACCTGCGTTTCATTATCCAGCACTACGATGGGCGTACCCCAGCTTACGATGTGCGTACTCACCTGGCTACCAACTTGCATGCATGGGATGAAATGCAATCTTTTCCATTTAGGGACCAATTCTGCCAACAACTTCAAAGTACTATAACTTCTTTATTCTAAGTTCGTTTCCGACGAACTTTATATCCACGAAAAGGTGGCAAGAAGCCCTACGCTATTAGCTACACCCCAAGCCTTAAAACCTTTTGAATAAAATCCGAGACCCCTAAAAGACCGAATCGTCAGATTACGCTTATACCCTTGGCCTCCGAAGACACAATCGAACACTTTCAAAACCGGGTGTTACAACTTTCCGCCACTTAAATTAGATTTCATCCTCGAAATCATTCCTTACCATTCCTTATGCCAAATAACTTGAGCATTATGGACATAGCCCCGAGCATACCATAGCCTTTCCAAGGCAACCGAAACCAACCCTCGTAGGGTTCTAGAACCCTAAGATGAACGAATTCCTTGCTACTTGATCACATCTGCTCCATCTGAAATCTGAAGTCTCGAGATGGTCTGTCTCCCTGACAGACTGTCCACATCGAATCATCATCGAACTGATTCCACAAGAAACCAGCCTAGATAGAATAGTTCCCACCCGTAATACCTCGAGGCTTCCTAAAGAACAAAATTATTGGTCAACTGCGGCTACCGAATAACAAACAATTCCACACACAGACCCCAAATTACTGAAGTTGCTCCAACTCCTCTTGCTACCACGTAGCCACTTTCCTGAAGAACAATTGGGACCTTCCTGGTCCCAACTTGTCTGCCAACTGTCCGCAACACCGGTCACCTACCTGATTGTTGAGCCAAAATCACACGCAGCAGTCCTATGCGACCTCCGAAGGATACATCGTCTAACAATAACTGCCCTATCTATACCACCATTCGTGGCTCCTTCAATCCATTTGATCTATCCGATCATGATAGGCTGACAACCTATCGCTACTGAATACAACGCAAAAAGGTGAATGCTACCAGAATAACTGTAGTCTTACATCATACCCGACCTCCTTCGACCTACCGATTCCTGATTCCAACATGTCGTGGCTCTATTACGGATAGAGCCAACCCGAGACACATCACAATGGCTTAAACTACCATCAACCAACCCGTTCATCACCCTGTAATTCTGCCCTCGCTGCCCTTGGCATATAGATGCCTCACATCCCATCTCAGTGAAACGAAATCCTGCACCAAACATGCATAAATTTCGATTCAGGATCCTATCCAAAACCGAATTGGTACTCCGCCCTTATCCAGAGATCCTCGAATTGGCATTTGCATCATGCACCACGACTTCCCGCCATCCCTTACTTGTCCGATTAATAAATACCCTTAGCCTATTCCCTGAGACTACCAGTCTCGCACCCGGTCCAATTACTAGGTTCCCAAGAGATCCAATACCAGGGCTACCCAGTCGTAGCCCTAATGTGACACGCACTACTCATCCACATGATCCTGTAACTCATAATCCAACCATTCGCTCAGTAGTCTCTGCCGGTTCCACCCTCATCTCCCATAACCATCCGGGCTCGCCCACAGATAACTGATCGAACAATCACCTCCGGTCCTGATCCTAACTAAGAGGTGGCTCCCCCACAACCTTGCGAACTAGCCTACCCTAGTCCAAATCACCTGAAAGAATCCGTGAACGCTACGGCACCCCCGCAGTCTTACAACACTTTCTATTTCTAATGAATGTTGCGGCTCCCTCGCAGTCTTACAACACTATACCCTAACTGTCCGCCAGTGAATGCTACGGCTCCCCCGTAGTCTTACAACACTTTCACGCTAATTGACCATTAGTGAATGCTACAGCTCCCCCGTAGTCTTACAACACTTCCACCCTAACTGAACATTAGTGAATGCTACGGCTCCACCGTAGTCTTACAACACTTTCACCTTTGCTTCTGTCCCGGATACCTGGACGGTTCTCCCCCACTTAAATTCAACTAAGTCCGCTCGGTACATGAAAATTGAAGGATTCCCAATCCTCCTTACGTTCCAATGTTCACTCTATTGATGACCGGTGCTTACCAAAGCTAGCGCACCAAAAGTAACCCTTCCTAAAAACAACACAACTCCTGAAAACCAGCTAACACTTCTTGTATCCCAATGACATCAATGACTTCAGACGCTTAAAAGTGATATCACGCTCAGATCTCAGAATTCAACGAACGGATAGTCTAACCAAAACCTCAACAACAACTCTCTCTTCCCTCGGCGATCCCGAATGCTCTTCCAATCACAAAATACTAAGGCTACTGAAAACTACCATGATTCCCACGTACAAGCCCTTGATCCAACCCCAACGACACCCAATATGACATTCGAACACTGGGAATCTGTTGTATATATAAGGAGACGACCTCGTGCTACTCCACCAAAGATCCATGGTATGCAGATGACACATGACTCTTCTTGAACATAATCAATTCAACCACCAGCGGAGATAACAACCCTAAAATAACTGGAGCAGATGTACTCACTGCTCCTCTCTGATCATCAGACAGTCGACCTCCTTGTCGCCCACTTAATCACAACGAGAATATAATGGGCTGCCCCCTATGGGAAATACCTGCTGATGTGGCCGAACCTACTACACCTATAGCAACCCAGATCACTGAACAGATTCTGACAACGACTCGGAGCAATCACGGTACACGCGGAACCCGCTCTGCGAGATACGTCCGTCTGAAGATCTCTCGAAGATTCCTCGGCATGCTGACTGGCATCTGACAACCCTTGTTAACTCATACGATAGTAGATAACCGACCCGAGATCTAACTTATCAAAATTCCAAAGCGATGCAAATTCCCGTATTCACCTGAAGTGGCAGAAGACAGCATACCCGCAACCACCTGAAGAAATCCTGACCACCTCCTCTTGTGTTACCTTGACCACCCTGAGGACATGATGTAACACTTCATTCAGACCCCAGTGACAATCTAAACCCCTGGAACGAACCTCCATCGTGCAGTTTCCACAAGCGTTGCACTGAACCCGAACTGATGGCCACTCAAAAGCTGATCCGAATTTCTTGGGTCTCTTCCCGAGACCCTCCACTAAATGCACATAACCTGAACCTCTCTTCTCGAGGTACTCCAAATCGATCTTCCGCCATCGGGCTCTGGGATCCATAACATTCAGGGTCTCGCACCCTGATACAATCACCAGCTCAATCGTCAACAGTTGGACTGTAATAGCTGGAGCAATCTCTGCTCTAAACCAGGCTACACATTACCCCTAAGACATAGTCTCCCGTCCCGAAAGTGCAATAGGTCGCACAATCAATCCTTTCCGCCTGATACAAGAGATCCAAGGCGAACTCAAAACCCTGGCAGTCCTTCCACTAACTGGCTCACCACTGGAGCCGAGACCAAACCCTGGTCCTTCCCATACGTGCTCATCCTTATTCTGCAAAGCAGCTATTCCCACTATCAATACATAACCAAGAATTCTTCTTCCCATAAGCTTCTCAGATTCTCCAAGACTCTCACCGATTCGAGTATGGATCCTGTGCTTTCAGCAGTACGAGCCCAATACTACCTTCCACACCTATCCATACTTTCCTCAACAATCATCCCGAATCCTCTAAGTCACTTACTCCACCGGTATACTAAATGTTTGCTAAACAGCAAGACGATCTCTACCGTAGCACCTCCTAGGCTCCCCCTAGGTTCCCAACCTCACCCTGCTCTCGGCTGCTGAAAGATTCCCATTAATGTCAACTAGCTACCTCACGAATATAGCCACATGTAGCAGAGATTAGATAATCCTTCAAGTAAAAGACTTATCTCTAGAACGATTGTACTCATACAAGAGCTGCGCAATAGGGTCAAGTCCATCACTCTGAGATTATCCATTATGTGCTACATGTGACATAGCATATTCACTTAATATCTAACTCACATTAATAAGAGTCCTACAAAGCACAAAGCAAGCAGCATTCAGGTAATCGGTAAATCTAACCAGCGTACACTAGACAAGTCAGTTTATCCACCCGTACAAACCGCAAGCAGGTAACACCTGTCACTAACCTCATCATAGGCTTACCCTAGGGTAGTCTCCGACCCATGAACTATCATAAAACATTCGGCCCACATACCACCACTCATGTTGTCCACATCCATCCGTCCTCGCTGCCGGCTGCCTTATGCATGCAAATTGTACACAGAATAGGAAACGAGCCAAACCAATTATTCTAAGGCTATAAGATCCTAACCGTATACAATTTTTAAAACATAAACTTAGCAGTTATCAATACCAAAAATCATTCTCATTCTAGCATGGCATCCAATATTCCAAGGCTACAAGCATCACATATCAGGCTAATCTATCGCTGACTACTCAGCACTAGCATGTAATTCTACCAGCTCATACAACATATAAAGGCATATCTCCTAGCCCTAACTAGCATGTGATACACATATCCATAATCAAATCATAAAAGATAACAAATGTGGGTATTCTAGGGAAACTTACTTGAGCTCGGCTGATTGCATGCACCACACCCTTTCTTTTCTTAGAAAACTTTTCCTTGAAAACATTTTCTTTGTGAAAACTTTACAGATCCTCAGTTTGATTTCAGACACACCCGAAAGTATGTCCGAATCCCTCAAACCAAGGCTCCGATACCAACTTGTAACGACCCAAAAATCAAGGGTAAAAATTTCATTTTTAATGTAGCTAAAACATTGATACCATTTATGTAACACCCAAAATTCAAGCCAATTTAAAACTTTTTAAACAACCCAAAAACCATTAGTTATTACAAACTTGTTTTCAAAATGTATAATATCAGAGTATCCCAGAAACATAAACATAACTATGAGGAGTTGTACGATCACGCCTTCGCTTTGTCGCGATCCCCTGAGGTACCTGAAACAATAAACTGAAACTGTAAGCCCGAGAGCTTAGTGAGTTCCCCCAAAATACCGATGCACCGCACATAACACATATATAAACAACAGCATGTAATGGGTCAACAACTTTACAGACTGGAATACCCCTGGGCCCACAGTATGAGTCTAGATTGCCTACCGGGCCCACAGCTCACATCTGGATTGCCACCGAGCCCACCGTACGAGTCTCCCCCAGCTCGTATCTGGAATGCGCCCGAGCCCACAGTACGAGTCTGGCATGCCCCACCTGGCCCTCAGCTCGTATCTGGAATGCTCCCGGGTTTGTTGGTTACCGCACGGAGCAGTATCACCTCAACCCACCCCACATAATATGTCGACATATAACAGATAAGTACACATACAGATAAACAGACAATATCACAGGTGGTCCTACAGACCTACCCTCCAGCATATCAAACTAGCATGCAACACTAACTCATATTCAACCTCTAATACTGCTGAAATAACATAACCAATGGGCCAGCCTTGGTGCCTTAGACCCCTTAGTATAGTGAGGATAACTCACCTGGCACTGCTGAAGTCCCGCAGGTAAAGCTCCCGATGTTGGTTGACAGATTCCCGAACTGTCAACATCAAACAATTCCTAATTAATAATTGGGTTCCAAGCCCAAGTTCCACCTCATACTACAAAAGCCCAAAAGTAAAATAATGGGCCAAAGCCCAACATATGGTCCAATTTTCCAAATTGGGCCCAGACCTCTACATGGTCTTTCCTTAAGGCTCATCCAATTATTCCAATCCAATTCCCATGGCCCATTATCACATAATCATAAAGGCCCAATTATGGCCCATCTATGGCCCAATTTTCCAAATTGGCCCCAAGTCCTCACATGGGCCTTATCCTAAAGCCCATCTAATTACTTTGGTCCATTAACTTGTTCTTGGATGGCCCATCAATAGTCCAATCGCCAAAGCCCAATAGGAAGGCTCAATTCAAAGCCCGAGTGAGATTAGGGCTTTCACATGAAATGATGATTAGGGTTAAGTGTTTCTTACTTAACCCCTAAAGGACTTAATCCATTAAGTCCATTATTGCTAAGTTAGTTTGCCAATGATTATTAATTATTATTTAAGTTTAATAATTAATTCTCGTGTGTGTATCCCAAACAATTTCCACAATTAGGGTTTTATGCTCTTAGGGTTTTCCAACCCAATACTAGCCCATTAGTCAATTGGTTGAGCTTCTAGGTCACTTTGGGCCTTATTGGGCCCATTAGGGTTTTATTAGGTCCATTGGGGTCTCTTTGGGCCCACTAGGGTTTCTTTTGGCCCATTAGGGTTTAGTAGCCCCTTGTCCAAACAGCCAAACGAGGTCCAAACGAAATCAAAGCACACCGCCACCCGACACAGCGGCCGGTGGCGGCAGGAGGCGGCAACCACCACCTCACAGTGGTTATGGATTTTTCTATTATTATTCCGGCAGATTACAATACAATTTACAACCCAAAAACCAAATAACACACACACGAAATTAACACCATACAGCAGCATACACACCCGCCATGGCTGTCCTTGAGGCGGCAGCCATGGTGGTTTTTCTTGGGTATTTTTCCGGCAGCAGCAACCCGAGACACCCACCAGCTTGTGAAACACAACTGAAGCACGCACACACTAGATTAAACACCCACACACAGCCACCTAGTGGCGGCTGGCGGCAGTCTTGCGTTGACAGCTACCACCCCACGGTGGTGGCGAGTCTTCTTAAGTCTCAACCAAGCAACACGCGAACACAATGGCACTTCCGAGTAGGCTATCCATGGGAAACCGGTACCCACTTAGTCTTCAACGGATTGGTGGTTGAGGCTGGCGGCGGCAACAGCACCATCGGCGACAGCAGCAGCTCTTACGACAGCAACAACGGCGGCGTTTGACGACCCTAGCAACATCGGCGGCGATAGTTCAACGACAGAAAGAAACGGAGACGAGGAGGCGTTCACCCTCCGGCGAAGAACAAGGCAGCGACATCGATTCGTTCCCTCGATCTCTTCTGCCCCGACGTCCAACACCCACTCTTCGATTCTTCAACCGTCGGCAGCAACGTGGCTGGTGGCTCACATCTTCGGCCTTAGCGGCGGCGGCGAAGACCTTAACGGAGGTGGTGCGGCGTCGGAAATCACGAGAGTGGAGGTGGCGGCTGGACTCACAGTTAGGGTTAGGGTTACTCGGTAGGATATATACCCGACCACCCTCATCAAACTTATCCCATAATGCCACCTTTGGCCCCTCCCCTCCCCCTTTTCTTTCAAACTCAGCCCATACTTTACCTTTTCAACCCTGCCCTCTGAAATTCCTTTCAAATCAAGTCCAAAACTTACACTTGGATCCTTGCTCCCATAATTCTTTTCACTATGAGTCCAATAATTCCAAAACAACCCCTCCTTTACAAATTATTCTCAATTAAGATCCATAAATTACCATTTAATCCCTCATTCTGAAAATCCTTACAATTCAAGTCCCAAAATGTTACCAATCAGCCCTTGACTTATGAAAATCTTTACCAACACCCCACTAATTATTATTTAATTTTGAGCTCTAATAATATAAAATAATCATAATAATTACTTCCCGAGGTTCCTGATTTATTATTTAATCAATCTATTTAAAACGGGATGTTACAACTCTCCCCCACTTAAATTTGATTTCGTCCTCGAAATCGTTTCTTATCATTCCTTACACGCCAGTCAACTTGAACCTCATGGCCACAATTACAAGCATACCCTAGCCTTTCCAAGGCAGCCGTATCCAACCCTCGCAGGGTTCTGAAACCTGATGATAAACGAATCCCTTGCAATATAATCACATTTACTCAATCCGCATCCGTAGTCTCGAGCTGGTCTGTCTCCTTGACAGACTGCCCACTCTGAATCATTGTAGAATTCATTGCACTTAACTCCCAACTGGCTACTCAACTATTGATAACTTGAGGTCCCTACCAGAGTACAGAACCACAGATCATATTCTACTGCCAAGAACTCTTTACTGGACAAAAGAGACTTGATAACCCTTCTGGAGAAAGCTAATTCGGATGATAATATTTCCAAGGATATGATGAACAATGGGAGACATACTGAGAGGTGAACCCTTAAGTGCCTACATGACAGTGCTTCCTTTAACTCCCAAACCATCATACAGATAACAATCATCTCTCAAGCACGAACACTCATACATGGGCCCAATCAGCCTCGGGCTGGAATACCAGGCATGCCTACAACGGGTCCAGTCATCCCTAGGATGGAATACCCTCGTATCATGCACATGTTTGGCCCAATCAACCCTCGGGTTGGCATACCAAACACATCAGGTCCAATAAATCATAGGGTCCGGTCATCCTCGGGATGGAATACCCTAGATTAGTATACCACTATATACGAAACTCGGGTCTAAACTCATAACTTGGAGTTCAACGACCTGCCCTTTTCTTTCTCACAAAATCTTCTGATTCCTCCTGGCCGATTACGGCTCACCCGAATCTCAACAATATGTCCATTCCGAAAACGCTCAAACAGAAGAAATAGACTACTATGATCACTAGGCCCACAACCTATGACTGGAATACCCCTACAAGGCCCTCAGCATAGGTCTGGATTGCCTCTGAGCCCTCAGCATGAGTCTGGTATGCCCTACCTGACCCTCAGCTCATGACTGGCATGCTCCTGATAACCTATCAACCTTATTCAAAAGAAAAGGCCTAACCAACGTCCTTTACAACACCAACCTGCGCCACAATGTGGAAATCCCACTATGCATGATCCACTTATAGAACAAGTTTCTTATCCAAGCAAAATCCTGCAACCTTGGTCGCACCCGACCCCAGAATAGAATGATAGCAAAAATCTAGATTCAACTTCCAGACTATAACCCAGACCTGATCACGAGTAAGTCGAACCAACTCTATTGCCACCTTGTATACCCGCCGTTACACATGAAGAATCACTACCATGTACATCATTGGGAATCCCTAACTCCACATTCACTCGCCACAAAGCCCATACTGGATCGAGACTGATCCGATTCTACTAATACCAATGCTAGTCCGAGAAAACTTCCATAATTATTCCCAAGGTTACCGAAAATCCGAGTTCGATAAGAATCAAAATTCTATTCCACTACTGAGGGGAAACATACCCCAAAGACTTAGGAAATATAAGCACACTGCACAAGGAAATTGGTGGCGCGTTCCTAGCTTCTCAACTGTCGCCTCTTGAATTCCTTCGGAGAATTTCCCGCTTCCTGGGAGGTTCACCGATTAACACCTGCCCGACCATTCTGAAAACCATAATCTGATCAACAACAACAAAACCTTCAATGGTTGACGCTCAACCTGAGAATTCCCAATTCTCCCCCACTTAGAACACTAACCACCACCCACTAGTGTGAAACCCAAAATAACTTATCCGACAGTCCCTAATGCTTGGATGATCCCATACTCGAATCTTGAAGACCAAAAGATAGATGCTCCAACTAATACTTCAGCAACAAGTTATTTCCCTTGGCGCTTTCATTCGCCGATCAATAACAATTACTAAAACCGCTGAATGCTGACAATGTTGAATAACCATCCTGTGGGGCCCTGTCCGCAGACCTCCCGCATAATGTCCTCTTCCCAATGTGCCCCAAACGAATCTCCCGCTCTCAGCTCAAGAAATCATATCTTTCAGGGTCTCGCACCCTGACTCACTCACCATCCCAATCATCCATAGCCGAAATACAGTAGCTGAAACAACTTTTGCCCTATACCGGGCTACAAACTGCCCCCAAGACATAGTCTCCATTCCCAAAAGTGCAATAGGTTGTACAATTAATCCTTACCGCCCGATAAGAGATCCAAGGCGAACTGGACCTCACAACATACTTATGTCGCATTGACCCACCCGCGCTGACCAGCGCTGAACTACTGTCACCAATCCCGGCGACTAACTGACCCCGATCTAGAATTACAACCTGCTCCCGGGCCACAAACCTGCTCAATCCTTCGAGCTCGTAAACTGAAAGGGCACAATCCTTGCCCTAGAAAACGACATTCCTATCCTATCAATTAACCGTTTTATCTCTAGCTGCAAAACCCCAGCTGAACATAATCAACATTCCTTTCCAGAGTCCCCGCGACTCACACTCCAGCCTCGAACAAAACCCCCGAAGCCTCAAATCCAGAAACTCATATGCTAGCCTCTCCCGCTCAACCGCGGAATGTAACGAGTACAGAACATTCCCTGATCCCAAGTAACTGTAGCCCTCTGCTCATCATAATATGTCCCCGTAACAAGTCCCGATACTGGAAAGCTTGATCAGCTCCTCCCCCTGTCGTCGTTACAGCTGATACAGCTGCCGCGACATCTGTATCGGGAATGGCTGCATAGCGCTCGTTGAATTACTCAACCATGGCGGTCTTGATAGACCCAAACATCCTCGAAAACTGTTCCCTGACAACCCCGATTACCTCCTCCCGGATGATCTCACTGACACGGCCCTCTGACAATGCTGGCCTACCCTGGCTACCAGCTCCCGATCCTAACCTGGATCCGGTCTCAAGTCGTCTCGTATCCACTATTTTGGTAATACCCCAAAAAGATCTCAGATAACTCATATAATAACAGGGAACCAACTCCCAACTAAACCCTAGGGGTTGTGACTTCCTTGCTACGCGTATGGGTCCTGTGCTTTCAGTAGTATGGGCCCCTACTATCTTCCACACCTACCCATATTTGTCTCAAGTATCACCACAACACCCTAACACTATACATACACCTGGTGGTCGCTCAACCTCACTCCTAGAGGAAGGCTAACTGTCTAAAAACTGACCTACCGGTCTCACACAACCCACCCATCCATGCAACTTCCACCAACCCTGCAGTACTAGTGTATGCTAGCCATACATAACGTTGGACCCTATAGACTTTCGAATATCCAATCCTACCCTAAGCTCCCAATCAAACAAGAACAGAACATAAGGCCAAATCAAACATTCTCAGGCTATAAGATCTTAATTATGTATAACCGTGATGCATACACTAAGCAACTACAGTAATGATGTCAATCTCATATAAAGGAAACCCTAGGCTAGCAGGCATCATGTAATCAGACAATTATATCATACAATTCCTGAAGATCCCTAGCCTAGTACTAACATGATGTTCTAACATATCTCATAATCAAATAACTTGTATGGTATTTGGGGTCTACTTACTGGCTTCGGCTGATCGTACACCCTGCATCCTCCTTTACTTATTTTGAAAACCTTTTTGAAAAATCATTTTGAAAATCCTTTCCTTGATTTGAGACTGAAGTTACACGAGTGTTCCTCCAATTCACTCAAACCAATGCTCTGATACCAACTTGTAACACTCAAAATTCAAGCCAATTTAAAACTTTTTAAACAACCCAAAAACCATTAGTTATTATAAACTTGTTTTCAAAATGTAAAATATCAGAGTATCCCAGAAACATAAACATAACTATGAGGAGATGTACGATCACGCCTTCGCCTTGTCGCGATCCCCTGAGGTACCTAAAACAATAAACTGAAACTGTAAGCCCGAGAGCTTAGTGAGTTCCCCCAAAATACCGATGCACCGCACATAACACATATATAAACAACAGCATGTAATGGGTCCACAACTTTACAGACTGGATTACCCCTGGGCCCACATTGTGAGTCTGGATTGCCTACCGGGCCCACAGCTCACATCTGGATTGCCACCGAGCCCACAGTACGAGTCTTCCCCAGCTCGTATCTGGAATGCGCCCGAGCCCACAGTACGAGTCTGGCATGCCCCACCTGGCCCTCAGCTCGTATCTAGAATGCTCCCGGGTTTGTTGGTTACCGCACGGAGCAGTATCACCTCAACCCACCCCACATAATATGTCGACATATAACAGATAAGTACACATACAGATAAACAGACAATATCACAGGTGGTCCTACAGACCTACATAATATGTCGACATATAACAGATAAGTGTCAGGTGAGGATAACTCACCTGGCACTGCTGAAGTCCCTTAGGTAAAGCTCCCGCTGCTGGTTGACAGATTCCCGAACTGTCAACATCAAACAATACCCAATTAATAATTGGGTTCCAAGCCCAAGTTCCAACTCACACTACAAAAGCCCAAAAGTAAAATAATGGGCCAAAGCCCAACATATGGCCTAATTTTCCAAATTGGGCCCAGACCTCTACATGGTCTTTCCTTAAGGCCCATCCAATTATTCCAATCCAATTCCCATGGCCCATTATCACATAATCATAAAGGCCCAATTATGGCCCATCTATGGCACAATTTTCCAAATTGGGCCCAAGTCCTCCCATGGGCCTTATCCTAAAGCCCATCTAATTACTTTGGTCCATTAACTTGTTCTTGGATGGCCCATCAATAGTCCAATCGCCAAAGCCCAATAGGAAGGCCCAATTCAAAGCCCGAGTGAGATTAGGGCTTTCACATGAAATGATGATTAGGGTTAAGTGTTTCTTACTTAACCCCTAAAGGACTTAATCCATTAAGGACTTAATCCATTAAGTCCATTATTGCTAAGTTAGTTTGCCAATGATTATTAATTATTATTTAAGTTTAATAATTAATTCTCGTGTGTGTGTCCCAAACAATTTCTACAATTAGGGTTTTATGCTCTTAGGGTTTTCCAAACCCTAATTAGGGTTTTCCAACCCAATACTAGCCCATTAGTTAATTGGTTGAGCTTCTAGGTCACTTTGGGCCTTATTGGGCCCATTAGGGTTTTATTAGGTCCATTGTGGTCTCTTTGGGCCCACTAGGGTTTCTTTTGGCCCATTAGGGTTTAGTAGCCCCTTGTCCAAACAGCCAAACGAGGTCCAAACGAAATCAAAGCACACCGACACCCGACACAGCGGCCGGTGGCGGCAGGAGGCGGCAACCACCACCTCACGGTGGTGGTTATGGATTTTTCTATTATTATTCCGGCAGATTACAATACAATTTACAACCCAAAAACCAAATAACACACACACGAAATTAACACCATACAGCAGCATACACACCCGCCATGGCTGTCCTTGAGGAGGCAGCCACCATGGCCGGCAGCCATGGTGGTTTTTCTTGGGTATTTTTCCTGCAGCAGCAACCCGAGACACCCACCAGCTTGTGAAACACAACTGAAGCACGCACACACTAGATTAAACACCCACACACAGCCACCTAGTGGCGGCTGGCAGCGGTCTTGCGTTGACAGCCACCACCCCACGGTGGTGGCGAATCTTCTTGAGTCTCAACCAAGCAACACGCGAACACAATGGCACTTCCGAGTAGGCTATCCATGGGAAACCGGTACCCACTTAGTCTTCAACGGATTGATGGTTGAGGCCGGCGGCGGCAACAGCACCATCGGCGACAGCAGCGGCTCTTACGGCAGCAACAACGGCGGCGTTCGACGACCCTAGCAACATCGGCGACGATAGTTCAACGACAGAAAAAAACGGAGACGAGGAGGCGTTCACCCTCCGGCGAAGAACAAGGCAGTCACGTCGATTCGTTCCCTCGATCTCTTCTGCCCCAACGTCCAACACCCACTCTTCAATTCTTCAACCGTCGGCAGCAACGTGGCTGGTGGCTCGCATCTCCGGCCTTAGCGGCGGCGGCGACGACCTCAACGGAGGTGGTGGTGCGGCGCCGAAAATCACGAGAGTGGAGGTGGCGGCTGGACTCACAGTTAGGGTTAGGGTTACTCAGTAGGATATATACCCGACCACCCTCGTCAAACTTATCCCATAATGCCACCTTTAGCCCCTCCCCTCACCCTTTTCTTTCAAACTCAGCCCATACTTTACCTTTTCAACCCTGTCCTCTGAAATTCCTTTCAAATCAAGTCCAAAACTTACACTTGGATCCTTGCTCCCATAATTCTTTTCAATATGAGTCCAATAATTCCAAAACAACCCCTCCTTTACAAATTATTCTCAATTAAGATCCATAAATTACCATTTAACCCCTCCTTCTGAAAATCCTTACAATTCAAGTCCCAAAATGTTACCAATCAGCCCTTGACTTATGAAAATCTTTAAAAATTAAGTCCCACAATCGCACTTTAACCCCTAGAGATTCAAATCTTGTCATTTGGCTCCCCGAAACCAACACCCCACTAATTATTATTTAGTTTTGAGCTCTAATAATATAAAATAATCATAATAATTACTTCCCAAGGTTCCTGATTTATTATTTAATCAATCTATTTAAAACGGGATGTTACAATTTATTTCAAACATTTCAAATCATCGTTAAGTAAAACATTTATCAGAGCTCATCCCAAAATCCTTCATTGCGGAAATCCTAGGTGTGTGCACTGTGATCAATCCGAGCTCTTCTTTTCCAAATCGATGATACCTGAAACCAAAACTGTAAATCGTAAGCACAAAGCTTAGTGAGTCCCTCAGAACATACCCCACACACAATCCACATAACACATATCATATTAGCTATAAAAGCTACATATATCATATAAGCCATGCATATAGACATATAGGGATGCCGTGGAAACCTTCCAAGGTCATACACCAAGCGCCACGGGAAACCCCCACGTGGTCTTTACTAGCCGCCACTGGAACCCCTACGTGGTCTTGGCTAATTGCCGCGGGAACCCCCACGCGGTCTACACAAGTCATGAAAATATCATATGCTAAACAAGTAACATACTAAGAATCCATGGAAACCCTCCAAGGACTTATACTAGATGCCATGGGAACCTCCTCATGGTCTTAATATACTGTCACGGGAACCGCCCGAGGTCTTCCATACAAATGTCCTGGCGACATATCACATAACCAACTATCAATCCGTAAAACATTAAATGGGTCGGCCTTGGTGCCTTAGACCCATTGGTATGGTGAGAAGACTCACCTCGCACTGCAGAAGCTTCCCGCATGAATTCTTTACCTGCTGCTCCGCCGACCTCCTGAGCTATCAATACCAAAATATCACCCAATTAGCAATTGGGTTCTATACCATGATCCATAATCCATACTTGGGTAAAATGACCATTTTACCCATGGCCCACGAGATACTTAAATAAGGCCCAAGTCCAAAACCAATAGAGTCCAAAACCATCAACTCCATAGAAGCCTATTAGTGGCCCAATTTTCTAAATTGGGACCAAACCCTTATTGGATCCTATCCTAAAGTCCAAACACCTTCTTAACCCAAGACCTTTCACAATGGCCCAAAAGTCTCTCCTTACTAACGGGCCTAAAGTCTATGTCCAAAACTATTTAAATGGGTCATATGGCCCAATAAGGCCCAACCATAACAATCATGGCCCAAAATCCATAAGCTTCCTCTTGATCCCTATCTTTGCAACACATTCTATCTTCTTGAAAATGGGCCAAACACCCCTGCCCCCCAAAATGCACCCATAAAGCTCACAACACTCTTGGATGAAGCTACCACTCGAAATTAGGGTTTAAGGTTCTGAGAATGAAAGGGAGGCGCACCCCCATGGACTTAAGGTGCTTTAAATAGTGAGCCAACCCTAAAAATTAGGGTTTTAGAGATCGTGGACGTACGCTGGGTGTAATCCCTGTACGCTGGGCGTATGTCTTTAGCACCCGCGTTTCATTATCCAGCACTACACTGGGCGTACCCCAGCTTACGTTGGGCGTACTCACCTGGCTGCCACCTTGCATACATGGGCTGAAATGCAATCTTTTCCATTCAGGGACCAATTCTACCAACAACTTCAAAGTACTATAACTTCTTCGTTCTAAGTCCGTTTCCGATGAACTTTATATCCACGAAAAGGTGGAAAGAAGTCCTACGCTCCTAGCTACACCCCAAGCCTTAAAACCTTTCAAATAAAATCTGAGACCCCTAAAAGACCGAATCGCCAGATTACGCTTATACCCTTGGCCTCCGAAGACACAATCGAACACTTTCAAAACCGAGTGTTACATGCAAATTAAAAAAAATCCTATATTAACATTATTTTTAGTTATTGTTTCATACTTAATGTTTTCCATAAGATCCGAAGGTGAAATCGTTTTAAATGTTGCTTCAAGTGGCATTGTTTCATTGTTAATGACACGAGGTAGGACAACACACTCTCGCTTTATAATTCCTCTAAATCTTACTGATGATTCTTTTTATTCTATAATACTGAACAATGATGTCGAATTGTTAAAAAAACATCACTGATTATATGGGATGAGGCACCTAGGATTCATAAACATGCATTTGAAGCGTTGGATTGATGTTTGAAGTATATATTAAGTTATGATCTTCGTAGCAACTCAAACTTGTCATTTAGAGGAAAAACAATTGTTTTTAGAGGCAATTTCAGACAGATTCTACATGATGCTCCTAACGGAAGTAGAAAAGACATTATGAATGCTTCATTAAGTTTCTCCTACATTTGGTCAAATTGCACAGTCTTAAGATTAACGAAAAACATTAGTTTAAGTGTTCAATCTTCTGATATTGAAGAAACATCAATATTTGCAAAATGCCTTTTGGATATAGGATAATGAAATGTGGGTGGTTTAATTAATGGCGAGAAAATTATTGATATCCCATATGATCTTCTCATTATTGATTCATTTGGCCCTATTGGTTCGTTAATTGCATTTGCATATCCTTTTATTCTTCAAAATGCCAAAAGTCCAATGTTTTTTCAAGAAAAAGCAATCCTTGAACCAAAAAATAACGTTGTTCAACAAATAACCGATCTTTTGTTATCATTATTTCTGGGAGGTGAAAAAGAGTACTTAATTTCATATAGTCTTTTTCATTCAAATTTTGTTAAGAATGACTTTGATGAAAGTTTGTACTCTCCTGATGTTCTAAATAGACTTACACCGTCGGGTTTGACTATTTATAAGTTGGTATTAAAAGTCGGTATTCTAATTATGTTGCTAAGGAATATTAATCTTAAATGCAATTTGTGTAAAGGTGTCACACCCCCGGCCAAGGCGGAACATGTCGGACTGTGCGACTAAGTTCATGGATCACAGGTGAATTGAATATATAACACAAGTACAACGATAAACAAAACAACATTTTTATTCCATTGTTAAGTTTGAATATAGGGTTCTTACAGATAATAATAGTACAGTAGTTGCCTTAAACAGGTAAGCAAAATACAAAAACTAGATAGTTAGGTCATCTGTAATCCATGACTAATCTTCTGTCTGAACGCTTGTCTAATGATCTCCTGAGAAGACATGTAAGTTTAAGGGTCAACACAAAGGTTGGTGAGAGTCACAGGTTTTTTTGTAATAATGATACTTTTAATATGATCCAAAAAGTATAGCCTTTTTTGTAAGTAAAACCGTGTTTAGAAGTGTTTGCTGAAGCAAGGAATCTAAACTATGGTTTCTAGATAATGAAATCTAGTTAAAGTTTATAGTGATAAAGTTGTACAGATAAACGTATAAACGGATATACAAATATACAAATAAAGTTATATGTCAAGGTTGTACTTAACAATCGCAAATATGGATAAACGGATGGATGACAAGTATATTTGATAAGCGTAAGCGTAAAAGTGTACGTTACGTGTTTAAACAGTTGATAAATCTTAAGATAGTGTACACAAGCGCATGTATGAGCCTAAGATACAATTTATATAATTTGTATAAATATATAAACTTATATATCTTTGTGTATGTATGATGTATGTTGAAACTATCAAGTTGATAACCGTCTATACAATTACAACACTTTTGTAGTTGGAAAGTATATGTTATTTTTATTAGTTGTATTATTTTAACAACTTAACATATGTAAATATTGATGTTTAAAACGATTTTGTTTACTTATAGCATATAAGCATTTAAACAAATAATTCACAAACTAGTAATGTGTTTACACAAAAGTGTGGTTGTCGATTGTTTCTAGAATTGACGCGAGAAACCGAGATGTGTCGTTTTGATAACGAACCGTCGAGATTTATCTAGTTTCCTATGAAATTTTAACATAAATTAATATGTGGAGGGTTGTTTGGTAATTTAACCAAAGTATAGGGTCCATTTACTAATTTAAATAAATTAGATGGGACCATGTTTGTCAACACTTTTCAAATGAAGGACTAAAATGATTTATTTCATTTATAAGTTTAAGTTTTGGATTTATTTTGCAAATAAATCCCAAGAGAGAGGTTAAATATAAATAAATAAAGTGAAAGTTTAAGTTAGGGACTTGATTTAAAAGGATTTCTAGGAGGGGGTGAGTCTTACATATTTTAAATGAAGTTTAAATAATCTAGGACCTGTTTTGTAAAGATTTTTCGAAATGGGTAAAAATAATTAATTTGGTATTCAAGTTTGGAATTTACAATTTATCAACAGGAGGTTTGGAACCTCCTGTTTCTTCGTCGAGTCCATGTACGTAGAAAATGAAAACGGTCCAGTGGCTTCTTCGATCGACGAATAGACTTGAACCAAAAACAAAAGACGTAAAGGGGTGGAGGGGAAGACTTACAGTCAAAGGGGGTGGCTGGTGGCGGTAGTATGCGGCGGTGGGAGAGCTCCAAAGTCGCCGACAGAAGAGTTTAAAAGGGGGATCCTTTCTTCCTTCTTCCTATTCTTGACCTTGAAATCGATGAGGGGAGGCGCTGAGATGTTGGAGATGATCAAAGGGAGTTATCAGGAGGTGTTTGGGTGGGTTTAGGTGGTGAAATGGTGGTGGTGTTGGGTGCTTATGTGTGTATACGGAGAGAGAGATTGAGAGAGGTTTAGAGAGAGGTTGAGATAAAGGTTGAGATAAGGCTGGTGTTTTTGAGTGAGGAATGAAGTTCTAAGCCTCTCTATTTATAGTGTTAGCGATGTTAGAGGCCTTAGAGAGAACCATACTTCATCAAGTGTCCTTGTGCCACTTTGGAGAGTCTTGCACACAAAGGGAAGGAAGGGAAGGAGAAGATTGGCTGGTCACGTGGGAGGGAAGGAAAAAAAATCAATTTCCATCTTCTTGCAAGTTATGTGGGCCCACATCAGGTCACATTCCCTTAAATGCCCGAAAAACTAGCTTATTTTGGTGTATCGGGATCCGGATGTCGAGAAATTTTATGAAAGTGCCGTTAGATAGAGTTTAATTCAAGGATTCTGGAACATCAAATGGATTAATTTTTGGAGTTACGGAACTCCAGGAAATTGTGTTCGATGTTTCGCGTCTAAATAGCCGTAAAGTCCGTTTTTCGCGACTTTTGTAAATATTTTCGTTAAAAATATTTCTGAGTATGAATTAAATATTAGACCATAGTCTGATCGAAAAACGTTCTCGGAAATCCCGTCGGCAATGAGTAAGTGCCTTAACTGATTAAAACAGTTTAAGCAAAACAAGTAAAATCGGTGTTATACCGGTTTGGTTTCTTAAAACGGTCAGATCTTTTGTATACGAACTCCGTTTTGGACGTTCTTTATATTTTTGGATTCAGGGGAACACGTACTATGAGTCTAGAATAGTTGCTTTGCTCAAAACCGTTTATTATGAATTTTCAGCTTTTTTCAAACGTCCTAACTAGGGTTGCAGTTTGAGCTGTTTGATTTGTTTGTATTTTATACATTTGGAAGTATGATATCATAGGATATTTCATAATAGTTGAAATAAACTTATTTATTTTACTTAAGATGCATTAAAACTCAATAAGTCAAGTTACAACGAGATTCGCGGTGAATTGACCGTCTATAATATTAGCCCTAATTTCAATAAATAGCATTAAGTAATCATGTTAAAGAAGCAAAGATACTTTCTGGAAGTAGTATAGGAAATCGCGTGTTTATTCCAAGAATGTCCTTGACACCTTTGGATAAAGGGATTTCTTTCACATTTTAAAGAAAACAATTTTCACTGGTTGTATGTTTTGTGATGACAATAAACAAGAGTGAATTACAGTCATTATCGAAAGTGATGTTGTTTTTTTGACAACCAGTATTCACTCATGGACGTATGTTGCATTGTCTAAAGTTAAAATATTAACTCTAGTCAATGACGGTAACCTTAGGAATATGATATCTAATGTTGTATTCAAAGAAGTCTATAAAAATTTGTGATTCATAACAATTATTTATAATATATCAATAGCTTTTTGTATTAGTATAGATTCAATTACCCATTTATTCATCAATTTATTTGTATTATTTTCAAAAGTTTACTTTTAAAAAAATGTGTATTGTTGACACCTTCATATTCAACCCAATTATTTAAAATATGTTAATAGTTTTTTTTTCTATTAGTATAGATTGAATTACTTACTTATTTGTCATTTTGTTTGTATCTATGTAAAGGCACCACTTTAAAAAATGTTAAATGTTTACACCTTTATATATATTTTTTATAAACCCGTGTAGTACACGGGTCTCACACTTAGTTGGAAAACATACATCTATAAGTAAAGAGGCTAAAACATTTTCTCTTATATATTTGTTCTCTTATGTTTTTGATTTTGATCGGTTTAGGCATTAACTGTAACATTCCAAGAACCATTTATGTTTTATATTATTAGAATTAATTGGATGAAAATCAAGTAAAATTAATTTGAAAAATATGATTCGAAATCGACTCATTGTGTAAACTCAACATCATTATAACAGGTTTTAGTATATAATCTTGACGTTTATATAAAAGTTTAATTTTTTATGACACAATTATATAAATACAACTTTCAACTTAATTTTTTTTAAACAATGTTTAAATGTTCATTGCCAAAAAGAATTTATGTATATGTATTGTGATGATTCGAAAAAAATTACATGTATCACAACATATTAGACTATGGAAAATGACATATTATGAACATGAAACTTAATCATATTATAAGTGGTTGACTGATTTTTTAAAATAGTTTGAAAATTAATGTTTCTTGGTTCTCATGCAATTTAATTCTAATAATATAAAACATAAATGGTTATTGAAATATTGCAGTTGACGCCTAACCCAGTCAAAATCAAGAATATAAGCGAACAAAGATGTAAGAGAAAAGGTTTTAGACCCTTTACTTATAGATGCGTTTTTTCCTATGAGTTTTGTTTCTTAACCATTTATGTTTTATATTATTAGAATTAATTGGATGAAATCAAGTAAAATTAATTTGAAAAATATGATTCGAAATCGACTCATGTCAAATATTTTTAACAAGTTTTAGTATATAATCTTAAGTATTGACGTTTATATAAAAGTTTAATTTTTTATGACACAATTATATAAATACAACTTTCAACTTAATTTTTTTTAAACAATGTTTAAATGTTAATTGCCAAAAAGAATTTATGTATATGTATTGTGATGATTCGAAAAAAATTACATGTATCATAACACATTGGACTATGGAAAATGACATACTATGAACATGAAACTTAATCATATTATAAGTGGTTGACTGATTTTTTAAAATAGTTTGAAAATTAATGTTTCTTGGTTCTCATGCAATTTAATTCTAACTAGAAAAGTATCACCCCCGCGATGCAGGGGTTTTGATGTTCTCATGAATGTGTTTAACCATGTTTCATCTGATATAAGTCAATAGTTCCTGATTTTTTTTTATTTAATTTTTTTTTTTGTAAAGTTTTTATGCTTTTTATGTTATCATATTTATCTTTTTCTAGAAAATGAGTAATTTTATTAAATATCATTTTTTATACAGTTTTTGTAGTTTTTATGAGAATCCTAACATTTTCCATTTTGTGACATTATCATATACAAAACCATAAGATTTATATATAATGATTTAGAAAGGAAAATACATAATTATAATTATCCCATTTCAATAGTATTAACCACTTGCCCATCATCAAATCTGTTTCAAAGTATAGAAAATATATCAAACTATAACTTCAACAAAAAGAAGTGAATTTATAATTACAAATGATAAACAAAAGAAGCCCTAAATTATTCGTCTTTAAGGAGACACCCAAATCAAAAGAAGCCCTAAATTATTCGTCTTTAAGGAGACACCCAAATCAAAAGAAGATTAAATTTCTAGAAGAAATTTGACTTTCAATCAAATGGGAGTAATTACTACAAAAACAAAATGCTTTTTTTTTTTCATTCCAACGGAATCTCAATGATTCCATTCCATAGCTTGAGCTTCTACTCGGCTTCATTGTCACCAACTTCTTTCACTTCCGGTTTTTTCTCCACCCTAAAAACCTCCTCCTCCTCTTCTTTTTGTTCCAGTTTTCCCTTTTTACCCTTCACAACATCATTCACATTCACGTCTTTCTGGGCTTTATCTAAATAATACATTAACTTAACAAATCACAAAAGTATGTCGCATAAAGTTCTTGAATTTGAGGTTTCTAAGTAATGCAAAAGTGGAGATGCAAGCGAATCTGAAAAAATGAGGAAAATGTGGATTAAACTCAAAAAACTGTGATTAATAATAAGTATATCTGACTGAGAACGATATAAATATGATGTTTTTCTTGAGGTAACACATTTTTTAGTAATGTGATGGTAAGAAGCCGACAGATTTGCCCCTGAAGATGCACACTCTGATTCTCTAAAATAAACATATTACAAATGTATTGTTGTTCTTGTTTTAATTAATTAACACTGAATACAGAATTTTTACAAATTTGCCCCCAATTCATTCTCCTCTTTAATTTCCTAGAAAGTAGAAGAAGACATATTTATGTACTTTTGAACATGCGTGGATTGTTCATCAGTAAATTGGTGGATGGAAGAGAAAAACCCACTTGCTTGAAATACATTAGAAAACATATGATGAAAGGTTTTGCAAATATATATAGAAGGTATTTGACAAATCCAAAGGGCCTTTTCACATAAAAAATATATTTCTGAAAAAAAAAATGTAAATCATGATTTCAGACTAAACCTTTAGGACAAAGTAATCAAAAATTTCAATAACATGTCCAAAATACAAATAAACAAATCCGATATTTAAAAAAAATGATTTAATGAAATCTAACAAAAAGAAATCAAAATACAAACCTAAAACAAAGTAAGATTGTCATTTACTTGAAAAACCGGTGACAGTAAACATGTCGTATTCCAAAATTTCAAAAACAATCCCAAAATCCGAAGCAAAATCCAAAATTTCGAAAAATAAAATAAAATATAACCCAAAAACATAATGACAAAAGTAAAATATATTCCGATACAAAGGCATAAAAACCAACCATTTGAGACTTGATGGTCAGTACATAGATAAAAATTATATCATTTCCAATTTTTCATATATGCCCCATCATTTTTGTTCCGTTCTATTTTGGATTTTTCTTATAAATAATTCAATAAAAGCGAAAATATGAATGCAGAAATATAGCATACTAATAGAAGTTTATAAAGAAGTGTGAACTCTAACCAAGAAAATTGTTGTACCTTATCAGTTACAAAGAACAGCTATGACTGATCTGGAAAAAATTTACTTCTTGCTGTTGGATCATTTGAGAAGCTATTTGAACGACAAATCCATTACACAAAAGTGGCAGGATCAGCAATTCGCAAAAAAAGGTATAAAATATCTCAAAAAAAGATATCCAGAAATACAAAACCCCATAAAAAAAATGTAGCCCCTTTAAACCCTAGTCCCTAATTGATACAATTGACTGTGAAGTAACCTACCGGTCAGGTGTTTCTTATACGGTTTGGTTTGTATAGAAGATACGGTTAAATTGGAGTAATAGTCAAGAAAAATCTAATTACAAACACAGAATGCAAAAATGAAATTGCCTTGTCTCATCTGAGTGATCATTGAAAGCAATATCTACCAGCAATACTATATAAACCTGAATGAATGACTATTTTACCCTTCGACCTATTTAATACATACAAATAACACAAAATAAACATATATTCAATAATCATTATGAATTTAAAGCTTACATTATCATATTCCAATATATTGTTGGGAAGGTAGAATATGAAACATATATAAACGAATGTGAATGCAAAAAAAAAAAAAAAAAAAAAATCAAATTACTTCTTAACAAATCTCACAACAGTATGAATGACCATGAGGATAGATTGGGTCATAAAATGAAAGCATACTTAAAGATGAAAACCTGAGCTGGTTGATGTATTTTCTTCAATTATAAAGTATATATCAGGTGGTTAGATGAATGACTAATTATCTTTTGTTTTTTTTTCAAGTATTATTTTAAAGTAGAATCCACAGAACAACTACAAAGAAGCAAGGGTATATTTGTCCAAAACACCCACCGATGAACATAACGATCTAATACACCTTCAGTTAGACCCTATGATGGTGTAAATGCAGGCTATTGATCCATCAGTACCATTTTTGTATAGTAGTATACCATGTGGAAAGTAAATATATACAAAAAAAAATCAGTAAACTACCTGATGTGATATTGACGCAGGGAAAATGCAGATGTTGTGTTCTTTTTTACCTCTAACCAGCCAAAAAAAAGGAACCAAAATACTCATATAAACAACTAACCATATCTGAAATATTCAAAACGACAAAAAACTGAAAATATTGTTTACAATGAAATAAACTTATCTGAATATTCAATCCAATGCTCCTCACAAATTGTATGTACCAAAGTTTTTTACTTTAAAATTAAAGATATTTAGTAAATTAGTTGTCATAATATACCTTCAAGTTCTAGCATTTGGTATCAGATTGTATGTTCAATTTACATAAGAGATGAATTTACGGGGTTATACTTACTGCTCTAATTTCACAGACTCAGTTCCTTAGATTTAGCCCTACAAAAATAATAATAATAAAACCTAGCGACGATAAATGACGGATTTTAATTAAACAAATACTGAAGAATCTTAGTAGAAATCTTTAGAAAATGTCAGAAAGTGAGGTAAATGGATGTTTGAATCGACTGGACTGAATAGGGTGAACCAAACTGACACAAGTAGTAATCAAGTGGAAGACCGAAATCATGTCCTAGGTCGGTTCCGTTTGGAAGTGCCTCTTCAAACCCTAGAAAAGTATGCAAAAAAGATTGAATTTTCAGAAGTAAAATGTCAAGTGAGTCGATAAATTATGTAAAATGACGAAAGAGAAGTGGATACTATCTTAAGTTGGTGGCTGAGACTGAGTTGTCGTGGTGGCGGTTTTCACAGTCCACCAAAATTGTATAAGGAAAACGGAAATCCAGACTCTTTTACCTTCTGCCTTCTGGAATTGATTTGGGAATTTTATGAAAGAAAATCATTTTCAGAATTCCTCTTCCTCTTTTTCTTGAGTGATGAAGATAAATGATTGGAAAAAATGCAATCACATTCCATCTGATTCATCCTCTTCCCTTTCTCCTTCTTCATAAAACCTTCAAAGAAAGTATATTTATCTCAGAAACATATTTATTAGCTGCTAAATGCATGTAGGCTGCCTTCAACATAACAGTTGACAACGTAACATCACAATTGACAGCATTGTCAAATATGTCGGTCTTTAAGGAGACAATAATGGAGATTTTAAGGCAGTTTTCTTTGAGGAAAATCCAATTATGTCAACTTATTTGGTGGCCGTTTTGATTTGTTTGTTTGATCACATTGAAGAAACAACACCTGATGGTTTCATGGTTTCAGGGTTCGTTCATTTTGTCCTCAAGGCAAGAGTGAGAATAAAATGTTAGCATTAAGCATTTTATCTTGTCCAAAAGATACAATAAGGTAGTATTTTGTATGGAGTAAAGGATGAGGGAAAGAAAGATTTATCTCAAATTCCATATTTCAAAAATTGAAAGGGTGATTCTGGTGTCCTTTCTTCAATTTCAATAAGATAATCTCCAAAATAAGCCCAACTTTACCTTTGAAAATAAAGCTTTGATTCCATTTTCACTATTAAGATTTAAGAACAATACTTCTTTGACTTCGTGTTTGAAGTCGATGTTTTTGGCCACTGTTACACCATATTTTGTCACTTTAGCAGGTCCATAGCTCTGTTTAATCAACACGTTATGCCCCTATACAATCATTATCAAATAGTGTTTTTATCAGATTGTTGATGAGAACCATATTGAAAGATTGATGTAAAAATATGTTTGGACCTTTAACAGTAGCAGCTAACTCCTCAACACTTGTGACTCAAAGATTTAC
The DNA here is from genome assembly GCF_052849685.1 of Lactuca virosa. NCBI lineage: Eukaryota > Viridiplantae > Streptophyta > Magnoliopsida > Asterales > Asteraceae > Lactuca > Lactuca virosa. The sequence continues at coordinate 309,470,962 of NC_136433.1, read as the reverse complement.
CTTCCAGATTGATACACGGCAGAAAATTAGACGTTTTAGGGCTGATAATTGCAAAACAAAAGCACCATGGCCGGTCCAATCCACCAGAAGCGTCAATCATCTGAATTGATAATCATTGAACTTTCCCCCATTCTTAATTGTAGTCGAATATGCTTGTGGGTTTCTCTCCCAATTTCAATATGAGAGCATTGTTGAGAAATCTTAAACAAAAGGTTCTGTACAAACCAAACCAGAAAACATCAAAGAAAACAGAGTTGACAATCACAATTCAGAACAACAGTGGGTATAGTAAGGTTCGGGAAGTATTTGAGTCCAAAAGTGGAACAAAAGGAAAAATAGATAAGAACGGAAGGTTCTAGGTTGAGGTTTGGCGAAAGCGCTTATGCATCAAGAACGAACAGATATAAGATAAAAGGAAGAAAGTTTACCGGTTCCGGAGGTTTTGTGAGAAAAATAAAGGCGCAAAAGATTTTAGGGTTACCATCTTAACTTCTCATGAATTCATCTGAAGTAGTTCAATCGGAGGAAGACGTCGATGAGAAGCGACGGAGAGAAGCGTGAGAAGCCGGAATGATGTGGTCATCGTCGACTCGCCGGTCGGAGACAGCTGGTGTGCGGATTAGGGTGAGAGAGAGACGGAGAGGAGAGGAAAGGGAGGGAGAAGCGGAGAAGGAGAAGGAGTGAACCGACTGAGAAATGAAGGTCGAGAAATGGATTAGAGTTATCGGGTAGCCGACTCAAATGGAAGCTGCCGTCATTGACCAGCTGACGATCCGTTGACCACCAAAAAGGGGCTAGGGACCAAATTGCAGTTGACGCCTCCAGTTCTATTCCTTTGGATGAGACGGCGGTGAGCAATCGATAGAGAGCAAGGGATGCTAGCGCTCTTCTACTCATATTCCTTGCTTCAGTACCAGTCAAAATCAAGAATACAAGCGAACAAAGATGTAAGAGAAAAGGTTTTAGACCCTTTATTTATAGATGCATTTTTTCCTATGAGTTTTGTTTCTTAAACGATGTGAGATAAGAAATATGTTAGCAATATGAAAAACACACAAAAAGACACATTATAAACACGAATTTGATCCCACATTGTCATAGTAAACAAACTTAATAAACTCTTTTCTTCCATAAGTAAATATGCTAAAACCTTTTCTTTTATATTTTTGTTCTCTTATGTTCTTGATTTTAACCGGTTTAGGCGTCTACCACAACAAACTTAATAAACTCTTTTTTTGTATAAGTAATTATCATATTTTCTACCTTTTATGATGTCTCATATTGATAAAATATAAAACGATGATATTAATATGATACTATTTAGTGATATGTTATCATCATAAACTTTCGATTTATTTTTTTAACCTCTATGTGTAGCCTTGAGAAAAGTTCTTTTACCCCCCTCATGTCAAATATTTTTGACGAGTGTTAGCATATAATCCGAAGTCTTAATGTTTATATAAAAGTTTAAATTTTTTTGAATATTTATATAAATATAACGCTCAACTTAATTTTTTAAACAATATTCACATGTTCGTTGTCAAAAAGAAATTATTATGTAATTATCATGATTCGAAAGAAATTTAGATATATTATTATACATTGAACTATTGAAAATAACATAATATGAACATGAAAATTTAATCATATTTTAAGTGTTTAACTAATTTTTATAATAACTTTTAAGTTTCAATATTTCTAAAAATTGGAATTCTTTTGAAACTTTGAGATAAAAACATGTTTATACGATAAAATGACCACTAATTAATATTAATAATAGTTAATAGACTTTGATAGTCATATTTGTAACGACGTAAATTTTAAAACAATTTTTCATTTTCCAAACACAATAAAATTCATATAATATTTTCAAAATCTCATGTGTATCAAATATCATCACAATAAAACATATCCCAGAATCTCAAAAACATAATTCTCTGTCAGTGTGTACAAATTATGTCGTCGCCTTCCCACGATCCTCGGTAGTACCTGAAACACATATCACAGCTCTGGTAGACCTTCCGGCCCTACCATGCCTTGCCTTTCGGCCCTAACTCTGTTTGCCTTCCGGCCCAATTCATTCAGCATATACATATCACAGTAAGCATCTCAACTAAATCACATAACTCATACAAATACATAAGACCTTCCGGTCACACATAGTTACCATTTTAGGTAAAGTATAGTGAGAAGACTCACCTCGGGTAATCTCGGAAAGTCTCGAACTCGAAATACTGATCTAGCCTCCGCCTAATCATATAAAGTAATTTACCTCAAATTAACAACGATTCTCAAAGGCGAGACTAAACCCTTCCTATAATCTCTCAGAAGGGGAAAAGACCATTTTACCCCTCCAATGGTCCAAATGTCCAATTGTTGACCAAACCTTAGAAGTCAACGAAAGTCAACTCTAGTCAACGATCCAACCTTGACCAAACTCGTCGAGTGCACTCGGGTGACTCGGCGAGTCTATGCGTGTCCTCTGAATCCTCCTAAGGCCTCACTTGACTCGTCGAGTTAACCTTTCACTCGACGGGTTACCACTGATCACGAATCGCGGAGCAACATGATCCGACTCGTCGAGTCCTCTCATGGACTCAGCGAGTTTCCTCCATGAAAATGCTCAAACGACCTTCTGAGGTCAGATCTGTTTCTCTAACTTATAGATCTGGCCTTCTAACACCCAAAAATCACATAAAGGTCTTAACTTGGTGTCCATGCATGGTGTATCTTGCATTATATACCATAGAAACCCCATTAATGCTTCCTAGCTTCAAGACCCTATGATTACTCGACTAAAGCTTCATACTTTCTGGCTCCCTGGACCTAGAAAGGTCCAGATCAATAACACAACTAGGAAGAGGGATTTGATGCATTCAAGACCCCAAAAATGAAGTGATTCAAGCCCTAACCCCAAAAATGGAATCTACACAATAGGGAAGAAGAGGGGTTCGATTTGGTACCTCAGAATGAAGTTCCTTGCTTGACTAACTCAGAACAACAACCTCCTTTGGTCCTTCTTGCTGGAACTCTTCTCCTCCTTTGCAAAATCACACCAAATAGCTCAAGATAGCTCTTCCTCTCACTCTACACACTCAAGCTTGCTAGGGTTCTCTCTTCTGGAAAGATAGCTGCAATTTAAGGCCATAAGTGCCTTTAAATAGGGCTCAGGCCCAAAGATGTAGGGTTTCTGCCAACAGCATGGACTCGTCGAGTTGACTCTCCGACTCGTCGAGTCCATTCATTAATCTGAGTCATCAGTCGCGATCCTACTCGACGAGTTTAGGCGTCAACTCGTCGAGTCCCTCTTCTCACCTCAAAAATAAATATTTAAATTATGATACCTGGAAATCCGAATGTTACAATTCTCCCCTACTAGAATCAGACTTCGCCCTCGAAGTCTTACTCTGCAAACAAGTTTGGATGCTGCTCCCGCATCTCCGTCTCCGCCTCCCAAGTCAGCTCGGACCCTCTCCGATGTTGCCATTGGACCTGAACCAGAGGCACCTCCTTGTTCCTCAGAACCTTGATCTTCCGATCCAAGATCGCGATCGGCCTCTCAATGTAATTCAGGCTTGCATCTACCTGAATATCCTCTAGCGGCACTATTGTTGTCTCATCGGCTATACACTTCCTCAACTGGGATACGTGGAATGTATCATGAATCTGGCTCAACTCCGCTGGTAGCTCTAAACGGTATGCTACCTCGCCCACTCTGGCGATCACCCTGAAAGGACCAATGTATCGGGGCCCCAGTTTGTCCCTCTTCCTGAATCGGATCACTCCTTTCCAAGGAGATACCTTCAGGAGTACAAAGTCTCCAACCTGGTACTCGAGCTCGGATCGCCGCCTATCCGCATAACTCTTCTGGCGGCTCTGGGCTGTTAGTAACCTCTGTCTGACCTGTTGTATCTGCTCAGTCGTCTTAAGCACTACCTCAGTGCTACCCATCACTCTCTGCCCTACCTCTCCCCAACAGATGGGAGTTCGACACCTCCTCCCATATAAAAGCTCAAAGGGAGGCATACCTATACTCGAATGGTGGCTGTTGTTGTAAGAAAATTCAGCCAAAGGTAGGTATGTGTCCCAACTTCCACCGAAGTCCATAACACATGCCCGAAGCATGTGCTCGAGCGTCTGTATCGTCCGCTCACTCTGTCCATCCGTCTGTGGGTGGTAAGCAGTACTGAAGTGCAATCTCGTTCCCAACTCCTCATAGAACTTCTTCCAGAACCTGGAAGTGAAACGTACATCTCGGTCTGACACAATCGAGATCGACACTCCATGCCGCGACACCACCTCCCTCACATATATCTCTTCTAGCCTCTCTGCAGAAGAGCTCTCACTGATAGCAAGGAAGTGAGCGCTCTTCGTCAGCCGATCCACAATCACCCAAATTGCATCAACACCTCTTACGGTCCTCGGCAATTTGGTGATAGAATCCATAGAAATTTGTTCCCACTTCCACTGAACCTCTAATGGCTGCAATTTGCCATGCGGACGCTGGTGCTCGGCCTTAACCCGGCGACAGGTCAAGCACCTCTCTACTACCCATGCAACATCCCTCTTCATACAGGGCCACCAGTAGTCTCTCTTCAGGTCCAGATACATCTTAGTGGCCCCGGGATGGATCGAGAATCTCGATCTATGCGCCTCCTCTATCAGAGTGCTACATGCCCTGCCCGTATACGGCACCCAAATCCGACCATGAAAGGTCATAAGCCCTCGGTTATCCGTCACAAACTCGGATACCTGCCCAATCACCCGCTCTCTTTTGCGATTCTCCGGTCTCACAGCCTCTGCCTGGGCCTCTCGGATGGTATCCAATACCAGAGTCATCCCCGTCATCCTCATGCATATATCTCGAATCGGGGCACTCTCCGCCCTGCGACTCAGAGCATCGGCTACCACGTTAGCCTTGACCGGGTGGTACAGGATCTCATAGTCGTAATCCTTTACCACATCCAACCATCTCCTCTGGCACATATTCAGGTTGGGCTGATCCATCAGATACTTCAAACTCTTGTGGTCTGTGTATATGGTACACCGAACCCCATACAAATAATGGCGCCATATCTTGAGGGCGAACACCACTGCCCCCAACTCCAAATCGTGGGTGGGATACCTCGTCTCATGAGGCTTCAGCTGCCTCGATGCGTATGCTATCACGTACCCTCTCTGCATAAGCACCGCACCCAACCCCGATATAGACGCATCACAATACACCACAAAATCCTCCATTCCCTCCGGAAGGGCTAACACCGGGGCTTCACATAATCTCTGGCGAAGAGTCTCAAACGAGGTCTGCTGCTCGTGACCCCAAGTAAAAGCAACGCCCTTCCGGGTCAATCTGGTGAGGGGAACGGCAATCTTGGAGAAATCTCTGATAAATCTCCGATAGTAGCCGGCCAACCCCAGAAAACTCTTGATCTCGGTGGGGGATCTCGACACCTCCCAACTCATGACAGCCTCAATCTTGGCTGGATCGACCAATATCCCATTCTGATTAACGAGATGTCCCAAGAACTGGACCTCTCGTAACCAGAAATCACACTTGGAGAATTTGGCATAAAGCCTCTCCGATCTCAGGACTCCAAGGATCTCCCTCAGATGCTCCTCATGTTGCTCTCTGGATCTCGAATACACTAGAATATCGTCGATGAACACAATCACCGATCGATCCAACATCGGCCTGCATACTCGATTCATGAGATCCATGAACGCTGCTGGTGCATTGGTGAGCCCAAAAGGCATCACCACAAACTCGTAATGGCCATAACGAGTCCTGAACGCCGTCTTCTGGATATCCTCATCACGCACCCTCATCTGGTGATATCCGGACCTCAATTCTATCTTGGAAAACCAAGACGCTCCCTGCAACTGATCGAACAGATCGTCGATCCTCGGCAGTGGATAACAGTTCTTAACCGTCAACTTGTTCAACTCCCGGTAATCAATGCACATCCGGTGTGAACCATCCTTTTTCTTGACGAAAAGGATCGGCGCTCCTCATGGTGAGCTACTCGGTCGGATGAATCCCTTCCCCAGCAGCTCCTGAAGCTGCGAGGATAACTCCTGCATCTCTGGTGGTGCAAGGCGATAGGGTGCCTTGGCAATAGGCGCCGCTCCCGGAACCAAATCAATATGGAACTCCACCTGCCTCTCCAGAGGCACACCCGACAACTCATTGGGGAAAACATCCGGGAATTCACGCACTATCGGAACCTCATCGACATAAATCGTCCTCTCTGCGGCAACTCGTGTATCCATCACATAGGCTACAAACCCTCTACAGCCCTGCTGTAGACTCTGTCTCGCCCTGGCAGCCGAGCAAAATGCTGACCCAGATCGGGTACCCTCGCCATATACTGTAAGTACTCCCCCACTGGGGTCTCGTATGGTCACCAATTGACGCTCGCAGTCGATAACAGCTCCAAATCGGCTCAACCAGTCCATGCCCACGATGACACAGACATCCCCCATCGCAATCGATACCAGATCTATCGGGAAATCAACACCAAAAATCTCGAGTACACATCCTCGAATCACATCAGTAGCATACACCGCTCGCTCGTCTGCTATAGAAACTGGCAGAGGTCGACTCAACGCCTCTCGACGGATACTGATGTGCTGGCTAAATGCTAATGACACGAAAGATCGACTCGCACCCGAGTTAAATAGCACTAAGGCAGGTACAGAACTCACAAGAAAAGTACCTATGCATACCACAATATAAGAACATTATTCCAATCTCAGAATAAGTAAACAAAAGAATACATACCAGCCACGACATCGGGCGCTGCGCGAACCTCCTCCGCTGTCAACTGAAAGGCTCTCCCGCGAGCCTTCGGAACCTCGGCCTTCACTGGCCGACTCTCTGTAGCTCGTGCAGCAACAGGGGCAGATCCCTGTGCTGGTCCCTGCGTCAGCTGTGGGCACTCGGCCTTCCGATGGCCAGTTTGATTGCAGTGAAAACAAACCATGAACCCCTTGGGGCAATCCTTCGCTATATGCCCCTCCTTGCCACACTTGTAGCAAGCACCCGCCCGACAAATCCCCTCATGTCCCTTGCCGCACTTCCCACAAGTGCGGCCCTTCTGGCCTCCAGTCCTCGAATCAGCGGGCTTTGCCCGCTTGGCTGCCGGCTGGGACTGTACCGGTCGCCTATCCCCCTTCTGAGACTCCGCATCCTCCCTGGCCTGAGTCTCTAGCTCAATCTCCCTCTTCCGGGCATTTGCCTGAAGCTCAGCAAATGTCCGGTATGACGAGTTCGCCACGAAATCGCGAATGTCCCTCCTCAAAATGCTCAAGTATTGTCTCATTCGTACCTGCTCAGAAGACACGTGCTCAGGGCAAAACAGCGCCCTCTCATGAAACATCCCCGTAATCACTGTCACAGACTCGGTCCCCTACTTGAGGGACAAGAACTCCTGGGCCAACTGTTCCCTCTCCACCGGAGGGACATACTCATCACGAAACATAGTGGTGAACCTCTCCCAAGTCACTGCAGTGAGCTCTGCAGGAGTGAAGTCAGCTGTCACAAACTTCCACCAGTCCTTCGCCCCCAAGCGAAGCTGGTTCAGCGCGAACCGTACCCTCAGATGCTTAGGACATGAACATGTGTAGAAGCATCCCTCAATGTCATATATCCACCTCATCGCGACTATCGGATCCTGAGTCCCGTCAAACTCTGGGGGCTTCGTGTTGCTAAACTTTCGGTACAGCAACGAGTCACCCCCCTGTGGCCTCGCGGCAACGACAACTGCAGTGGTTGCAGCAGCAGCCGCCTCAGTCAGAGCAGCATATCGCTCGTCGAATGTCTCAATAAGCGTGGTCTTGATAGACCCAAACATCTCCGGTATCTCAGCTCGAATGGCTGCGGCCACCTCCTCGTGAATCATCCTACAGATCTCCTCATCACTAGTACCACTGGTACCACTGCCTCGTGGGTTGTGGCACGTCCTCACCATGATGCCTCTGAAACATGACATAAAATAATCAGAGACTCGACCGAGATTACTCACACTCGATCAACCGTTCCTACTTGTTCCTTAGTACCCTAAGGATTCTTACCTGGGATGTTTAACGATCCAGTGCTTTCAGTAGTACGGGCCCAATACTACCTTCCACACCGTATCCGTACCTACCCCAAGTCCTCCTCCTAGGATCCCAATTTGCAAGTACTCTATACCCCCACAGCTCTGGTAGACCTTCCGGCCCTACCATGCCTTGCCTTCCGGCCCCAATTCTGTTTGCCTTCCGACCCAATTCATTCAGCATATACATATCACAGTAAGCATCTCACATAAGTCACATAACTCATACCAATACATAAGACCTTCCGGTCACATATAGTTACCATTTTAGGTAAAGTATAATGAGAAGACTCACCTCGGGTAATCTCGGAAAGTCTCGAACTCGAAATACTGATCTAGCCTCCGCCTAATCATATAAAGTAATTTACCTCAAATTAACAACGATTATCAAAGGCGAGACTAAACTCTTCCTATAATCTCTCAAAAGGGGAAAAGACCATTTTACCCCTCCAATGGTCCAAATGTCCAATTGTTGACCAAACCTTAAAAGTCAACGAAAGTCAACTCTAATCAACGGTCCAACCTTGACCAAAACTCGTCGAGTACACTCGGGTGACTCGGCGAGTCCATGTGTGTTCTCTGAATCCTCCTAAGGCCACACTCGACTCGTCGAGTTAACCTTTCACTCGACGGGTTACCACTGATCACGAATCGCGGAACAACACGATCCGACTCGTCGAGTCCTCTCATGGACTCGGCGAGTTTCCTCCATGAAAATGCTCAAACGACCTTCTGAGGTCAGATCTGTTTCTCTAACTTATAGATCTGGCCTTCTAACACCCAAAAATCACGTAAAGGTCTGAACTTGGTGTCCATGCATGGTGTATCTTGCATTATATACCATAGAAACCCCATTAATGCTTCCTAGCTTCAAGACCCTATGATTACTCGACTAAAGCTTCATACTTTCTGGCTCCCTGGACCTAGAAAGGTCCAAATCAATAACACAACTAGGAAGAGGGATTTGATGCATTCAAGACCCAAAAAATGAAGTGATTCAAGCCCTAACCCCAAAAATGGAATCTACACAATAGGGAAGAAGAGGGGTTCGATTTGGTACCTCAGAATGAAGCTCCTTGCTTGACTAACTCAGAACAACAACCTCCTCTGGTCCTTCTTGCTGGAACTCTTCTCCTCCTTTGCAAAATCACACCAAATAGCTCAAGATAACTCTTCCTCTCACTCTACACACTCAAGCTCGCTAGGGTTCTCTCTTCTGGAAAGGTAGCCGCAATTGAAGGCCACAAGTGCCTTTAAATAGGGCTCAAGCCCAAAGATTTAGGGTTTCTGCCAACAGCGCGGACTCGTCGAGTCCATTCATTAATCCGAGTCATCAGTCGCGATCCTACTCGACGAGTTTAGGCGTCAACTCATTGAGTCCCTCTTCTCATCTCAAAAACAAATATTTAAATTATGATACCTGGAAATCCGGATGTTACAATATTATGATCAAGAATCAAGAATCAAGTGTGGAGGATAAAAGAAGCAAATTGGTTATATTATATATGAGAAATATGAAAGGTTAGATATATCTGATATGAAAGGTTAGATATATGTGTGAAACAATGTAGGCCAAATACAAATAAAAATCAAATTAATGTGATAAAAGATAAATCATTTATCTTGAAACACATTGATTTGGATTGTTTGCTTTATAACATTTATATAATGATAGATATCTACCATAATAAATGAAAATAATTTTGCCACATGTCATATTCTCATTACATTTGACATATGTCATTTTCTAAGATTTTTTGAATTTTCTTTTTTTTCATTTGTCATTTTCTTATGTTTTTCATTTTCTTAAAATTTTAAAATCCACTATTTAGTAAAGGTTTATATATGACAGATACATTAATCGTATTAATCTTGAGATTAAATGCTCTAACCGTTTCTTTCTTTAATAAACTAGGTGTAAAACCCGTGTATTACACGGGCTGATTAAAAAAAATAAAATATTAAAATGTAAATAATAAGTATTTTTTAAAATAAAATTTTGAAATAAGGAATGGAGAAACATATTAACTTCAATTTAATATAATATTCATTACATTTGATATACTTTACATATATAACTATAAGTATTATTTGGCTTTTTAATTTTAAAAATTAGAAAAAACCATAAATTGACATGTGGATATTATTTATTTAAAAATTATCACAAAATGACAAGTATCAAAACTCATTAGAGAATGACATGTGGCAAAAAAGTTCTTTATTTATTAAGGATGATGTTTATATATAGTAGGCACTTAATATACATTTCAAGGAATTAACATTAAACATTTTTGAAGTCATGTATTTAGGCAAATGATTTTTTATTTCAATATAAATTTATATTTACCTTTATGTATACTTAAGAAAATACTAAATATTTTATCTATCTATAGTATCTTTTTTATACGTTATATGACAATTAAGTAGTATATATATATATATATATATATATATATATATATATATATATATATATATTTTATACATGTAATACATATAGACAATATGAACTTACATTTTATTAAACTCAAGACATGTAAAATGTGTAGTGATTAACAATATTTTTATATAGCTACACATTTAATCTTATAATGTCTCCATTTTAATAATTTAACTTTTAAAATTGATAATATTTTTTCCTCATGATTTTATTTAGGATTTATTATTGTTTTAAAGATCAAAACATAATATGGATTCAAACGACTTTAAAGACAAACGCAAACATATACAATTATATTTAGATAAAAGAAAATTCAATGTTATGTCCACCATGTTAATATGTCAATAATTTTTTTATTAGTATACATTCAACTACTTATTTATTATCATTTCGTTTGTATTTATTTCAAAAGTTTATTTTAAAAAAATGTTTAATGTTTACACTTTAATTTTCAAAATCATTTTTTAGAATATGTCAATGTTTTTTTATTAGTATATATTGAATTACTTACTTTATTCATTATTATATCCTTTTTATTTATATAAAATTATTACTTTAAAAAATACGTAATGTTTTCAACTTTGTATTAAGCTTTTATTTTTAATAAACTCGTGTACTACACGGATCTTACACCTAGTAGATTTATATAATTAATCATAAGACCTAACTACCATATAAATTCCTACAATCCAAACATAACATATTTATTGTTGGAGCTTTGGAACAAAAAAAAAAAGAGAAAAGTAACGACAATAGTGAAAGATTGATCAAATTTATTTTAACGTGAATGCAAAAGTCCTTGATTTATATTCTTTATATATTAAATTTTGATCCAGCCAGATATATTCAACCAAGAAATCGACTAAAGGTTGTTTGATATACAGTTACTGATTGAGTCAGATCTAATTGAGTTAAATCTAACATTTTATCTCACTTAGTAAAAGGCATATCAAATAATTTAAGACCGAATCAAAGACTTCTAATTGTGGTATCAAACAATCTAAATCTGATTAAATCAGACTCGTCCTCTTACCAGACCTAATAAAAGGTATATCAAATAACCCTATAAACAAAAGAAACAACCATTTAGATGATTCAAACGATGAGACTTGGCGGTTGGTTGTCAAAGGTGATGGACAAAACTAGACGTGTCCTTGAATTATTAAGCCTTAGAGCTTTTATGAACAACTATCGTTACCAAATTAGTGGTGGCAAATAAAATATTGAATAACATGACAGCATCTGCTTCTCCAACATGTAAAATTTGCATGATAATCCTTTAGGTAGCGTTTGGTAGATGGAACAGAACTGGACTGAACGGAACAAAAAATTTCGAAGAATGTTGGGCATGGATGGAACAAGAACAAAAGAGGTTATTGATTAAGTCAAATGGGACAAATTCTAAAAAACTTAGTCCCACTTAAAAAGATGGAACACGGTGGGACAAAAAATATTTAACAAAAATGTCCAATCTTCTCTTCCTCGTTCATCGTTTCTGACTTTCTTCCTATACATTTTTTTTTCCTGTTAACATTTTTCTATCGCCTCTTACAATTTTCTATTGTTTCTTCAAAAAGGTTTCAAGAAGAAAAAAGGAATCGTTTATAACAGTGAGTACAACAACAAATTATTTCGTTGGTAATAATTTTCTCTTTATATATTATATTTTAAATTTATTGGTGATGCATCTTCCAAGAACTATCTTAATTTTTCTTCATCTTTTTTCTTTATAAAATCAATGATTTGTACATCTTATCCAAAACAACCGCCAAAGCAAAAGCAATTCCAAATTCCAATCTAATACACATACGAGTAACTTTCAATAAGGTTATTAAAACGTAGGTTGTAAGCATTATACTATAAAACAAGTTAGAAACGGTTTATGAAAATTTTGATAAATTTCCGGATAATTTAGTAATTTTACAATTTTGTTCCGTCGAGTCCTAGCTTTGCCAAACACTATACAAATCTATTAGTTTAGTCCAGTTCAGTTCTGTTCCATCCCGTTTAGTCCAATCCTGTCCAGTTCTGTTCTTGTACCAAACGCTACCTTAAGGATCATGACATTGAGTAAAGGTACAACCTTACTTTGACGGTTTTTTTAGTATGCACCATGTCGCAAAGGATATATTGAAACTTGGTTATTCTAACATATTGACCCAAATTATTACATATCAGTGGATAACTTAAAAAATATGAAAAACTAATTTTTTTTTACATCTTACTACGTTGTAAGCTTTTTAATATTTTAATATTTTATAACGATCATGCATAACAATTTATATCCCCTAGATCTATGGATATAGTTTTCAAAAGAATTGACTTTATCATACAAAAAAGCTTAACGACACAACTTATTGTCCGTTTGTCTTCTCATTTGTTGTACGATAATAACTAAGATGTATTAATTAACATATCGTTTGTATTAATATATTTATATATTTATAAAAAAAAATTACGATCTAAAACATTATTATTTTAAAATCCTGTCTCTTTCCATATACATAATTTGGTATATGGTTTAAAAACTCAACCCTTCCTTTTAGATTATTTTTGTTATTTAACCATTTTATAGTCAGATTCATAAATTTTAAACTATATAGAAATTGTTTCATGGAGAAATTACGTGTGACAACCAAGGTTCTAAAAAGTTCGTCATGGCTCCGCCATGGCGCGCCATGGCTCCAAGGCTTGTATGTGCCGCCAAGCTTTACCAAAACGCCGCCTTGACTCATATATGTGTATAAAAATAAATAATAGTTGAAAATACATATAAAAATATGAATTATATACAAAATTGCCGCCTTAAGTCACGCCTTACAAACGACGTGACTCGCCAAGGCTCGGAAAAGCTTGAGGTTTGACATTGCCGCCAAGTCACGCCTTACGTTATTTAGAACCTTGGTGACAACTGACAAGTAGCTTTCAAGTCTTCACGTTTTTAAATAATACAAATCGTCTATTCTCCACACTTTAATTACAAACACTTTTTATACATTCAAAACTCAAAAGTGTGGCACCAAAATTACATGTTCACGCTTATAAATGTGCACATTGGTTATACGTAGGGCATCTCGATTATATATATTGCACTAGTTTGGTATAAAAAAGATATAAACAATAATTCATCTTCGATACAATCCACTACCTTTTACATAAAAAAACAAAATACTGTGACTATGTTACTTTGTTTTTATTATTATAATTTTAGTAATATCCTCACACTTATTATCCTCATATATTTTATATTTTTATAACAACTTAATATACAATTTTAACGGAAGGAAATGATAAGTCCATAAATTCCCAATTAGAATATATTTTTATTTAAAACAACATTCTATTAAATAACAAAAGTTATACTTTCAACATGTTTAGAAAAAATAATATATACTCATTTAATTTAGACACTGAAAGTGGTATATTTTCTTCATCGCATGTAATATGAATTTAGTTAATTAAAATATAAGTATGTAAGGAAAACTTTCAATTGGATTAAGACACTAAAAGGCGATCAGTTATGTTTTTGGCCGATAATATTAGCATTAACATTTCAATTGAATTAACAACATGTCTAAATTTTGTAATATTGATTGGTTTTATGTTGTATGTCACCTTTATCAAACTTTTCTTGTAGTTGACTTCAACTTTTCGTTTAAGCCCTTTTTATGCTAGTATATCCGGTTGCCGTTCAAAAAAAAAAAAAACATAAATCACCAAAATTTTTAGCTATCTTGTAAATATCATCATTTGATAAAAAAAATAGTGTTGTTTAATAATGTCATATCACATTCGATACTTTATTATTAATAATTTTAAAATAGTGCCAGAAAATACGACGTGTATTGAAAATGATTTTGATAATAGATTAGTAAAATACTTTATTATTTTAAGAGTTTGGTATACGATGATTGTATCATTTTCAATTATTTTGCCGATTTGCATTTCAAAGTATCGAGCAAAGCGTCAAACTCCGTTAGAGCGTTACTACTTTGTTTGTTTGTGTTTCGTTCATTTTGTGTAGACCAGAGAAAAGGTGTCATAATTATGCCGATTGGGACAGTCGAACTCGCATACCGAGCTGGTGGGGCAGTGTACATGCGCCCAGAGCTATAGCTTGTATGGGTTGGTTCTAGTTTATCCGTTTAATTAAACAATTTAAATGATCAAGTTTCAACCGACCCAACATCGAGCATGACTTATTAAAAGAACTAATTAGTGTTTGACTTATTTAAATTTGAAAGTTTACATAAGTTTAAACATGTTTATATAATTTATAAACCCAAATAACTGTCGACATTAAAAAATAATAATAGAACGTATAGGCTGTTTTATAACCTCATAATGGAAAATTTTAAATGTTATTTAAATCGGTCAAGATCCAACATATTTTACGTAATGTTTAACAAATTAAAATCCTATAAAGTACTCTACTGTCACGTTTGGTTTAGGTTTTATGCCATAAATGGTAATATATTAAGATTATATGGTTTTACTTTGGTAATTTTTATTACATAAAAATAGGTTGGTTTGGATCATATGATAAACTGGTTCAAGATCATTTATATGCCTGCAGACTAACTAGTAATAAAACTAATATGAGATAAATCATAATCTCTTCCGATAGGAAGAGAGATTAATATATATACTTATAAATGAATTTGTGATCTTACTTCATTAATGCTTAAACAAGCATACTTACTGGGTTTATTTGTAGTTATGGAAAGGGGATTTACCATAATCATTTCTTGGTCTTGTGATCATTGTCATGACGAAACAAAGAACCTAATCCCAAGATATTCGCAACACTTTTGGAAATGAAAGGAGGTGGCACATTAAGAATTGGACTGACTCGAATCCCAAAGTCATATCCTCCTCCATAGTTCCTCTTCAATGGCGGCTTCATTGACGAATAACCATTATTATTACTCACAACAGCCATTGACGAGTTCTTATTGCTTTGCTTTTGGGAGGTATTCTGCTTTTTCTGACGGTCTTTCATTACAGACCCAGTTGAGTTACTTCGAGATAGAAGTGGCAGTGATGACCAAAATGAACTCTTCGGTTTCGTGCTCTCACAATGAAGACTGCTACTTCTCTTGATCCTCCAAAAAGATTTCGAGTGGTTTCCTTCACACCCTTCTACAAAAATAAACTCTTTCGGCTTTTCTTCCATCCGTGACTGATTAGTTGTGGCTGAAGTAACATGTTTCAAAGCAGAAGAATTCTTGTCGAGCAAGATATTCTCTTCACTGTTATAGCGACGGATTAAGCCATTGCTAAAAAGTTCATCAGCAGAAGAAGCTTCATTTTGGATGGAAACACTGGTAAAGCAAAAGTCGAAATCTGGACTGGAGTTGGATCGGTATGGGTAGCTTTCAATGGATGAGTTATCGATATTATGTGAGAACGAGATTCGAGGAGTAGCTGCAGTTGGACTGAAGCTTAAGTTCTCAGTAGAGAAGATGTCCATGGCGATTTCTTTGTTTGGTATTGGAAGATAGAAAGATTATGCATAGGTTTTGTTCAATGATTTTTCTCTTGTAAAAGTTGAAGAACAATAAGAATTTTTGTGTCAGAGAAGCTCAGAGTTTCATAGGTATTTTGGTTATAAAAAACATGGAGAAGAAGATATACAGAGCGTGTTGTCATAGAATGCCAATTATGAAGATGAATGAGGCATAATAAATGTTATAAATAAGTTTTTATTTATTTATTTATTTTTGACAAAATTATAAAAATGGTTTTGTGGTTTGCCAATTTCTTTGGTTAAGGTAAAAAAAAAAAACGTTTATTAGCAAAAAATGTCCTTATTTGGTGGTTTAGTTTTGGTTTTGGTCCCTATTTTGTTAATTTAACATTTGACTGTTAACCTTTTTAAAATGACAATTTTACCCTCAGGGACCATTTTTGCAGTTATCTCTTTTTATCAAATTAGAAGGACCAATTCTGCAATTCTTCTTTTTAAATTTATTGAATTATTATATATTAATTCTTCTTTCTTTTTAATTTTATTAAACTATTATACATTACTTTTTTGTTAATTTTAATTTTATTGGATTAATTTTTTTATATGATTATTGTATATCAGTTAATTATATTTTTAATATATAATATTTATATATTAATAAATATTATATTATTATATTATTTAACTATTTTTAAATTTTTTTATTGGATTATTTTTTTAAAAAAAAATTATTAGATTTTTTTATTAGATTATTACATTTAATTTTTTATATTCTATATATAATAAAAAATATTTTAATGGATCATTAATTTTTTTTAAATGTATAATATTAATTCTTTTTAATTTTTTAGTTCTACCACAAAGTCTTCAGAATACGCAAAAGCACTGCATCCTATTGTCGAAAATCGTCGCGACCACCGCTAATCACCTTCTTCGGAGGTCCGACGGAAACACTACAAACATGTTTCACCCAACGCCGCTATCCAGTAGCCACCTGCGACAACCTCTTCACAATCCGTCAGAATCCTTTATATTTGCCACTAAGCCGATCGTTTTCCACTAGAACCATCACTATTTGAACCACCAAGAAGTCCAACCCAAACACCCGTGTCAGTTCCTCCATTTGTTGGCTTTTACCACCTTACGCCACAAAATCATACTACCTGGCCAGTTCCTCTATTTGTTGCCTTCCAAAACCTATGCACAACCTTATAACATCGAAGCTTCAAGCTTGCACTACCTGAAAAGATCTAGCGGTGGATCTGGTGGTTAGAAAACCCTATATCTAACATTGTCGCCATTGACGGGAGTGTGAGTAGTCAATTGGTGTAGTTTTGGTTGAGAATGTGTCACACCCCCAAACCGGAACGACGGAAACGTTCGGGGGTGGATGACGTCATGTATAGTATCACAACCATTGCATTACAGTAATCAAAGTAAACATAACCATTACATTAATTAAGTAAAAAAATGTTTACATCAGTTTGATTCATGTATATAGACATCAAAAGTATGACAAAAGTAAAAGACGAGACTCTATACGCTTCGTCTTCTCAAAACACCAGGAGGTACCTGTCTACTGATTTCCTGAGAATACAAGCAGTTTTGAAAGAGTATCAGCATAAAGCCGGTGAGTTCATAAGCATGTTTTTGAGAGGAAATTCGGTTAACGAATCAACAAATATATTTGTATACTTCCAAGAAAATCCATTATCTTCTAACATGTGTATTTTGTTACTGAATCTCATTGAATGTATTGTGCATTGTTTGATTGAATAAGAAACCTCTGTTTGCATGAAAAACTCTGATTATCACTAGTATGTATAGTAAGTTCGGAAAATTCTGAAAACTGTAATATGTATAGTAGTTCTATTACTTTATAATAAAACTAATTGAAGTTATTACCATTAGTACATTAATCGTATATACTTAGTACCAAATTAATGAGTTGTTATAACCATACTTGACCATTGAATTGCCTGAACGACGTTCTTCAGGCGTCAGAATCGAAATGACTTTGTCACCCAGGCATGCCGGCCTAACTGTAGCTAGCAGTTATGGTGTGGAATTGTCAATCCCGTATAGATCTATACACAAACTCACGTTCTCCCTCCAGGAGACTTTGGTTATAATCTCAGGGCTTTTGTTAGTACTTGAATAAGTACGCGAAGAATGCTTACTCATAAAATGCTATACTAACGATTACATGTAGAATAAAATGAATCCATTGAATTTAACTTGTTCTCTATATATCTCATAAACTACACATTATATAGTTTATATGTCTGGTTGCATTGAATCTATGATTTGTAAATTGATATGTTAATTGTTCCATAAACTATACCTATTATAGTTTATATGTCTGGTTGCATTGAATCTATGATTTGTACATTGATATGTTAATTGTTCCACAAACTATACCTATTATAGTTTATATGTTCATTCATGTATTCAATTCATGTTTTACATTGAAAGCTCTGTGATTATGATGAAAACTTCCCTTATGCTCTGCATAATACAGAAGGGATAAAATATCTACATATTTTATAAAGTATAGAAACTGTATGATTGTATCGATTGCATCTGTTTTAAGTTTAATGAAATCCTTTTTGTATAATTTTCACAAAATCATTTATGTTTGGCTTGTATTCCCCCCCCCCCCCCCCCGAAAAACGTTTAAAAACAGTAAAGACATAGGGGTAGGAACTCACTGTTAGCGTGTGCAACCGTCAAATCAACGAACATGAATGAAGACCGTCGAGTTGTAGTGTGGTACTTTAACGAAATCCTAATAACCATTAAATACATATATGTATCTAATTAGCGATTTCGTTAGATAAAGTGTTAGAAAAACACTTGCTTTCGGTTAAGGAATGTTACCGGGACTTGATTGAATCGAGGGAAGTAGGTTTTCAGTCTAATGCACCACTTAGGAAGTGTGTATGGCCGTGAACTAGGGTGTACAACCGTGGACAGGTGTACGGCCGTATACAAGGTGTACGGCCGTGAACCAGCTCTTGGATGGTGTACGGCCTTTGAAGGTGTACGGCCGTAGACTGGTGTGCGGTCAATGAACTTGAAGGTGTATGGTCGATAGTCTAGAGAGAAAAGGAGAGAGTGTCCGGTCAGAAAAGTGTAAATGAGGGGGGTTGGGTCTCGTATTTATAGGGGTTTTCGTTGGTCGGTGGTGGGGTCCACCCGACATTGGCCGTAAACGAGTGTACGGCCGTGAACTCAAGTCAGGCCATGAACTCGGTCTTGTTCGAAGGAATTCCCGAAATTTCGCGTGGTTTTGGTTCTGACTCGAATATAGAACTCAAAATATATAATTAAATGATTTTCCAAACCGAAGGAAGTTGACGGAGCCCAATAAAATAAAATTTTATTAACGAAAATTAATTAACGGAAACTAGAAAAGGGTTCGGGTTGTCACATCATCCCCCCGTTAGAGGGAATTTCGTCTCGAAATTCAGACACAGAATACAAATCATGGACTCGGAAATAGATGAGGGTACTTCTGTTTCATTGAATCTTCGCGCTCCCAAGTGAATTCAGGTCCTCGCTTGGCATTCCAGCGAACCTTCACTATCGGGATACAAATTTGTTTCGTTCGTTTGACTTCCTGGTCCATGATTTCGACTGGTTCTTCCACGAAATGTAAGCTCTCGTCTAGTTCGATATCCTCGAGAGGTATCACAAGTGTCTCATCGGACATACACTTCTTTAGGTTCGACACGTGGAAGACGGGATGTACGTTGCTAAGTTCTTGTGGTAGGTGAAGTTTGTATGCTACGGGACCGATCCTAGCGAGGATCTCGAATGGTCCTATGTATCTCGGATTCAGCTTTCCACGCTTTCCGAAGCGTATCATGCCTTTCCAGGGTGAGACCTTCAAAAGGACACGATCACCAACCTGGAACTCCAAGGGTTTTCGTCTCTTTTCGGCGTAGCTCTTTTGTCCATCTCTTGAAGCCTTTAGTCGTTCCCGGATTTGTATGATCTTTTCAGTAGTCTCTCGGATGATTTCTGGGCCTGTGTGGGTGCTATCAGGGACTTGACCTTTGACTAGCTGCGTGTCACCCACCTCAGCCCAGCACAGAGGGGATCTGCACTTACGGCCATAGAGGGCTTCGAACGGTGCAACCTTGATGCTGGTATGGTAGCTGTTGTTGTAGAAAAATTCGACCAAGGGTAAATGAGTGTCCCACGACATGCCGAAGTCGATGATGCAGGCTCTCAACATGTCTTCCAATGTTTGAATGGTTCTTTCACTCTGCCCATCTGTCTGTGGATGGTAAGCTGTGCTCATATCCAGCTTAGTTCCCAGAGCCTTCTGTAGTGACTGCCAAAATCTGGAGGTAAACCTGCTATCTCGATCGGAGATAATGGATACAGGCACACCATGAAGGCGAACTATTTCTCGAATGTAGATTCGTGTCAGTCTCTCCGTTTTGAAGTTTTCTTTGATTGGCAGGAAGTGGGCGGATTTAGTTAGTCGATCGACAATTACCCAGATGGCGTCGTGCCCACTCGGAGACTTGGGCAACTTAGTGATGAAATCTATCGTAATCCTTTCCCACTTCCACTCAGGTATTTATGGCTGCTGGAGTAGACCTGAGGGCTTTTGATATTCCACCTTCACCTTGGCGCAAGTCAGGCACTTGCCCACGAAGGTAGCGATCTCTGCTTTAATGTTCGGCCACCAATAGAGTTGCTTGAGATCCAGATACATCTTATCCGAACCTAGGTGAACGGATTATCTAGTCTTGTGAGCTTCGTTCATGCAAACCTCCCTGAAACCGCCGTACTTTGGGGTCTAGATCCAGTCCATGAAATAGTAAACTCCGTCTCCCTTGACCTCTAAGTTCTTTTCCATTCCTCTCAAGGCTTCATCCGACATGTTCTCTGGTTTTAAGGCTTCCAGCTGAGCCTCTCTGATTTGCGCGGATAAATGGGAATGAATGGTCATTGTCAGTGCCTTCACCCTACGACCTGAATACTCTTTTCGGCTGAGGGCATCCGCTACCACATTGGCCTTGCCGGGATGGTAGCGTATTTCGCACTCGTAATCACTGAGTATCTCTACCCATCGCCCATGTATCATGTTCAACTCTTTCTGATCGAAGATATGATGTAGGCTCTTATGGTCGGTGAAGACAGTGCACTTGGTTCCGTAGAGGTAGTGTCTCCAAATCTTTAACGCAAAGACCACTGCTCCCAACTCTAGATCGTGAGTTGTTTAATTGACTTCGTGTGTTTTCAGCTGTCTCGAGGCATAAGCAATAACCTTTCCTCGCTGCATGAGCACACAACCTAGGCCCTGATTGGATGCATCACAGTAGACAACGAAGTCCTCCGTCCCTTCAGGCAGAGACAGGATAGGTGCGCTGCATAGGGCCTGCTTCAATGTTTGAAACGCAGTGTCTTGCTTTTCTACCCAACTAAAGGTTACACCTTTCTGTGTCAGGGTGGTTAAAGGCTTAGCAATTTTGGAGAAATTCTGGATAAATCTGCGATAGTAGCCAGCGAGATCCAAGAATTGACGGATTTCTGTGGGTGTCTTCGGTGTTGACCAATTCTCAATCACTTTGATCTTGGAAGGGTCCACATGTATTCCTTCCTCGCTAACCACGTGCCCAAGGAAGGTTACTTTTCTGATCCAAAATTCGCACTTTGAAAACTTTGCATAGAGTTTCTATGCCCTTAGTGTTTCTAACACTAGTCTCAAGTGCTGTCTATGATCTTCCTCACTCCGAGAGTAGACAAGTATATCGTCAATGAACACGATTACAAACTTGTCTAGGAAAGGGCGGCACACCCGATTCATCAGATCCATGAATACCGCTGCTGCGTTGGTTAAACCAAAGGGCATTACTACAAACTCGTAGTGTCCATAACGAGTTCAGAATGTTGTCTTGGGAACATCACCCTCATGAACTCGCAACTGATGGTACCCTGATCTTA
Organism: Lactuca virosa; assembly: GCF_052849685.1. Classification (NCBI taxonomy): domain Eukaryota; kingdom Viridiplantae; phylum Streptophyta; class Magnoliopsida; order Asterales; family Asteraceae; genus Lactuca; species Lactuca virosa. The sequence goes on along the minus strand of NC_136433.1, from coordinate 309,448,992 downwards.
GGTCTATTTTGGAGAAATAACTGGCTCCCTGAAGTCGACCGAAGAGATCGTCGATTGTGGGTAAGGGATAATGGTTCTTTATGGTAAGCTTGTTCAGTTCTCGATAATCAATGCACATCTGAAAGGATCCATCTTTCTTTTTCACGAATAAGATTGGGGCTCCCCAGGGTGAGGAACTTAGTCTGATGAATCCTTTGCTGAGCAGCTCATTGAGCTGACTGGATAACTCTTGCATTTCTACCGGCGCCAGACGATATGGGGATTTAGCTACGGGAGTAGCTCCGGGGACTAAGTCGATACGGAACTCGACTTGGCCCTCGGGAGGGATTCCTGGAAGATCTTCGGGGAATACATCAGGAAAGTTGCAGACTTCGGGGATGCTCTCGAGGTCCTTAACTTCCTGCTTTTCGTCAATAACATGGGCTAGGAATGCATGGCACTCCTTTCACAGATATTTCTGAGCCTGAATACAGGAAATGATACGAAGGTTCGAGCTGAGTTTATCACCATAAACTATGAGAGTTTTTCCTGAGGGCAGATTGAGACAGACGGCTTTTTCGTAGCAAAGGATATCAGCACGATTGGGGCTCAGCCAATCCATGCTGATGATAACGTCGAAGCTCTTTATGGAAACTGGCATAAGGTCGATGGGGAAGGAATGGTAAGGGTACAGCCTATGAATACGTCGTTAGTGCTTTCTTTCTTTCCATTAGCCATCTCGATGGTAAATGTTTCGGTTAAAGGTTGGGATTTACATTTGAGTAGATGTTTAAATGCATGAATAACAAAACTTCTCTCTGCACCAGAAACGAAAAGAATGCATGCATAAGAGTTGTCGAGGAGGAACATACCCGTAACAACTGTGGGATCAACAACTACCTCCTCCTGGCCCATCGCCAGCACCTTCCCTGTGTTAACACCTGTTGTTGCCTTGGGGAAATTTCTTTTGAAGTTCCCAACCTCCCCACAGCCATAACAGGCTTGGCCCACGCCTGCTTCAGTAGTCTGGTTGGTCGGTTGAGTTGGTGTCTTGCAGAATCGCACTATATGCCCCTTTCTGCCATATTTGTTGCATTGCATTTCTCTACAAACTCCCAAATGATGGAAGTTGCATTTGTTGCACAAAGGTAGGTTTCCAGCATAGCGTCTGGGAGTTGTTGGAGTAGTGGGAACAGCAGCAGGAGTAGTAGCAGCGTGGACTGCCACTATTTGTTGTTTCTTGGAGGGCTCCTGCGAAGACTGGCCCTTTCGTTTGTTCCAAAATTTCTTCCCACCACTTGCCTTTGGTGGTTCGGGAACAGTTGTTACTGCATACAGATCAACCCCATGATCTATCAGAGTCTGTGTCAGACACTTGGCGCTATCAAAAGTAGTAGGCTTAGCAGCCAAGACATTTCCTTGAGTTGGGGGTGTCAATCCCCAAATGTATCTTTCAATTTTCTTGCTTTCCGGGGTGACCATTCCCGAACACAGAAGAGCCAGATCGCAAAATCTAGCTGTGTAAGTGGCGATGTCGGAACCCTTCATCTTTAGGTTCGAGAGCTCGTGCTCTAACTTTTGCATCTCGCCCCTTGGGCAGTACTCAGCCAGCATGAGTTCTTTCAGACTCTCCCAACCCATGGCATTGGCTATCGGCAGGGTTAGGGATTTGACTCGACCATTCCACCAGGTCAGTGCTCTGTCGGTGAAGGTGCAAGAGGCGAACTTCACCTTATTTGCTTCTGAACATGCGCAGATCTCGAAAATGGATTCGATCTTCTCGAACCATCGAGTTAAGGCAATGATTCCTCCATTGCCATCGAAGGGTTTGGGTTTCGCGTTCATGAAGTCCTTATAGGAACACTCCTTTTGATGTCCCTGATCGCCAAGATTCTGGGGATGAGTACCGCCTCCGGATCCGCTAGCCCCACTGGGGTTCATTTGCGCCATTACTGCAGTTCCGGCGGCTGTAACCGCTGCCTGGAACATGGCAGGATCGAACTGAGGAGGTGGTGGCGGAGGAGGGTCGTTGTTCTTCTTGCTGGGTCTCTTTCTGGGAGGCATATTTTCTAAAAATAATCAGGAATAAGAGGATGGTAAGTCCCCTAGATTTTTAAATTAAGAGATATGAAACAAGATATATCTCCTCCTGATAAATAAAGTGTTCTACTAAGCGATAGATAGAGAAAGGTTACTAATGCAAGTAAATCTATCGCTAGGAAGAAATAAGTAGCACACTTGGAATGAATCTCTATACTGTATTCGGCTCTCGCTAAAATAATCCTATAGTATTTTAAGTTGTATGCTCTGTTTTATCGATATCTTGATGTATATAGCTTGGTAAGTATTAGGCTTGCCGCAACACAACGATCACTCCCAGACACATGTTGGTCATGTCTCACATAAATATAGTTGATCAAGCTATATTGATCCCAGACATGATTACATAACTATCCAGGTTTAACCACAATGTCCAACATCCAAATACTTTTGTTTTGTTCTTCTTATGATATTGTTTCTGGTATCTATGTATACTTGTATACTTCTTATAAAATACTTATATTTTAAAAGTATACTTTTAGTTCAGAGCACTTCGGCCCCTTAGTGTTTATAGTTGTATACCATGTAAGGTTTGGTATACTTAGTTCACTATAAACAAGAGCTCTGATACCAATCTGTCACACCCCCAAACCGGAACGGCGGAAACGTTTGGGGGTGGATGACGTCATGTATAATATCACAACCATTGCATTACAGTAATCAAAGTAAACATAACCATTACATTAATTAAGTAAAAAAAATGTTTACATCAGTTTGATTCATGTATATAGACATCAAAAGTATGACAAAAGTAAAAGACGAGACTCTATACGCTTCGTCTTCTCAAAACACCAGGAGGTACCTGTCTACTGATTTCCTGAGAATACAAGCAGTTTTGAAAGAGTATCAGCATAAAGCCGGTGAGTTCATAAGCATGTTTTTGAGAGGAAATTCCGTTAACGAATCAACAAATGTATTTGTATACTTCCAAGAAAATCCATTATCTTCTAACATGTGTATTTTGTTACCGAATCTCATTGAATGTATTGTGCATTGTTTGATTGAATAAGAAACCTCTGTTTGCATGAAAAACTCTGATTATCACTAGTATGTATAGTAAGTTCGGAAAATTCTGAAAACTGTAATATGTATAGTAGTTCTATTACTTTATAATAAAACTAATTGAAGTTATTACCATTACTACATTAATCGTATATACTTAGTACCAAATTTATGAGTTGTTATAACCATACTTGACCATTGAATTGCCTGAACGACGTTCTTCAGGCGTCAGAATCGAAATGACTTTGTCACCCAGGCATGCCGGCCTAACTGTAGCTAGCAGTTATGGTGTGGAATTGTCAATCCCGTATAGATCTATACACAAACTCACGTTCTCCCTCCAGGAGACTCTGGTTATAATCTCAGGGCTTTTGTTAGTACTTGAATAAGTACGCGAAGAATGCTTACTCATAAAATGCTATACTAACGATTACATGTAGAATAAAATGAATCCATTGAATTTAACTTGTTCTCTATATATCTCATAAACTACACATTATATAGTTTATATGTCTGGTTGCATTGAATCTATGATTTGTAAATTGATATGTTAATTGTTCCATAAACTATACCTATTATAGTTTATATGTCTGGTTGCATTGAATCTATGATTTGTACATTGATATGTTAATTGTTCCACAAACTATACCTATTATAGTTTATATGTTCATTCATGTATTCAATTCATGTTTTACATTGAAAGCTCTGTGATTATGATGAAAACTTCCCTTATGCTCTGCATAATACAGAAGGGATAAAATATCTACATATTTTATAAAGTATAGAAACTGTATGATTGTATCGATTGCATCTGTTTTAAGTTTAATGAAATCCTTTTTGTATAATTTTCACAAAATCATTTATGTTTGGCTTGTATTCCCCCCCCCCCCCCGAAAAACGTTTAAAAACAGTAAAGACATAGGGGTAGGAACTCACTGTTAGCGTGTGCAACCGTCAAATCAACGAACATGAATGAAGACCGTCGAGTTGTAGTGTGGTACTTTAACGAAATCCTAATAACCATTAAATACATATATGTATCTAATTAGCGATTTCGTTAGATAAAGTGTTAGAAAAACACTTGCTTTCGGTTAAGGAATGTTACCGGGACTTGATTGAATCGAGGGAAGTAGGTGTTCAGTCTAATGCACCACTTAGGAAGTGTGTATGGCCGTGAACTAGGGTGTACGGCCGTGGACAGGTGTACGGCCGTATACATGGTGTACGGCCATGAACCAGCTCTTGGATGGTGTACGGCCTTTGAAGGTGTGCGGCCGTAGACTGGTATGCGGTCAATGAACTTGAAGTTGTATGGTCGATAGTCTTAGAGAGAAAAGGAGAGAGTGTCCGGTCAGAAAAGTGTAAATGAGGGGGGTTGGGTCTCGTATTTATAGGGTTTTTCGTTGGTTGGTGGTGGGGTCTACCCGACATTGGCCGTAAACGGGTGTACGGCCGTACACGGGTGTACGGCCGTGAAATCAAGTCAGGCCATTAACTCGGTCTTGTTCGAAGGAATTCCCGAAATTTCGCGTGGTTTTGGTTCCGACTCGAATATAGAACTCAAATATATAATTAAATGATTTTCCAATCCGAAGGAAGTTGACGGAACCCAATAAAATAAAATTTTATTAACGAAAATTAATTAACGGAAACTAGAAAAGGGTTCGGGTTGTCACAGAATGGCGGAATGTAGGCAATGATAGACGATTTCCGACAAGATGATGTGGCGACGCAAGGTGGTAGAAAGGAATGAATGGAGGAAATGACCAGGGGTGTTTGGATCGAATCTCCTGGTGGTTAACACAATATTGGTTGTAACAACAAACGACCGACTTAGTGGCAAATCCGGAGTATTCTGACGGAATGTGAAGAGGTTGCTGGCGGTGGCTACTGGAAACGTTGGGTAGAACAAGAATCCGGATTTGCCACTAAGTCAGTCGTTTTCTATTACAACCAATATTGTGTTAACCACCAGGAGGTCCGATCCAAACACCCCTGGTCAGTTCCTCCATTCGTTTCTTTCTACCACCTTGCGCCGCCACATTATCTTGTCTAAAATCTCCCATCATTGCCTAAAATCCGTCATTCTCAACCAAAACTACACCAATTGACTACCCGTACTGCCGTCAATGGCGACAATGTTAGATATAGGGTTTTCAAACCACCAGATCCACCGCTAGATCTTTTCAGGTAGTTCAGGCTTGAAGCTTCGATGTTATAAGGTTGTGCATGGGTTGTGAAAGGCAACGAATGGAGGAACTGACCAGGTAGTATGATTTTGTGGCGTAAGCTGGTAAAAGGCAACAAATGGAGGAACTGATAGGGGTGTTTGGGTTGGACTTCTTGGTGGTTCGAATAGTGATGGTTCTAGTGAAAAACGATCGGCTTAGTGGCAAATATAAAGGATTCTGACGGATTGTGAAGAGGTTGTCACAGGTGTTTATTGGATAGTGGTGTTAGGTGAAACAGGTTGGTAGTGTTTCCGTTGGACATCTGATGAAGGTGATTAGTGGTGGTCTCGACGATTTTCGACAATGGGATGTGGTGCTTTTGCGTATTCCGAAGACTTTGTGGTAGAACCAATAAATTAAAAGAATTAATATTATATTGTTGAGAGAAAAACTTTGATAAGAGTTAGTAACGAGATAATAAGTTGCGGAATAAAGTTAATCTCTATGGATCTTGTTAGCTCAACAATAAAAGTTAGATAAGTTAGATTGCGGAAATATAAGGAAAGTAAATAACAACAAGTTATATCAAGTAAACACTTAGTTGAATCGTAATATGATTTGCACTCAAATCATGTTAGTAGGTGATGTTCAACTAAAGTGAAGATGGACTCGAGTGGAGTATTAAAAGATAAATTAGATAATATGAAGATGAAGAGATTTTGTAATTGATAAGCTTTGGAGTTGTAACATCCCAAAATTTAAGGCCAAAAATTTCGTTTTGATTAATTAAAAACCGCTTAATAAATCTTGCTCAATCAATTAATAACATTCCTAATAAACAATTATCAGAGTTTTAAATCCAAAGATCATCTAGTGCGGAAAACATGGTGTGATGCGCTGCGATCGCCCCGAGCTACTTCCTTGGAAAAACATTAGTACCTGAAACAATTAGCTGAAAACCGTAAGCACGAAGCTTAGTGAGTTCCCCAGATACCACATACCATACATATCAACTGATCCATACATGCCATGCGTAACCATGAGCCATACATAACAAACATATCCATAATCAAGTAAGGTGCTATGTGCCAAACATAGTCTTGCTGTTTTGCCACGGGCCGCACGTGGTCCTTCTTGTCAAGCCCGGGGCCACTCCCTGGGTCTTACAGACAAGTGCCAAGGGCCACCCCCTGGTCTTCCATGCAAGCATCATAAAGACAACTATACATACTACTCTACTAGGCTACTCAGCATATAGTGTGCCAGGAGCCACCTCCTGGTCTTTCATACATGTTGCCTAGGGCTAACCCCCGAGTCTTCCTACCAAACATAATAACATATTGTGTTCCAGGAGCCTCCTCCTGGTCTTTCATGTATAATGCCTAGGGCTAACCCCCGGGTCTTCCTACCATACATAAACTAAATGGGCCGGCATTGTGGCCGTAGACCCATACAAACAGTGAGGTGACTCACCTTGCACTGCTGAGAACTCGCTGAACACTTCTGACTGCTAACCGGAAACTCCTGAACCGCTGACCCTTCGGCTTCCCGAACTATCAATACCTAAAATAACATTTAGACCACAATAATCCCAAAAGTCAACCCATGTCAACTTGGTCAAAGTCAACGGTCAAAGTCAACCTCCAGTTGACTTGACTCGCCGAGTTGGTCTACCAACTCGTCGAGTCCATACTCCTCCAACCCCATACAACCCCGACTCCACTCATTGAGTTTAGCAAGGACTCGACGGGTTCTCCTTCAACCATACAATCGGGACCATCTTCATCCGACTCACCGAGGTCGACCTTGAACTCGTCGAGTTCATCATCCACATAAGAATGTGTCTAGGCTGTGACTCGCCGAGTTGTATGAACAAATCGTCGAGTCCATCTTCATAAACTAAGGAGATTGCCTTAGACTCGCCGAGTTCTTCCTTGAACTCGTCGAGTACGATGAACTTCATGACCACTATGGACTCAGACTGGCTGAGTCCCTAACCATTCAACTCCTACCCTTTAACAAAAGGGTTTTGGGGCAATAACTGGCCTGACTTGCTGAGTCCCACAAGTGACTCGCCGAGTCCCTCTATGTCCAACTCTATTCAGACGATTTCAGTCAAGCACAAGGTATCCAAGACCCTGATCCAGCCTCCTAGGGTCGGAATAACACGTAAAGCTAATACCTTTGCGTCCTTGCATGGCCCTTTTTGCTCAAAAGGTCATAACAACCTCTTAAACTTTGCATGGGGAGTTCTATTGGCATAAAGCTTCCACCTTTATGCCTTAACTACTCCAAATACTCCCAGATCTGAAAGGATTTAGCTTGGGGATGTCCAAATCCCACAAGAAATCATTCTTGGTCCATAAACTTCATAAAAAGGGACATAAAGAGATCTAACAAACTAGAAGTCAAGGAAGGAACTTGATTACCAAAATGAGAAGCAAATGGAGTGAATCTTCTGGATCTACTCCTTCCTCCTTGAACCTCCAACCTTCTTCTTGTTCCTCCAAGCTTCAAGAATGCTCCAAAACTCTCAAAATGACTCATAACTCAAGGGAGGCTCTAGGTGAAGGGTCCAGTTAATGGTTTGGTCTAGGTTTTCATTGTAATAGTTCATTTTGAGTCTTTAGTATGTTTTGGTGAGTTGTTTAGCAGTTTACGGCCATGGAGTGAGTTTACGGACGTAAGCCTGTTTACGGCCGTAAACCCTGTTTGCGGCCCAAGTCCCCTATATATAGAGGTTGTCTAGTTCATTGTTAGGTTGTTGATGCCACAGAGTTCACAGTCTATTGTATCGAGTTCTACCAGACATTTTACAGCAATAAACGTGTGCAAGCTTGATTTCTCTTCTTCTTCTACTCTTATTCTGATTGCTTTTGATTGTTTGATTGCTTGATCATTGGTAAAGATCCGTTTTAGGACCTTACAATTGGTATCAGAGCAAAACCGGTGTCAAAGCATCACTCAATCGAGTTTTCAGTCGTTTGAACGTATACTCTTCACTGTTCGAGATTGGTTTTGGTGTTTTCGTTGTTAAAGGGATTGAATCTTCTCCAAAATCGCGTTTTCGAAGAACTTCTGGGAGTTTACTGCCAACCGTAAACCCATTTTACGGCCGTAAACTCAAGAACATTCATAAACCGTAAGCTGTGTTCTTGGACTGTAAACAAGGCATCTTCAATAACCGTAAACTAAGCTTCAATAACCGTAAACACTTAGACCGTAAACACCCTAACCGTAATCATCCGACCGTAAACTCAGTTTACGGCCGTAAACATATCAACCGTAAACTCAGTTTACAACCGTAATCACATCAACCGTAAACTCATTTCTGATATTATTTTGCTTTAACTTCTAATGGACTCTCAAAGTCAAACACATTTTCATGAACTGGATAGTGTCATGGGTACAACCACACGTATTCCAAGACTGATGTCTGCAGATGGTTTTCCTGAATGGAAATACCGGATTGAAAAGTACATTAAAATGAAAGACTTCAAAGTCTGGAGAAGCATCATCAAAGGTCCTGTCAGAATTACAATGACAGTTGGAGGACAAGTGATTGACAAAGCTGTTGAGAACTACACAAACGAAGAATTTGAGAAGGTTGAAGAACAGGAAAGGGCTTTGGCCACTCTGACCATGGCTTTATCTCCTGATATAGCTCAAGGTTTCAGAGAGTATACTTCGGCTAAGGATTTGTGGGAAGCCCTGATTGAAGTGTATGAAGGAAATGAAGACATGAAGGAAAGCCGCCAGGATATGTTGCGACAGAAATTCAACATGTTCAACTACATTCCTGGAGAAACTCTGGAGGCACAGCTGCAGCGATTCACAACTCTTACTACTGATATGAACATATCTGGGATCTTCTTGACCAAGTCCGAGATAAACAAAAAGCTACTGAATGCTCTTCCAAGGTCATGGGACATGAATGTTGTTGTGATTAAGAAGACCAAGGATCTGAATCGTCTTACTCTTGCTGAAACAATGGCGATCATCAAGGCTTGTGATATTGATGATAAACAGCGAGAGATTAACCATGTCAGCTCGTATTCGACTGCAAATCTCGGAATTTCCTCTAACAATGCTCTTTCATCAATCATCTCCTCCTCAGGTCAAGGATTTGTTGTTCAACAACCTCAGATTCAAACCTTTACTACTGCGTTATCCATGCCTCACTCTCCAAGCCAGCCATTCGTCACTCCACAAGCTATTCCCTCCCCAAATGTGCCAGTTGTAGCCTCTTCCTCAAACACAAAGGAAAGTGATGAAAATCTTGCTCTCGCTACAGGACTTGTTAACTGCTATAATGCCTTTGTAGCTGGAGAGCTTCCACCTCACTTGTCATTTGTTGATCTGGATCAGATTCATCCAGAAGATGTGGAAGAGATGGATATCACATGGCAAATTGCTATGGCAGTGTTCAGGGCAAAGCAGTTTGCCAAGAAGACAGAGAAAAATAACTGGGGGATGAATGTTGATAAAAAGGTAGGGTTCAACAAGGGAAATCTACGATGTTTCAACTGTCACGAGCCATGTCATTTTGCTCGTGAGTGCCCAAAACCAGATCGAAGGTTGAACAATGATAGGACGATGGTTGCGGTGGGAAACAATCATGGAGGTGCTGTGGCTAGTAGTGAGACTGCTATGGTTGCTCAGTCATTTGACTGGGAGGACTTGATTCAGGCTCTAAACATTTCAAAACCTGAAAATGCTCACCTAGCCCAAATCAATGATGATGCTCCCCTGAAGAATGATGCAGCTGATCCTGAAGAGCAGATGATGGAGCTGCAGTTTGCAATGATGGTATCTTCTACTTCCGAGCCCAAGAAACATGAGGTAAATCTACCTTCTTGTTCTCAGGCATGTACTGAATATGTTAAACTTCTTCATGACGAAATACAATTATTATGTAGAGAAGTAGAAGATCTTAGATATAAGGGCTATCAACTTAGAAAAGGACAAAAACCCCTAAAGGCCCAGTTAGAAACAAAAATAAAGGACTTTAGGAGAATTCAGACAGAATACAGTGAAAAATGTGAACTTTATGATTATGTTAAGAGACAGAATGATGAGTTAATTACTGAGCTTGATACATTAAAGAGACAATTTGAAATTGCAAATTTTGATTTTAGAAAATTTGATGGATCAAGCGAGGTAGTTGCCAACATGATTGACCATTGCCTGCAGTTTAAACTAAACCAGCAAAAGGGTTTAGGATACGATAATGGACCTCCTCCTTTTAATCATACATATCAGTATCAACCCTTGTATAAAGAGGAGATTGCCAACGAACCATTCATGGTTTATGGCAAGCCATCTGGTTTTGTTTCAGGCGGATTTATTAATGTTGAAAGTACTAACGTTTCTACTTCCCATGCAGATCAATCCTTAGATCTGGCAAAGCAAGAAGTTGGAGAATCTGTTTCTGATAATAAAACTGAGTCTGATTCTGATGTTTTTGTTTCTGATGTTAAAAATGACAATGTTTTTTGTGATGCTTCCACATCTGCTCCTGTTGAATTTAATTTCTTTGAAATGTTTGATGAATTGTTTGATAATCCTGATGTTTGTGCTTCTGATGAAAACACACCAATTCCACAAGTCACACCATCTGATGCACCCTCACTTATCTCACAACCTGTTTCTCATACATGTTCCTGTGAGAAGAGTAAGAGTGTCAGTCAAGAAAATAAATCTGAGAAATGTAGTACCAGTTCCAGTAATAATAAACAGATTTGTTTTAATTGTGGTATTGGTGGACATATAGCTAGGAATTGTCAAAATAGGATGTTTGTGAACTATATGTCGCCAAGAGGAGAGAACGAATCTAGTGGAAGGTCTTTAATTAGAAAGTCCTCAAGATCTCGCTCTCGGAATGATGATTGGAAGGATGATCAAAGTAGAAAAAGGGCTGTTTTTCAAAAGAATAATAAGGTTTTTCATAACAAAGTTCCAAACAATTTGCCAAAACCGAACAAGGCTCCGCCAAGATCGGCTTCGTCAAAGAGCAGTTCTGGATCTTCAACCACTTCTGGTAGAACATCCAGAGGCTCAGTGCAAACTGATAAGAAACAAATTTCAAAACCACCTATGATTGATAGAAAACCTAAATATCATTGGATGCCCAAATCAATTTCCAATCAATCATCAACATCCTCTGAAAAGCTTAGAAATGATGCTTTAGAATCGGAAGTTTTGAAAGATAAATCAGAGAAAGTGAAAAGGCAACCCAGGACAGTGATGACCTGGGTTTCCAAATCTAAATGATCCCGCTCATTTTGCAGGGACAGTTGCGGAGGAATGTCATCCGTCCTTGGTACGTCGACAACGGCTGCTCCCGGCATATGACAGGAGACATCTCCCAATTGAGCGACATTCAATCTTTTATTGGGGGATATGTTTCCTTTGCGGGCAGAGAAGGTGGCAAGATCACTCAGAGAGGAACCGTTACAAATGGAGTGCTAAGTTTCGAGAATGTCAACTTTGCTCCTGAGTTAAAGCACAGCTTGTTGAGTGTTTTCCAAATCTGTGACAAAGGCTATTCTACCCATTTCACCGACAAAGAGTGCATGATTATCAAGCCAGGCATTGTCATCCCGGAAGAGTGGATTCTTGTCAAATCTAAGCGGGATGGTAATGCTTATATTATTGATATGAACAAAAACATTCCTGAACAAGTCACTTGCCTCTTTTCGAAGGTCTCATAACAGAACGCAATGCTGTGGCACCGAAGACTCGTCCATGCTAACGCTAAAAACCTAAATCGTCTTGCAAAGAATGAGATGGTCTGAGGCCTGCCTGTCAGAGACTTTATCACTTTTGAGAAGTGTGCGTCATGTGCCCAAGGCAAACATCATAGAATACCACACCTGCCAAAACAAGTTAACTCAATCAGTCAGGTGCTCCAATTATTGCATATGGACTTATTTGGTCCGGTCAACGTCCTGAGCATTAACAGAAATTCATACTGCCTCGTTGTGATCGATGATTTCTCTCGTTTTACATGGGTCTTCTTCTTAACCAACCAAGCTGGGTTTGCTGATCTGATAAAGAAGTTCATTGTGATGATTGAGAACCAAACCAACAACCGGGTGAAGACGCTTCGTACTGATAATGGAACAGAATTCAAGAATGCAGTTCTTGATCATTTTTGTGCAGAAAAGGGAATTGTGCGTCAGTACAGCTCTGCTCACACGCCTCAACAAAATGGTGTTGCTGAGAGGAGAAATAGAACATTGAAAGACGCCGCAAGGACGATGCTGTGTGACTCCAAGTTACCTGTTTTCTTTTAGGCCGAGGCGATTAACACCGCTTGCTACGTGCAGAATCGTGTTTTAATTAAGAAAGCTCAGATGAAGACACCGTACGAGATTCTATATGGACACAAGCCTTCAGTCAGTCATTTCCGTGTATTTGGCTGCCCTTGCACCCTTCTTCACCTGGAGTCCAACCCACAGTTCAATGCCAACGCCGGTGATTGTTGTTTCGTAGGATATGCTGCGCGCACCACGTATAGGGTTTATAACAAGAAGACTAAGCAGATTGTCGAATCCTATGACGTGCACTGGTTGGAGGAGAATGAAACAGACGCTCGAGTGGGTCCTGACTGGTTATTTGATTACACATCGCTTTTCAAATCCTTAAATGTGTCTTCAGATGGTTCATATGGGTCCTCCTATGGTTCGAAGATTGTTTATGAAGACGAAGACGAAGAAGTTGTTTACAAACCTCTAACGGTTGAGGAGGAGTCATCTGCTCCAACTGAGGGGGAGTCACCTGTTCGACTTGGCAGTCCAGAGTCTCCAGTTCAAAATGGTACTCCTGATGCTGATGCTACACCTCTTACCCCTGTTGAAAGAGAGTTCATGTCTAGAGATGCTTCCGCTGTCACTCCAACGTTTATGGAACTACTCTTTCCTGAAGAAATTGCTAATGAGTTTGTAGCAGATTCATCTAATGTGGATCAATCAGCAAATGATGGAGGTTTCAACATTCACACTCTTCCTGTTTCACTCAATGATATCAGCCAAGACATACCTTCAAGAATTTAACGCGATCATCCGATCGAAAACATCATTGGTCAGCTGGGCGATGGAGTTAAAACCAGAAGTCAGAGTGGAGATGTCAATACATGTCTCTATTCTTTCTTTATCTCTCAAATAGAGCCCAAGAATGTTGAAATGGCTTTGAATGAGCCCAGCTGGGTAGATGCTATGCATGAAGAGATAAATCAATTTGAAAAGCTCGGGGTTTGGAAATTGGTTGAGTTACCAAGGGGCAAAAGGTCTCTTGACACACGCTGGGTCTATCGAAACAAGCAGGATGATTCTGGTGTTATAGTGCGCAATAAAGCAAGATTGGTGGTTCGCGGGTTTCGACAAGTCGAGGGTCTTGATTATACTGAGGTTTATGCTCCAGTGGCTCGCTTGGAGGCTATTCGTATCTTCCTTGCATATGCTTCTTACATGAACTTCACGGTTTACCAAATGGATGTCAAGACAACCTTCTTGTATGGCAAGGTGAAGGAAGAAATCTACGTTGATCAGCCCCCTGGGTTCGTTAACTCAAAGCTTCCAAATCATGTCTACAAGTTGGACAAGGCGTTGTATGGGTTACATCAAGCTCTTCGAGCGTGGTATGCGACTCTCACAAAGCACTTGCTCGAGCATGGATACTCTCGTGGCACTATCGATCAAACTTTATTCATCAAGCATGTTGGTAATGATCAGATTCTAGTCCAGATCTACGTTGACGACATTATCTTCGGGTCTACCAGTCCACAGCTATGCAAAGAGTTTGAAGGCGTGATGAAAAAGAGGTTTGAGATGAGTTCATTGGGAGAGATGACCATGTTTCTGGGGCTTCAGGTCAAACAAAATTCAACCGGAATCCTGATCCATCAAGCTAAGTATGTGGAGGATATTCTTGAGAAGTTCGGGTTTCAAGATGCTAAACCTGCATCGACACCAATGGCCGAAAGACCCCTACTAAATCCAGATATTGATGACGAATCCGTAGATCAGACACACTACAAATCGATGATCGGATCGTTGATGTATCTTACTGTAAGCCGTCCAGACATCATGTTTGCAGTTTGTCAATGCGCACGTTATCAGACTAATCCTAAACTTTCACATCTTATTGCTGTCAAAAGGATTTTTCGGTATATCAAAGGCAGCCCAAAATTGGGTCTCTGGTATCCAAAAAATTCCGAATTTGATTTATATGCTTTTGTTGACAGTAATTATGGAGGCTGTGAGCTTGACAGGAAATCTACATTAGGACGGTGCTAATTCTTTGGAGATAGGCCAATGTTGTGGCAGTGCAAGAAACAGCATACCGTCTCAACCTCAACAGCAGAAGCGGAATATGTTGCTGCATCTGCTTGCTGCTCTCAAGTTATCTGGATCCAACATCAGCTGTTGGATTACGGTTTGAATTATCTAGAAACCCCCATTTACTGTGATAATGAGGCTGCGATTCAAATTACTAAAAATCCTGTCCAACATTCCAAAACCAAGCACATTGATATCAAAATTCATTTTATCAGAGACTGTTATGAGCGCTCGCTCATCCGGCTAGAACAGGTTCCATCTGCTAATAATGTAGCGGACCTGTTCACCAAGCCTTTTAACAAAGCTCGATTCGATGTGCTTGTGGGATTTTTGAAAATGATTCGTTTTGAGGATTAACGTTTTTTTTTGGTTAGGTTAGTTTAAATTTGCGCATTTTAGCGATTTCATTCTCACCCGTGCACAAATTTAGGGGGAGAAATAAACAAAAACCAAACAAAAATTGAAAAATTAAAAATCCAAAAACATTTTGTTTATGTTTTATTTTTTTCAGAAAATATTCAAAAATCCAAAAACATTAAAAAATTCAGAAAAATTAAAAAAATTATTGTTGCTAACAGTTTTGCTTGTAGGTGTTGTGACGGGAAGTGATATTATCAAGTGATAACAGGCAATCTCAGTCTGCGTAACGTACCAAAATTAAATTGTCTATGCTCTGTGTTCGATGCGCTGGTAGGCACAAAAGATTCTAAATGGACTTGACTAGGCAGAGTTGAACTGAAGGAATTCATAGACTTGACAAATATTGACCTAGTTAAATCCGTTTAGCCTGACAATACGACGCTTGGATAGGTTGAGCAGGGAGATATATATGGGAATCTACTGGTCACATTAAAAGAACTCGTATCTGGAACTGTGGATTAACTTTTCCTCGATGTGCAGATTCTGTCCTTAATTTCGGTATTGATGGGGTGACTAGTGAATTCCGATAAATTAGGTCTGTAGAAAATTGTTTTCTCTCTATCTGTCTGTTAGTCATATGTTGCTTCCTCTGCGTGATCGAGAGATCCGACCTGGATTGTAACATATGCAACTCTATTTCTCTGCATCTTCTATCTATGCAATTCTTTCTATCTGTTAGCCATATACTGTCTCCTTTGCGTGACTTACAAACCGACCTAGTACACAATATATGCATCATTCTTTTTCTCAATCCCTCTAAAACTTCAGTTAGTCATATGTTTCACCCTCTGCGTGATTGAAAGAGATCCGACCTGGGTGTATAGCATATGCATTCTAAATCTATCTTCTCTCTTAATAATTGTCTGCTCACCCGATGTAAGGAGTATTCTGGAAGTCCTTGATTACTGGAGCATATGAGGAAGCGGGAAACATGTTCTAGTACAATTAAAATTGAACACTTACAGATTGTCTATAGATCTCTCTGCTCAATTTAGGTGGACAACAATATCTTTGGTCGTCGTCGGCTGAATGGTCCTTAAGGAATATTATCTAGGAACTTAGGATCACATTGTCTTGTAACTAATAGTATGTCCTAATTTTGTCAAAATCTCTCGTGTTTAAGTGGACCACAATACCGACGATCGACCAGACACAGACGTGAAGATAAATGTACCGACAAGTGGATTAAGGCTGTCTAACAACTTTGATCCCAGTGTCACAAAATTATATTCAATGATTTTCTGAGATAAATTTTTAGTCTGCATTTATTTTATCTCATTTTTATTTTTTATTTTTATTTTTTATTTTATTTTATTTTATTTTTATAATTGTCAAAATTTAATTTAGATTCTTAAATTTTAGAAATTATTTTATTTTATTTTTTTAGTTTATTTTATCTTATTTTAATTTTAAAAAATCCTCAAAAAGTTTTATTTTTGAAAATTAGTTGGGACTTGGACTGTGCCTTATACTGTGTGGGAGACAGGTAAATTTCAAAAAGGGTATAAAAGGTGGAGGTTACAGCCGGAAACCCTTCCCACCTCATTTTCCATCTTTCCAGTCGTAAACCCTCTCATACTCTCTCTCCTCTCGGAAAAAATTTTGTGTGTTTTTGCGAAATTGTTTAGTCCACGTCAAAGGTATGCTAAAACCGACCGTGGGAATGTAGTTTGTTCATCGAATCGACTGCTTTTGAGGGTTTAATCGAAGATTTTCAGTCTGTCGGCGTTTACGGTTGAAGCTTACGGCCCAGGAGCTTACGGCCGTAAACTCCGTTTACGGCCAGGAGTTTACGGCCGTAAACTCCGTTTACGGCCAGGAGCTTACTGCCATGGGTTTACGGCCGTAAACCCAAATTGGATTGTAAACCCCATTTGACCATTGTTGACCGTAAACACCAAATTTTGGGTCAAAATATTTTTTTAAAAAGGGCCAAAATTAAATTGATTAATTAAGAAAACTTAAAACCTTAATTGCTCAAATATTCTTGTTTTCTTACTTAGCTTGTTTTAGTGCAGATCAAATGGCAAATTTGAAGTTCGCTGACATGCACAATTTGGCCATTGTACTGGCTGATCCTCCTGCTGCTCATGGAGATTTCAGGTCGATGATCCACAGGCTGAGAGAATGCTGCCTCGCTTCTGCTATCACTGTGAACCCCGTGGTCTATCAGAAAATGTGACAACCCGATATTTCGAGTCAACGTAATGTTCGAAAAGTCAAATATTATAAACTATTTTGAATCAATAAAAATTAGCATAAAAAACGAAGTGTTCTAAAGTCTCAATCGGAGTACAAAAAGTGATAGATATTGTATCAAGGTTTTCAAAACTATAGAGAACACTCAAATCCGAGTTATAACGAAGAAGTTATGACTAATCAAAGATTCGTGACAAAACCGGTAAAACGCTGTTAAGCGTGAAGAGTGAAATTTCAATAAAATACTTTTTAGCCTTAAGTATCTAAAACGAAAGTCGTAGATTATGTTAAACCGTGAGCCTACATAAAAAGAACGTCCAAATCTGACTTCGTATGAGGAAGTTATGATTTTTCTAAATTTCAGATCAGCGGTAGACAGCTAAAAATTCGAATTTAAGATCGAGAGATTTTTAGCCAACACAACCTAAACGAGAATTGAAGGTCTCGACAATAGTAGTACAACGGTAAAAAGACAGACGAAAACGGACATCGGATGAAGAAGTTATGGATTTTTAACAGAATTATCCTCTCCTGGCCTATTTAAAATATAATATTAAAAATTAAATTCAAAATTAGCCGACGGAGTCTAAATGAAAGTTGTAGAGTATATTCTCACCTACGCGTGGATATAAAGAACGTCGAAATCGGAGCTCGTATGCGAGAGATATGAATTTCTGAAGTGCGAGGCACGCACACCAACCTTATCTGAGATTCACGACGTGAGCAAGAGACTCACGACGTGAGTCTATGACTGATGTGTGCCAGAACTAGACCACCAGGCGTCGCATCTACAGACCAACTCACGATGTGAACTATCCCATGTTCATGACGTGAATCCCGAGAATGCACCCTATAAATAGCATGCGAGACTTCCGACTTTCCTTGCTCATTTCACTCTTCTCTCTCACTTCTACTCCACGTTTAGCACCCCGAGACGACCCCGACACCCCGGTTACATATCCGAGCCCCGATGAAGGTCCGAAGCTCTGAGATTCCCGAAAAACTCGCCACTTTCCGGTCGAGGTGCCGCCCGAGAAAATCTCGTTTTCTTCAAATCACGCACTTTCCCGGTGAGTTCATACCCCTACATTTTTACGTTTTCTTTAGTTTTCAGGGGGGGGGGGGGAATACAAGTTCAAAATACCAAAGTTATCTAATACATGTTTAAGAGTTTTCCTACACCTTGTAACATGCTGAGCAAGGTGTGTATACGGTTTACACTTATCATTTCAAATGTCGATTTATGGAAATACAATGACTTGCATAAAAAGGTTTCATCCAAACACATACAATACTTTTTGATAAACTATAATAGGTATAGTTTGAGCACTTCGTTAGACAAAGAAACAGTAACTCAATCGACTTACAAAACAAATATTTCATTGCACACTACGTGATCTAGTATTATACTCGCGAGATATTCTCCTTCGGGGTACTCCTAAGTACCACAGAAAAGTCCTGTAGTTATAATCAGAATCTCCGGGAGGGAGAACGTGATAGTTGTGTATAGATCTATACTGGGTCTGACAAACCCGCACCTAAGCTGCTTGCAACAGCTAGACCGGCAGGTCTGGGGTGACAAGTGTCATAACTTTCCGACGCCTGAAGAACGTCGTATTCAAGGCCATCTAGTCTTTAGTATGATTATAACATCTCGCATGGAATATTAACACAGCATACAAATCACGGAAATTCTAAGGTTTTATACAAATGAGTTTTATTTAAATATAAAACACACGCATAAGTATGACGACTTACTTACACATACTAGGCCTTGTTTCAATTCAGTTTACAACAAATCTTTTAGAAAATATTGGATTTTATGGAAACAAACGTGTAACAAACGTTAAGGAAACAACATTTATTTTTATAAAATACTCATGAACTCACCAGCTTTATGCTGATACTCTCTTTTCAAAACAACTTGTATTCTCAGGTAATCAGTAATACAAGTAACCGCAAGATTTCTGAAGTCAAGACGCTAAGGCGTAGATTCTTTTGCTACATTTTATCATCATATGTAATTTAATTGGAAACATGTATTTTTGGAACATGTATTTTGGAAACAATGTAATCTTTTAAATTATATCTATGATGGTTGTGTTTTACTTTCTTCACTATGGTTATGATACTGAGCATGACGTCATCTGCCCCCGAACGTTTCCGCCGTTCTGGTTTGGGGGTGTGACAGATTGGTATCAGAGCTTTGTTTATAGTGAACTAAGTATATCGAACCACGTAAGATATACAAACTATAAATACAACGGGACAAAAAAAATTCTCTGACATAGCCTTTCAAGAATACTTTAAAAATAAGAATTAATATTTTTACAAAAGTATTCGCACTATCGCTCATTCAGTATCATAATGACGATAACATAAAAGTATCAAGACAAGTTGGACACCATGGTCCAGCTTCGGGGTATGTAGTCAGATCTTGGAATGAATATAGCCTGATCAACTATATTCAGCCAAGATAGGACCAATGTATGCCGAAGAAGGATCATGGTGAGCAACAAGTCTGCAACTTACCAAAAATTCCAAGAATCAAATTTAAAAATACTATAGGAGTCTTTTAACACAAAAAGCCGTAATCACAACTTCTTGTTCCCAAAGTTTCTTGCGACATTCCTCCTTATCCCTATTCTCGCACAGGTACGAAGGCAGGATTTCATTTGCCAGGTGATCCCTACTTTCCCAACCAAGGGAATGCCGGTTGGATTGTGGAAGACCCAGAGGAAGATTCCGAAGAGGAACCCATGGAGGATGAAGAACCCATGGAAGAGGAAGAATCCGTAGACGGTGAAGAGGAAGAAGACTCAGATGGAATCGACTCCGAACCCGAAGTTTACAATCCACACCCTGCCCCTAATCCTCCGCGACACTTCCAGGGCCCGACGCCCCAATGGGCCGAAACAATACATCGATGGAGCCGAGAACTGTTGGATTAATGTCTAAGTCCATAACTATATTTGGTATGTACTTGACCCGACCCGGCATGGTCCATTTGGGTTGCACTTCACCGGCACAATTTATATGGATAGTCTTTTGAGAATAGTATATTTATGATTTATATTAATATATTATAAGTTCTAATATATTAATATGGAATCATATTATTTAATTAGTATTGATCAATAATTAATTTAGAATTAATTAAGTGATCAAAAAGAACTAATTAAATATGGACTCTTATATATATGGAATGGGCCAAGTTCATTTAGGTTGGGCTAAGCTTTCATGGATGGTCCATGGAGCTTTTAACCCATGGATCCTATGT
This sequence comes from Lactuca virosa, assembly GCF_052849685.1. NCBI lineage: Eukaryota > Viridiplantae > Streptophyta > Magnoliopsida > Asterales > Asteraceae > Lactuca > Lactuca virosa. Next base: position 309,428,500 of record NC_136433.1, on the reverse strand, counting down.
AATGAAAGGTCATGGGTATTAGGGTTTACATGGATGTAACTCTAATCCTCCATAATATATAAAGGGGTCCTTGGCTCACAAAATTGGCACAAGTGTGTGAAAATAAGAGTGGGCCGATTTTAGTGTGCATACATATTCTCTCAAGTTCTTCCAAGGTGTTTTGATGATTTGTGATTCCATTTGAGGCTTCCACACTATTGGGGCTAAGCTCTTAAAGCTTGAAGACATCAAGCTACATCAAAAGGTATGTCATCTAACTAGAACTTTGTAGTATAGGTGCTTCATAATATGCTAGTTAGAATGAAACCTTGGAATAGTTAATATTTGCATGTATAATAGAGAAAACATAGATCCAAGGTTTATAGGGTTGCATGTACACCATAGGAGTGTTAGAATGCTCAAAACCCAACAGTGGTATCAGAGCCATGGGTTGTTTTCTGTTATATTGATGCAAATGTTTTATTTTCAAGTTGAAAAAAAAGGAAAAAAAAAACATGACGTTTGTCAAATTTTAAGATAATTACTTGTTTTTTGTGAAAAACTAATTATTTGTAAAATTTGAATCATTTGCTATATGAGTTGAATTAGGTCAAATTTAGTAAAAGATAAAATGATATGATTATTTTATTAGTTTTAAAAGTTTGATCTAAAGAGTTTTTTGAAACCTCCATAAGTTATGGATATGAAAAAGTTTTTAAAAAAAATTGATTCAAAGTTTTTTATGGAGTTACAAAACTTGGTCTTAATGTTTTAAAGAATTCCATAACTTGTTCTTAAGTTATGGAACATGAAAAGTTTCATCATAAAACAAGTATTTAACTCCATAAGTTATGGAATCCAAAAATTTTCAAGAGTTACAAAACTTGCCCTCAAATTTTGGAATTTGGAAAAAGTTTTTTATGATAAAAAAAGAATTGAATTCTAAAACTCTTGGATTCATAACTTAAACAATTAATTAAATGGTTTTAATTTTGAATTTAATAATTGGAATTATGATGTTTTTATTGAATAATTCAATTAACTCTTATGGACTTTATTAATAGATAATTAAAGTGTTTAATTAAAAGAGAATTAATAATTCCATAATGACATGGTTTAAATTTAATTAAATTAAGAGTATAGTTTAATTAATAGATTAAACCACCAAGTATTTTAAATGTCTAAAATACACCCTTATACTATTATAATATTAAAAGTTTAATATATTATATGTATAAGAGCAAGTCGTCTTACCATTAGTAGGCCTCATTCACGAAGTAGGTCTATAAGGGGGGTATAAGGTTAGTGCCTATAAAATGACAGTTTAATGGGTGTCCACTCTCACCCACCGCTTCCTTGACTGGTGGAGGGTCGTTAGCCGAACAGGTAGGACAAGGACTATAATTCTCCCTTCATTATAAATATAATGATAAATACTAAGTAACTAAACACTTATAAATTCCCAATCTTAGTTACTTAGGAAAATGTGAATAAGGTGCTAATCCATGAAATTACACTTTGCACTTTGTTTAAGCTGTTAGTGGAGCGTGTGTGGTTAACCGACACACTAACCTGAACTTAACAAGGTAGGCAAAGGGTAACTTAATGTTTATCATAGTATCGTTGGAGCGTGTGTGGTTAACCGGCACATCGATTGAGGGGTAAATATTAAGGGTACCAAGTATATTTGTATGGTTACTTCACACCTTGTTTTGTGATCCTCGGCATCCCAGTCACAAAACCTGAAGGGCACACTCGAGATTGAAACATGCCATTGAAAAGTTCAATGAATCTCAAAAGAATCTAGGAGTTTCAAAACCAATTAAAATAGTTTGTTGGGTCCTAGCCTTAATATATCATATTGGGTGTTATATTAAGGACTTAAATCAACTTTACGTGAATTTCTCCCATTGTTGATGTCTGGTTTAGACAACAATGATCTTCCCAAACCAAGCTTTCCTAATGAATATGACTTCCCGAGTTTGGCTCATGGAAGTCATACTTCTCTTCCTCCACCTCCTCCAATTATTCTCCCTAACCCACAAGTTCAAGGTCACCAAGCCCTAATGACAAGCAAGGTCTATGTGTGATCACATCTTAGAGATGAAGTTACATATTGACAAACCGGGAGAGTTGGGTGTCAAAGTCTTGAGAAAGTTGGATGTTCAATCACTTTCTAAGTCACATAGTGAGTTCCTTTGAGACTACTATGAAACAGACTATGACATGAACCTTAATGATCATATCTATTTGCTTGGTGCTGCTGAATCAGCAATGATTTGGAACGATAGTAAAGCAAATTTGATTAGAAGATCAACTTCCCAAAAACTTTATGGACAGTGACAATGGTGACACTGGAAATCCAGAAAAAGCATTCTCTTCCCAATGGAAAGGGATTGGCCATAGTCAACCCGGTTGACCAAATGGTAAAGAGAAAGGCTAAGTCTGAGATAGTCCCATTACCAAAGGGTCCATATGTTTATTTTGCCAAAGGAAGGGGCCAAGGGGCCAAATTTACCTAAGGATGTTAAAGTCAATAAGTTTGACTCTACATCAGGTAGAGCCCATTATCTAACTCTGTTAAGTTCTATTCTGAGATCCTCATTACATGATGTGACTGGGTCACATGTTGATGTTTTAAGAATCAAAGAATAGAGAGAAATCTTAAAGGAAGTATATGCTGATTCTGATCGCGAAGGTGGATTTCGATCGCATCAGAATTTTGAGCAGTTGCTCAAGAAGTTATGATATATTGCTAAGGAATAGATAACAACAATTTTCCATGTGGATTGTAAGGATAAGTTTTTCCGCAAAGTTTTAAAATAAAAGAAAATTTTTTAATTTTATTTATTTGAAGTATCCTTACAATGGCATTTGTGGAAAATTGTTGCTTATATGATTCCACTGACAGCAATATTGGAAAATGGATTTGATTCTTTCATTTGTGGTAGTGTCTAAATTTACCAAATCAGGAAAGTTCCTTATCACCCAAGTTTCAATTGGACCGAAAGTTGGAATCATGCAAGTTGAATAGTATGATGAATGAGAACTTTCAAGCATTGGAAAATTAAGACTAATTACTTGTTCACATGGATGTGTGAGTCAAGTGAAGGACTAAAGGGATCGAGTACACATTCTTGTGCACTGGTCATGTCCACCACAAAGCTCGTTAAGACTATTTGATTTACTAAAGTTTAGTAAATATTGTTATACTTACAAGTTTAAGTATAATTCTGAAACATCGGAAAGTCTCAATGTATGGCAGAACGAATGGGAAGAATCAAATTAGGCAGAAAGATAAAAGTTTCTCAAATCTGAAAAGATGGGAGAGTACTTTAGTATCATGTTTGTGATCATCTTAATGATTTAGAAATCATATCACAATTAGTCCTCTAAAGGTCATCTTAGTGCATTCTTATGACTAAGAAGAGGAGTCATGAATTGTTGAAATGGTTAGATCAGGAAGACGAGTCATACTTCGTTCCAAAACAATTCTTAGAGTCATACTCCAAGATTGTAACTTGAGTGACATATCTTAAAGAAAGGTTTAAAACACTTGTCAAATGTAAGAGTAAAAGTGTCCTACTCTTGTACATTTTGAAATTGGTAAGTTGTGATGTTCTGGATAAAACAAAGACCAACTAAGGCCAATTGTGTGAAGTTTTTGTCTTGATAAAGAATCCGCACTATCTCTTGAATATTTGGCAAGATAGTCTTATATGTTAAGAGGATAGTGGGAGTCTTAAAGATCCTAAAAAGAATTTCAAGAACTAATCAAGAATAAAACCTGAGGTTCTTCACTAGCACACGACTTGAGGTTTATAACCTATCGTGTTGACATATTCTGTGCCCATTCCAGTTAAAGTTGGCTTTGCATAGGAGTTCTGAAAGTTCTGAATTGGTTGCATAACAACTTGGAGGCAATGGCAGGCCCTGTACTGCCAGGTGGCAAGAAGTTAAGATTGCATAAGTTCAGTCCATATGAGTTTGGATTTGTCATTATCCTTGTCTTGTGACTATGGTTTTGACGATTCACATGGATAAGAACACATACACCATAAAATCTAAGGGTCATAAAGTTTCTCTCCGATTCATGAAAATGATGGTGAGGAAACACTTCCACCAAGTAGATTTGAAGCAGATGGCAAAAGGTCTAAACAATTGAGACTATGATTACGGCATCCCTTTTCATAGTTCTGAAATTGTTTAGACACACATGCATGCTATCTAAGGAAAGGTGTATGATTTTGATAAAGTTTTATCAAAGCATCTCGTATCAGAAATCTGAACTTTGGTAAGAAAGTCAATAAAGTATTGATTTCTAGAAGTCCAACTGATTTCTGAGTACATGTCAAAGCTAGTGGGAGCATAAGTGTTATGCTAATAATCATCATGTTAGTGGGAGCATGATAATTATTGTTAGTGTTGCAAGTTAGCAATGTTAATTATAGAAAACAAAAGTTTCAATTCGTGAGGCTGCAGGGATTGAAAAAGTTGTTTTGCTATAATTAAGGGAGAGGATATACTTCATTTCAGTTCTAAAGGCTAAGATTGAGACCTTAATCATCTTTAGTCAAGAATATATATATATATGAATTTCATGTTGGATTGGTTCAACTTAAGGAAATTCTATATATTGCGTTCTCAAAATTCGATTATGATTATGACATCCCTCTTCATAGTCAAATTTTGAAAACATGGCAAATAAAAATATTGTAGCAAAAGACTGGTCTAGAATCATGTCTTTATGTGAGACATCATGAATCGTGTACCATTTGCTTTGGGTACAGGATTGATTGCATGTGCTATAATATTTGTCATTTCTAAATTTTTCCAAATGCCCAGAGGCATTAAGAAGGGAAAAGGTCTAGAATTGGATATGACTAAAATGATTAAGCAATTGTCGAGGACAATCTGAGGTTTACCAAAGATTGGTTGCTCAGGGACAGTTGGAAGTATAGTGCTAATTTTGGAAGGACCATATTGACATATTCTGAAAAGAGGCATCTCTTATTCAGAAGTGATAGTCAAAATGAGAATATGGAGTTGTCTCCATAGGTGGAAGTTATCTGTGTAAGATTAGAAAACTTAATGCAAGAAGCATGTCCAAAGCAATGTACTTTGAATATGAGACTTAGTTTCCATGGAGTTGATCTCCATTGGAATACCTTATAATGATTGTTGACAAGTCTTTGTGACTTTGTACATATTCATTACAGGAGGGTCAGTGCATATAAGTTTAAAATCTAAACAGATTTCGATAAATGATAGGAATTTGAAATTCTCACATTTTTCGATAAGGATTTGGGAGTGTGAAATTAGAATCATTGAAATTATGTTCAATTGGTTTATTTCACAAAGTAAGGATCATAGACAAACATAGAGTGCATACTTGGTGTATGGCAAAGCTATTGTTTAAGAAAAACATAGTGTACATGCTTGGAGCATGGGACAACTAGTGTTTTTAATTCAAGTATAAAGTTGATAAAACCGAAACAATGAATAATGAGTAATCAGTATGGTGACAAATAAAAGTGTTTATTTATATTCATAGGGTTTGATACCATATTTGATTCATTTATTCTTGTGTTTCACTTTGCATGTTTTGACTTCCAGAATAACTAAGTCGCTCTTCCTGAATGATTAAGTTATTCAAACCATCCACAGTCGGTCATATGTTGGAAGTAGATATGAATCAAGACTGTCATGGGTTGGTTTGTAGAGGTCCAAGTTGGTGGACAAAGTGGTGCTACAACACTCATGAGTACTCATAAGTTCTGAGTATTGGATTCAACCCGCGCTCATTTGAATCACTTCATGGATTTTATCACGAGTGATCATGAGACGATAATATCTTATATTCTTCAAACCTAGAGATATGAGTTGTTAGTATGAGTTGGTTATACATTGATTGCATGAAAACGCATTTGGTAACTCGATGTTATAAAACGTGCCTTTGTGTATGATTCAACAAGTAGTAGAACAAGCCATATGAGTCGAAGTTTATCCATTCCTTTTACCTTCGGGATAAAAGCGATATATGTGCGCCCCTCGATGATTTAGCGATGACACATGTGAGTGCTTGGCCAAGCCATGACTGATTTGATTTGTTCAATCAGTCAGTCATCATAAATCGAAAATCGGGAAACAACAAATGGACAGAGAGAATGATTATAATCCATGTCTCAGTCCATATGATATCTAGAATGGAGGAATATATGATCCCTTATCTAATGGACAAGTCATTGACAAGGTCAGAGTTCGACAGCGGCTTTAAGAGCTACGATTGCCAGTTGGGTTTTGAAGTCATACTCAATAATAGTTTTAGACTTATCCAAGTGGGAGACTGTTGGATTAATGTCTAAGTCCATAACTATATTTGGTATGTACTTGACCCGACCCGGCATGGTCCATTTGGGTTGCACTTCACCGGCACAATTTATATGGATAGTCTTTTGAGAATAGTATATTTATGATTTATATTAATATATTATAAGTTCTAATATATTAATATGGAATCATATTATTTAATTAGTATTGATCAAGAATTAATTTAGAATTAATTAAGTGATCAAAAAGAACTAATTAAATATGGACTCTTATATATATGGAATGGGCCAAGTTCATTTAGGTTGGGCTAAGCTTTCATGGATGGTCCATGGAGCTTTTAACCCATGGATCCTATGTAAATGAAAGGTCATGGGTATTAGGGTTTACATGGATGTAACCCTAATCCTCCATAATATATAAAGGGGTCCTTGGCTCACAAAATTGGCACAAGTGTGTGAAAATAAGAGTGGGCCGATTTTAGTGTGCATACATATTCTCTCAAGTTCTTCCAAGGTGTTTTGGTGATTTGTGATTCCATTTGAGGCTTCCACACTATTGGGGCTAAGCTCTTAAAGCTTGAAGACATCAAGCTACATCAAAAGGTATGGCATCTAACTAGAACTTTGTAGTATAGGTGCTTCATAATATGCTAGTTAGAATGAAACCTTGGAATAGTTAATATTTGCATGTATAATAGAGAAAACATAGATCCAAGGTTTATAGGGTTGCATGTACACCATAGGAGTGTTAGAATGCTCAAAACCCAACAAGAACAAGGTCAACGACCTCCCTATGGCATGCAACGAGACTTTTACGATCTCAGCAGAGGAGGGTCAGTCGACCGAGCTCTCCCTGTCATAGTTCACTGTGTCACACGTCACGAAGAGCAAACAAGAGTTAACACCCAACATATCATGGAAGTTGGTGCTACCAGCCAAGTCAACTCCGTTCGCATTCGCCGGTTAGACGACGACCACGATCGGACTCGAGACCGCACCGAGCTTCTTCGACGGGAAATGGCTGCAACCCGAACCGAAGTGCAAGAACTCCGAGAGCACCGAGCCACCCTAGAGGGACGTCTAGCTGAAGCAGAGCGCCAAGCGGCGGAATCCAGGGCCGAGATGAGGAACCTTGTGTCTACACTTCGTGATCCTCAGAACTTCAACCACTACAAGTAGTGCTTGCACTATTCGCCCCAGTTTAATTTAGTTTTGCGGATAAATATTACTTTCTAGTATTTTAAGTTCAATCTCACGATTTAAGTGTTTACACTTCCGGGATCAGTTAGGCGGCCAAAATTTTCCGTACATTGATGTAGCATAGACCCCTAGTAGGGTCAAATTTTCCCAAGTATTGTATACTAAGTTATATCAATGATATTGGCACGCTATTTACTTTATTAACACTACTCCAATTTCATAACATGAGCTATTTTCAGATAAAAATTTATTGGTGACCAATCTATGATCGCCCGAGGTATAAATCAAAGTTGTATGTAATTAGGGCCATGTCGACCTAGAAATGGTGGTTCCGCCTTGGATCCTGTTCCTTGTTTGGTTGTGGGCCCAGGGCAGACCCATCAGATTCGAAAGTTTATTTAATCTTAATTACATGTAAATATTATACATCAAGTGATTGTTGGTTGGACCCGGTATGGATACTATCACATACATTGCATAAAAATCAATACTACCGAAATCCATAAAGTCTATATTTCATTGTTTATAGACTTCTAGTATGAATGAATTCTTACAACATTCTTACAATTCGGAATCATGATGCATACAAAGAACTAATAATGTTTAGTTTAACACTCGACTTGTATCAAAGACTTATTGTCTTTCCATTCTTGATTATGGCAGAAAATGCCACCTCGTAGAAATCCTAGGCGCGACGACGCAGCTGAGACTGCACCACCCCCACCACCACCTCCTCTGTTCGACCCAACCATGTTCTAGGCTGCGGTGGTGGCCGCAGTGGCAGCCGTGATAGCCCAAATCAACCCCAGTAATTCAGGAGGTGCAGGCAGTGGTGCCTCGAATTCTAATAACGGGGACGGCCAGGGACGCTCAAGAGAGTGTACCTACAAAGACTTTACTAATGTCAAGCCCAAAACCTTCAACGGAAGCGGAGGTGTCATAGCGTTGCTATAATGGTTCGAGAAAACCGAGACCATTTTCGAAATATGCGCATGCCCTGAAGCAAGCAAGGTCAAATTTGCTTCATGCACATTCTCCGAAAGAGCCCTCACCTGGTGGAAGGGTCACGTCAAGGCACTAACATTCCCGGTGGCTAATGCGATAACATGGGAAGATCTGAAAACCATGTTAATGAAGGAGTACTGCACCAGGGGTGAGATACAGAAGCTAGAAGAAGAATTTTAGGGTCTTAAAATGACAGGCTCTGACATCCTGTCGTACACCTCAAGGTTCAGCGATCTAGCCATGCTGTGTCCCGGGATGGTTCCTACTGAAAGCAAGAAGGTGGAAAGATACGTATGGGGATTATCTCAACAACTCCAAGGACACGTATTGGCCTCAAAGCCAACCACCTTCGACAGTGCCAAGGAACTGGCACAACAACTCATCGACCATAACGCCAGTCATGGCACTGTAACGACCACCTCCGAGCAAGAAAAAGGGGGAAACAACAAGAGGAAGTTCTGGGATAAGAAGAAGGGCCAACCGGCCCAAGACTCAGCCAAGAAGCAACAAGTGGTTGCTGTGCCCGCTGCCACGACCCCTACCAACCCTACTCCGATAAGGCAATACGCCGGGAACCTACCCAAGTGCAACAAATGCAACTACCACCACAACGGTGCATGCCGTGAAATGCATTGCATCAACTGTAACAAGAAGGGGCACACCGCCCGATTCTGTAGAACTCTAGCCCAACCAAACGCACAAGCTGCCAACGCCGGAGCAAGCCGAACCTGCTATGGATGTGGAGAAGCAGGACACCTCAAACGTAACTGCCCAAAGGCAAGAAACCCCAACCCCGGCGAAGTGGGCAGAGTTCTGGCGATAGGTCATGAGGAAGCCATCGCAGATCCAACTGTGGTTACCAGTACGTTCCTCCTCAACAATACATACACATGCATTCTTTTCGATAGTGGCGCGGAGAAAAAATTCGTGAGCCACCAATTTAAACGCTTGCTTAATCAAACACCACAAACACTAAAAGACACATTCACTGTAGAAATGGCTAACGGAAAAACAGAGAACACTAACGACATTTACATCGGGTGTACCCTCACCTTAAACAATCATTCCTTCCAAATAGACCTTATGCCGGTCACCATAAAAAGTTTTGATGTTATCATTGGCATGGATTGGTTATGCCCTCACCATGCTGAAATCCTATGTCACGAAAAGGCCGTTCGCCTTAATTTGCCAATTGGCGAAACTCTAGTCGTCTATGGCGACAAACCTAGCTCAAACTTTCAGATCATCTCCTGTCTCAAGGCTCGAAAGTATCTCCGCAAGGAGTGCCACGCCTTCCTAGCCCACGTCGTAGATAAGGGTCAAGGAATGAAAGACATCAAGGACATTCCAGAGGTCTGCAATTTCCCCGATGTATTCCCGGAAGACCTTCCAGGAGTGCCCCCTCCTCGACAAGTCGAATTCCGAATCGACTTAATTCCCGGAGCTACCCCTGTAGCCAAATCGCCATACCGTCTAGCCCCAGCCGAAATGCAGGAACTGTCCAGTCAAATGAACGAACTACTGAGCAAAGGCTTCATTAGACCAAGCTTCTCGCCTTGGGGGCACCGGTTTTGTTCTTCAAGAAGAAGGACCGATCTTTCCGCATGTGCATTGACTACCGCGAATTAAACAAACTCACCATCAAAAACCGATATCCTTTGCCTCAAATCGATGACCTCTTCGACCAACTACAAGGAGTGAGTTTCTTCTCGAAGATTGACCTTAGATCTGGGTACCATCAGCTACGAGTTCAAGAGGAGGATATTCCCAAGACAGCTTTCAGAACGCGCTATGGTCACTACGAATTTGTAGTGATGCCTTTCGGCTTAACCAATGCACCCGCAGCGTTTATGGATCTGATGAACCGAGTGTGTCGACCTTACTTAGACAAGTTCGTGATTGTTTTCATCAATGATATACTAGTCTACTCCCGAAGTAAGGAAGAACACAGCCAGCATTTACGTCAAGTCCTAGAAAAACTGAGGGCGGAGAGATTGTACGCAAAGTTCTCAAAGTGTGAGTTCTGGATTCGAGAGGTGAATTTCCTCGGACATGTAGTCAGCAAGGAAGGAATCCATATGGACCCTTCAAAGATCAAGGCGATTGAAAGTTGGGCAGCACCAAGAACACCCACGGAGATCCGACAATTTTTAGGACTCGCCGGTTACTATCGAAGGTTCATTCAGAACTTCTCCAAAATCGCAAAACCACTCACCACCCTGACCCAAAAAGGAGTGACATTTGTCTAGGGAGATAAGCAAGAGGCTGCATTCCAAACACTAAAACAAACTCTATGCAGTGCTCCGATCTTGTCCCTACCAGATGGAACCGAAGATTTTGTGGTTTACTGCGATGCTTCAAACCAAGGTCTAGGGTGTGTGTTAATGCAACGAGGAAAGGTCATTGCCTATGCCTCAAGACAACTGAAGACGCATGAGGTAAACTACACGACGCACGACCTTGAATTAGGAGCAGCAGTTTTCGCCCTAAAAATCTGGAGGCACTACCTTTACGGCACTAAGTGCACCATCTTCACCGATCACAAAAGCCTCCAGCATATCCTCAATCATAAGGAACTCAACATGAGACAAAGGTCATGGGTGGAATTACCAAACGATTACGAATGCGAGATTCGTTATCACCCCGGAAAGGCCAACGTGGTTGCAGACGCTTTAAGCAGAAAGGAGTACTCGGGCCGCCGAGTAAAGGCATCAACCATGACCATCCACTCACACCTGTCCGCACAAATCAAGGAAGCTCAGGAAGAAGCCTTGAAGCCGGAGAACGTCACAGGTGAAGCATTGAGAGGAATGGACAAAAATCTTGAAGTCAGGGATGACGGAGTTCGTTGTCTCATGAACCGGATCTGGACACCAAAATTTGGTGGATTCAGGGATGTTGTCATGAACGAAGCTCATAAAACTCGCTACTCCGTGCATCCCGGCTCAGACAAGATGTACTTAGACCTCAAGAAGTTATATTGGTGGCCGAACATGAAAGCCGAAATAGCTACCTTTGTGGGCAAGTGCCTGACTTGCGCCAAGGTTAAGGTAGAATATCAAAAGCCCTCGGGACTACTACAACAGCCAGAGATACCCGAGTGGAAGTGGGAGCGGATTACGATGGATTTCATTACCAAGTTACCTAAGACCAAGGGTGGACTTGACACCATTTGGGTAATCGTCGACAGATTGACCAAATCCGCACACTTCCTACCAATAAAGGAAACAGACAAAATGGAGAAGCTGACAAGGATCTACATTAGAGAAATAGTGCGCCCTCACGGAGTACCGATATCCATTATCTCCGAAAGAGATAGTAGGTTCACGTCACGATTCTGGCAGTCACTTCAGAAAGCTATGGGAACTAGGCTGGACATGAGTACATCTTACCACCCACAGACTGACGGTCAGAGTGAAAGAACCATTCAGACGTTAGAGGACATGCTAAGAGCTTGCGTGATAGACTTTGGAAAAGCTTGGGATACTCATCTGCCTCTTATTGAGTTTTCCTACAATAATAGCTATCATACTAGCATCAAAGTTGCTCCGTTCGAAGCCCTCTATGGCCGTAAGTGCAGGTCGCCCCTGTGCTGGGCTGAGGTGGGAGATACGCAACTAGCAAAAGGGCAAGTCCCTAACAGCGCACTCACTGGCCCGGAGATCATCAGGGAAACAACCAAAAAGATCGTCCAAATTTGAGAACGAATGAAGGCTTCGCAAGACCGACAAAAGAGCTACGCAGACAAGAGACGGAAACCTTTGGAGTTTCAAGTTGGGGATCGTGTACTTCTGAAGGTATCACCTTGGAAGGGACTCATACGTTTCGGAAAAAGTGGGAAACTAAATCCAAGGTACATCGGACCATTCGAAATCCTCGCCAGGATTGGCCCGGTGGCATACAAACTACGATTACCACAGGAACTCAATCACGTTCATCCTACCTTTCATGTGTCGAACCTGAAGAAATGTTTGTCTGATGAGAACCTTGTCGTTCCCTTGGAAGAAATTAAGATCACGAGAACCTCCACTTCGTAGAAGAACCTGTTGAAATCATGGACCGAGAAGTGAAGTCGACGAAACAAAGCCGCATCCCCATCGTAAAGGTCAGGTGGAACGCCAAGCGAGGACCTGAATACACCTGGGAACGTGAGGATCAGATGAAACATAAGTACCCGCATCTTTTTCCTAGTCCATAAGCTCTGTCTTAGATTAAAATTTCGGGACGAAATTCCCTCTAACGGGGGGATGATGTGACAACCCGATATTTCGAGTCAACGTAATGTTCGAAAAGTCAAATATTATAAACTATTTTGAATCAATAAAAATTAGCGTAAAAAACGAAGTATTCTAAAGTCTCAATTGGAGTACAAAAAGTGATAGATATTGTATCAAGATTTTCAAAAATATAGAGAACACTCAAATCCGAGTTATAACGAAGAAGTTATGACCAATCAAAGATTCGTGACAAAACCGGTAAAACGCTGTTAAGCGTGAAGAGTGAAATTTCAATAAAATACCTTTTATCCTTAAGTATCTAAAACGAAAGTCGTAGATTATGTTAAACCATGAGCGTACATAAAAAGAACGTCCAAATCTGACTTCGTATGAGGAAGTTATGATTTTTCTAAATTTCAGATCAGCGGTAGACAGCTAAAAATTCGAATTTAAGATCGAGCGATTTTTAGCCAACACAACCTAAACGAGAATTGAAGGTCTCGACAATAGTAGTACAACGGTAAAAAGACAGACGAAAACGGACATCGGATGAAGAAGTTATGGATTTTTAACGGAATTATCCTCTCCCAGCCTATTTAAAATATAATATAAAAATTAAATTCAAAATTAGCTGACGGAGTCTAAATGAAAGTTGTAGAGTATATTCTCACCTATGCGTGGATATAAAGAACGTTAAAATCGAAGCTCGTATGCGAGAGATATGAATTTCTGAAGTTCGAGGCACGCACACCAACCTTATCCGAGATTCACGACGTGAACAAGAGACTCACGACGTGAGTCTATGACTGATGTGTGCCAGAACTAGACCACCAGGCGTCGCGTCTACATACCAACTCACGACGTGAAATATCCCATGTTCACGACGTGAATCCCGAGAATGCACCCTATAAATAGCATGCGAGACTTCCGACTTTCCTTGCTCATTTCACTCTTCTCTCTCACTTCTACTCCACGTTTAGCACCCCGAGACGACCCCGACACCCCGATTACATATCCGAGCCCCGACGAAGGTCCGAAGCTCCGAGATTCCCGAAAAACTCGCCACTTTCCGGTCGAGGTGCCGCCCGAGAAAATCTCGTTTTCTTCAAATCACGCACTTTCCCGGTGAGTTCATACCCCTAAATTTTTACGTTTTCTTTAGTTTTCAGGGGGGGAATACAAGTTCAAAATACCAAAGTTATCTAATACATGTTTAAGAGTTTTCCTACACCTTGTAACATGCTGAGCAAGGTGTGTATACGGTTTACACTTATCATTTCAAATGTCGATTTATGGAAATACAATGACTTGCATAAAAAGGTTTCATCCAAACACATACAATACTTTTTGATAAACTATAATAGGTATAGTTTGAGCACTTCGTTAGACAAAGAAACAGTAACTCAATCGACTTACAAAACAAATATTTCATTGCACACTACGTGATCTAGTATTATACTCGCGAGACATTCTCCTTCGGGGTACTCCTAAGTACCACAGAAAAGTCCTGTAGTTATAATCAGAATCTCCGGGAGGGAGAACGTGATAGTTGTGTATAGATCTATACTGGGTCTGGCAAACCCGCACCTAAGCTGCTTGCAACAGCTAGACCGGCAGGTCTGGGGTGACAAGTGTCATAACTTTCCGACGCCTGAAGAATGTCGTATTCAAGGCCATCTAGTCTTTAGTATGATTATAACATCTCGCATGGAATATTAACACAACATACAAATCACGGAAATTCTAAGGTTTTATACAAATGAGTTTTATTTAAATATAAAACACACGCATAAGTATGACGACTTACTTACATATAATAGGCCTTGTTTCAATTCAGTTTACAACAAATCTTTTAGAAAATATTGGATTTTCTGGAAACAAACGTTAAGGAAACAACATTTATTTTTATAAAATACTCATGAACTCACCAGCTTTATGCTGATACTCTCTTTTCAAAACAAATTGTATTCTCAGGTAATCAGTAATACAGGTAACCACAAGATTTCTGAAGTCAAGACGCTAAGGCGTAGATTCTTTTGCTACATTTTATCATCATATGTAATTTAATTGGAAACATGTATTTTGGAAACAATGTAATCTTTTAAATTATATCTATGATGGTTGTGTTTTACTTTCTTCACTATGGTTATGATACTGAGCATGACGTCATCCGCCCCCGAACGTTTCCGCCGTTCTGGTTTGGGGGTGTGACAGAAAATTATCAGGGAATTATGGCGGACTGCATAGATGAAAAGAGACAACAATGGAGCAGTTATTGTTGATGCAGTTGTAAAAGGATGCAAGATTGTGATTACTGAGCAGTTCATCAGAGAAGCATTGCTGATTGATGATCAACCTGATTTTCCTACTGAGATCGGAATTGAAGATGTCCAGAAGGTTCTCAAGAAGATGGGGTACGAATGCATCTTTCCTCCCACTGTGAAAAAGCTTCTGCCACCATACTGGAGATTCTTGGCTCATGTATTTGTGAGCTGTATTTCGGGCAGAAGATCTGGTGCTGATGAAATTTCACTAAGGAACACTAGAGCCATTGCTTTGCTAGCTGCAGGGATAGACTTTAACTTCTCGAAGTTTATCTTAGATGAGTTCGTGGTGAACATCAACGCAATAACCCGGGATACTCGGGATTCTTTCTTGTTGTATCCTAGGTTCATCCAACTGTTCATTGACGTTCAATTTCCAGAGATGGTCAAAGAGGGAGAAACCCTAGATATGAAGTCGTTAGGTCCTCACACTGTTGAGATTATAAAGCAGAATCGAAGGGGCAAGGTCGTTTTCCAAGGACTGCATCCTGTTGTGAAGTTCGGAAGATTTGCTGTGCTAAATGAATCTTCCGAGTCTCATGGAACGTCAGATAAAGTATCCTCTGAGCCCACTTCTTCTGAGAGAGTCATTTCGGAAGATGATGTCATCACAAATTGGGATCATGCGGAAGAAGAAGATACTCCAGCTCCTAATGCTCAAGTAGCTGAGGAACATGATCTGACATCTGTTCAGGTCTAAAGTGATTATAATGAAGGGTTGTCAAAAGGTGGGACTGAAACTGATTTGTATGAAGACCTCGACCTTACTGATTTTGATAAGGATGAAATCCCTTTAAACTTTGGAAGCAATGAAGATTTCATGACTGGTGAAAACCTCAACACGCTTGTTGACAATATCAATGATGTTGCACATCCAGCAACGGAGATACGGGAAGCTGAAGACGTTCTTGAAGCCACGCCTCCTACTACCAATCAAGTGGCAGAAACAGCAATTCCTATGGTGACAGTATTAGGGATTCCTCCCCTTGATGTTGTTTCTCCTACATCCGAGCCACTTGAGAGTGATCGCACAACAACACAAACCTCTCAACCTCCCATAAAAAGAAGAAGCTGGAAGAAGAACTTGGTGACAAATTTAAGTCATCTGTTGATGAGCCAAGGATCTATATTCCCAATCAAGATGCTCCCATAGTTCCACCACCTGCAAGAACAACCACAATTGTCGATCGTTTTGACAAAGAACCAGCACAGACTCCGAATGTTGTGGCATTGAAACATGCCAAATTGGCTAAGTCTGCTGAGAAGGGTCAGCTTTTGTTCAAAAGGAGCTCGGATCAGAATGCTCGTGGAGATCAACCTAACATCACCGTTACGGATCTTGGAGAGAATCGCTTCAGGGACGTATATGGTGATAGGTCAGGGATCATCTCATGGGGTTTCCACGACAATCAAAATATGTGGATCGTGAGAAGAAAGAGTGGCAATACCGAACTGTATAAAGATGCTCATGACTTCCACTCTTGGACCAGGGTTGATCTTACAGAGTTATCTAAAGCTCCTTTTGCAAATCCGTCAAATGATCCCAAGGCGACACATTTCAAGTTATTTTTGGAAGATCAAGTGGCAAAGGGCTTTCCCTTAATGAAGACTGCTGAGTCAATTATTAAGATATACCCAAGTGTCATTGATCCCAAAACCAATCAACCTCTTCGAACTGTGATGTGGCCTGCTACCGATCAAGTTAAGCAGGTTCCCATTCTTCAGAATCATCCAGATGGATCTCTAAAGTCCATGCACTACTGGGTGTTTGATGAAACTACAGCTTCTGCTGTAATCAAGCTTGAAGATGGTTGTATCCGCTTGTATGATAAAAGAGATTTGCTACAGTTCGGGAAATGGGATATACATCAGCTTTCTCATCATCAGATCAAGATCGCTGAAGACATCTTTGAGTCTGCTGCTAAGGAGTACACTGCCATGGTTGCTGAAATTATCCGAAAAGAAATGTGGTATGGAGCTATGGGAAAGTCAGATGTGCTGGCGGTTGATAAAGACTAAGTCCAAGCTAGCACCAAACCAAGGGAGAGATTGAAGGGTCCAGTTAATGGTTTGGTCTAGGCTTTCATTGTAATAGTTCATTTTGAGTCTTTAGTAAGTTTTGGTGAGTTGTTTAGCAGTTTACGGCCATGGAGTGAGTTTACGGCCGTAAGCCTGTTTACGGCCGTAAACCCTGTTTGCGGCCCAAGTCCCCTATATATAGAGGTTGTCTAGTTCATTGTTAGGTTGTTGATGCCACAGAGTTCACGGTCTATTGTATCGAGTTGTACCAGACGTTTTACAGCAATAAACGTGTGCAAGCTTGATTTCTCTTCTTCTTCTACTCTTATTCTGATTGCTTTTGATTGTTTGATTGCTTGATCATTGGTAAAGATCCGTTTTAGGACCTTACACTAGGGTTTTCGTTCTGGACTTGAGAGAGTATCAAGGGGGCTGATGAAGGCTATAATATTCCTTAAATAGGGTACAAGGCCTGCATTTAGGGTTTTCCCCAAACCTGGCCAACTCGCCGAGTTAGTCTTCTGACTCGTCGAGTAGGTCACTAAACCCGCGACCAAATCGCCCTCCTACTCGTCGAGTCACCCATCTACTCGACGAGTCACTTCCTCATTTGAGGTTTTCTTCTCTTTTCCGACCTTCTAAATTCAGGGTGTTACAACTCTCTCCCACTTAAACTAGACTTCGTCCTCGAAGTCCGCCACGGTCCACTACTTTACAATCCACTTACCACTAGGTACACTCTTCGTCTATCCGATCCAATCCTTGAAAACGTCACCCTCAGAACAATCCGATCACTACTACCTTCGAGTACAACATCTTTACCCAACCGGTAGCCCTACCAGTACTCCCAGTGCACTTACACTGATACACAAGGGGTTCACCCCTTTTCCTTGCACTGACACTGGCCCTTCCACGGCGACTTCCCATAAGCAACAGTCTTTCCGATCCCCATCAAGAACAAATCTTCTGCTGAAACCACAATCCTGGCCACTCCCAGTGCCGGCCATCACACCTGTACTCATGAAATAACCCCTCATACGATGCTCCAATACTGAAAACTCCACCCAGCGCGTGAATTCAGACCATCATTCGAGTAGCAGATTCATCCCTGTAACGGTTAGACTCATACGAGAGCTGCGCTACAGGGTCAAACCAATTACTCCGAGATTATTTAATCCGTCTGTAAGTGCCTTAGTGCCTTCGTTTGGTGAGCTAATTCGCGCACAAGGTTCCTCACAGTACTCCCTTCTATCCGAGCATCCTGCTGTTTCTTAACTACTATTCGGATGAACTGATAATACCTTGCTCGTCAACTGATCTGACATCACTTGGATTACCGGACTCCCACCGCCTACTAATTCCAAGCACGATATCTCAGTCGCTTCCAGGGATCTCCGAAGAACTTCAGCTATCGAAACCCCTCGATCCACACCCTTACTCACGGCTCCAGCATTCCTGCTGACCCTCCCGATCGTACTGTCTGACTACTCATTGCCAGTGAATCTACTACTAAAGGTGAATGCTACCAAAACTGTTGTAGTCTTACATCACTCCTGGTCTCCAATGACCTACCGCCTTCCGAATCCAATCATAATGTGGCCTACTCACATCCGAGCAGCTTCCCCGCCCTATCTTAAACTATCTGAAAAACCCCGCCAGCGAATCACGCATCTGATACATTCGTACCGTGGAATAGGGACCGAGGAATGCTACAGGCCACCCCGCAATCTTGCGCTTCCATATTAACTGACCACTAGTGGATGCCACGGGCCACCCCGTAGTCTTATTATACTCGTTCTGCCAACTAGTGAATGCTACGTGTGACAACCTTCAAATTCAAGTCAAAGTCAACAAGTTAAAGTCAAAGTCAACAAGTCAAACCGGTCAAACTTAACTAGTACTTCTATGTTAAAAGTTATTCTATGTATAAAAATATGCATTTGTATGTCAAGAATTCAAGTGTCTCGGAGAATTTATGTGTTTAACAATGTAAAACCCTAAGAAGGGAGTTAAATGCATCAAAACACGACTATGGACCCTTTTGGGGACTTAAAATAATCATAAACGAAGCATAACGGGGTTCACGAACCTTGCATTGCGAGACTATACAATAATATTGACTAAAAATAAATCTCTCCAAAAAATCTCTCAAAATTTCTCTCAACTTTTTATAGTCATCCGGGTCATCCTGACCTTTAACTTGGCCAAAAACCGCTTGAATCGGGGAGTTATATTGAAAAACAGTTAAATAGGGCCGAAACCCCTAGGAACCGAACCCTAGGAATCGAACCCAAAGGGACCGAACCCTAGGGAACCAAAACTAGGAGAACCGAACTGCTTAAGGACCGAAGGACCCCTTCGGAACCGAACTTAGCCTCCTCAGACCGAACCTCCCTGAGGACCGAAGTCAGCAGAACCGAAACTCAAATATAGCCGAGATGAACCGAGCCTTCGGTCCATTCTGCTTCCCTCTCACCTTCGGACCCGAGCCCTCCTTCGATTCCTTCTTCTCACTCTCGGTCCTCAACACTAAGAACCGAACCCTCGCAGGTTCGCTCCTTTTGTTCGGTTTTCGACTACTTTCGCCTGTTAAGCCCATTTTTGACGTTTTTGACGGGGATTTTTCACCAAATTCATATTTTTATCATTTTAAACTCCCTAAACTCATATTTTATTCATTTCTCAAGGATTTATTATATATAAATCATTATTTTACATTAAAAGAAATATCTAAGGATATTCTACCCCACAAGTGGGTCAAGTGTGCCCACTTGCCTCCATGTGTCACCTTCTCATTAGTACAATCCTATCCACATCACACAAACCAAGGCAAAGATCCCCTCAACTTTGCAAATTTCTCCAGCAACCTCCTATATAAAGAAATCCCTGGAGGATTTCTTGGTTTACTTTGATCATTTCCAAACTTTTACACTTCTCTTACCCATCAAGAGAGCCTCTTTTTCTCTCTACTTCCAGCCACTTTTTGAAGGTGTTCTTGAGCTATTACTTCACTTTTTGGTAAGTTCTTCATCTAAACTCAAGTGTTATTCAACGTTTTCATAACATCCTTGAATCATCTACCCACATTTTAACACCGAAAATCGTTCTTAGGATCATCCAAAATTTCACGTGTTCATCAAGTGTTCTTGACTTGATACTCCTCGTCTTCAACCTTCGACTCTTCAAGAAATCACTCAAGGTGAGTTCATACCCCTACATTTTCCAGTTTTCTTTACTTTTCAGGGGGGGGGGGGGATACAAGTTAAAATACCAAAACATATTTAAAATTTAACTTGACAGCTTACAACAGAAAAGTTGTGACCTGTTCACGAACTGTTTTACCCAACTTAAACTTAATATTTTTCAAAACTGTTTAATATGAAAATAGTTCAGGTTTATACCTTTAAAATGACTACTTGCACATCACCATACGATTTTTCTACAATTTATGGTGATTTTTACAAGACTGCCTATCACTGCAGCAACAAAATCGGACCAGGCTGTGAAGATGAACGTTTTCACACTCGTTTGAGACCACCAAAAATTATAAGAAAATTTATGAATACAGTAGACTCTTTTTATAAACTCTCCGAGTTTACGGATTCAGTTTTCGACTTACAATGATTTTTCTATAAATATCCTAAAACAGTGACAGTTAAGGGTAAAACTGTCAAAACAAGTTTAAGAGTTATTCACACCTTGTAACATGCTGAGCAAGGTGTGTAAGATTTACACATAGTATTTTCAATGTCATTTTTATTGAAATACAAAGTCATGCATATCAAGGTTTCATTAAATCATTACACACTCCTGATAAACTATAATAGGTATAGTTTGAACACCTCGTTTAACAAAGAAACAGTAATACAATCGATTTACAAAACGGGTATTTCATTACAAACTACGTGAACTTGTTAATGAATAAATTTGTGAGACATTCACCTTAAGGGTAGTCTTAAGTACAACAGAAAAGTCCTATAGTTATAACCAGAATCTCTTGTAGGGAGAGCGTGATAGTTGTGTATAGATCTATATTGGGTCTGACAAACCCGCACCTAAGCTGCTTGCAACAGCTAGACCGACAGGTCTGGGGTGACAAATGTCATAACATTCCGACGCCTGAAGAACGTCGAGTACGTGGCCTTCGAGTTTTAGCATGGTTATAACAACTCACATGGGGAATTAACAAAACACACAGTTCACGGGGATTTAAGAATTCCACAAAAAGGAGTTTTATTTAAATATAAAACCACACATAAGTATGACGATTTACTTACATATACTGAGTTTTGGTTCAGTTAAGACTACAACAACCCTTTTAGAAAATATTGGATTTTCTGGAAACAAACTTGCAACAACCTTCAAGGAACAACATCCATTTTTCATTCATAAATTGCTTATAAACTCACCATCTTTAATGCTGATACTCTTTCAAAAACAACTTGTATTCTCAAGTATTCAGTAATACAGGTAACCACAAGATTTTTGAAGGCAAGACGCTAAGGCGCATATTTCTTTTGAACTATTTTGACATCATATGTAATTTATTTAGAAACATGTATTTTTGCAACGATGTAACCTTTTAAATTATATTTATGATGGTTGTGTTTACTTTCTTCACTATGGTTATGATACTGAGCATGACGTCCTCTGCCCCCGAACGTTTCCGCCGTTATTGTTTGGGGGTGTGACAGAATGGTATCAGAGCTTTGTTTATAGTGAACTAAGTATATCGAACCACATAAGATATACAAACTATAAATACAACGGGACAAAAATTCTCTGAAGTAACTTTTTAAAAGTACGTTGAAAATAAAAAATTAGTATTTTTATAAAAATATATGTACAATCGCACTCATTAATTCTGTATCATAGTGGCAATAACATAAAAGTATTGAGACAAGTTGGACACCATGATCCAGCTTCGGGATATGTAGTCAGATCTTGGATGAATATAGCCTGATCAACTATATTTAGCCAAGGTATGACCAACGTATGCCGAAGAAGAATCATGATGAGCAACAAGTCTTCAACTTACCAAAAATCTCGAGAATCAAACATAAAAATACTATAGGAGTATTTTAACACAAAAACCGTAATAATCACATTATACATTGCAATAACTAACTTCTTACACCCAAGCTTCTCGCGATATTCCTCTTATCCCTATTCTCGTACAGGCGCAATGGCAGGATTTCACTTGCCGGGTGACCCCTACTTCCCCAACCAAGGGAATGCCGGTTGGATTGTGGAAGACCCAGGGGAAGATTCCGAAGAGGAACCCATCGAGGATGAGGAAACCATCGAGGATGAAGAACCCATCGAGGATGAAGAACCCATGGAGGATGAGGAACCCATGGAAGAGGAAGAATCCGTAGACGGTGAAGAGGAAGAAGACTCAGATGGAACCGACTCAGAACCCGAAGTTTACAATCCACACCCTGTCCCTATCCCTCCGCAACACTTCCAAGGCCCGACGCCCAAATGGGCCGAAACTATACATAGATGGAGTCGAGAGCAAGGTCAACATCCTCCTTATGGCATGCAACGAGGTGTTTACGACCTTAGCAGAGGAGGGTCAGCCGACAGAGCCCTTCCTATCATAATTCACCGTGTCGCACGCCACGAGGAGCAAACAAGGATAAACACCCGCCACCTCATGGAAATTGGTGCCACCAGCCAAGTCAACTCCGTTCGCCTTCGCCGGTTGGATGATGACCACGATCGAACTCGAGACCGCACCGAGGTTCTTCGACGAGAAATGGCCGCGACCTGAGCCGAAGTACAAGAGCTCCAAGAACACCGAGCCACTTTAGAAGGACGTCTGGCAGAAGCAGAGCGCCAAGCGGCAGAATCCAGAGCTGAAATGAGGGAAGCAAGGAACTTCATGATCTTCAGAGCTTCAACCGCCGCAAGTAGTGTTTGCACTGCTCGCTTCAGTTTAATCTAGTTTTACGGATAAATATTACTATTATATTCTAGTATTTTATGTCCGATCTCGCGATTTAAGTGTTTACACTTCCGGGATCTGTTAGGCGGTCAAAATTTTCCATACATTCATGTAGCATAGACCCCTCGTAGGGTCAAATTTTCCCAAATATTGTATACTAAGTTATATCAATGAAATTGACACGCTATTTGTTTTATTGGGAACATTACATCAAATTCATAACATGGGTTATTTTCAAATTAAATTTACTGGTGGTCAATCTATGATTGATTGATGTATAAATCAAAGTTATATATAATTAAGACCATGTCGACCTAGAAATGGTGGTTCCGCCTTGGATCCTGTTCCTTGTTTGGTTGAGGGCCCAGGGCAGACCCATTAGATTCGAAAGTTTATTTAATCTTAATTATATATAAATATTATACATCAAACAATTGTTGGATGAGCCCGGTATGGATTCTATCACAGAAATTCCATATGAATCAAAACTATCAAAATTCATAAAGTCTATATTTCATTATCTATAGACCTCTAGTATGAATGGATTCTGACAATATCTTTACAAGTCGGAATCATGATGCATATAAAGAACTAATAATGTTTAGTTTTAACTCTCGACTTGTGAGTGTTATCAAAGACTTATTGTCTTTTCATTCTTGATATGGCAGAAAATGCCACCTCGTAGAAATCCTAGACGTGGCAGCGCCGCAGGGACTGCAGCGCCACCACCACCACTACCCCCTCAGTTCGACCTGGTTATGTTCTAGGCGGCCGTAACAGCCGCAGTAGCAGTCGCAATGTCCCAAATCAGCACCAATAATGCAGGTAGTGTGGGTAATGGTGCCACAAATTCTAACCACAGGGACAGCCAGGGACGCTCGAGAGAGTGTACCTACAAAGACTTTACAAGTGCCAAACCCAAAACCTTCAACGGAAGCGGAGGTGTCATAGCACTGCTGCAATGGTTCGAGAAAACCGAATCCATTTTCGAAATATGTGCATGCCTTGAAGCAAGCAAGGTACAAATTTGCAGCATGCACATTCTCTGAAAGGGCCCTCACCTGGTGGAATGACCACATCAAAGCATTGACACTTCCGGTGGCTAATTCGATAACATGGGCAGACCTGAAAACCATGTTAATGAAGGAGTACTGCCCAAGGGGCGAGATACAAAAGTTGGAAGAAGAACTTTGGGGTCTCAAAATGACAGGCTCTGACATCCTGTCTTATACCTCAAGGTTTAGCGATCTAGCCATACTGTGCCCCGGGATGGTTACTCCGGAAAGCAAAAGGTGGAAAGATACATATGGGGACTATCTCCCCAAGTTCAAGGAAATGTATTGGCCTCAAAGCCAACTACCTTTGACAATGCCAAACATCTGGCACATCAACTCGTTGACCATAAAGCTAGCCATGACATCGTGACAACCACCCCCGAGCAAGCAAAAGGGGGAAGCGACAAAAGGAAGTTGTGGAACAAGAAGAAGCGTCAACCTGCTCAATACCCTGCCAAAAAGCAACAAGTGGTTGCTGTGCATGCTGCCACAACCACTGCCACCCCAACTCCGATAAGGCAATACGCCGGGAACCTACCCAAGTGCAACAAGTGCAACTTTCACCATAACGGCGCATGCCGTGAAATTCATTGCACCAACTGCAATGAAAAGGGGCACACCGCTCGATTTTGTAAAGCTCCGGTCCAACAAAACGCACAAGCTGCCAACGCCGGAGCAAGTCGAACCTGCTATGGTTGTGGAGAAGCAGGATACTTCAAGCGGAACTGCCCGAAGGCAAGAAACCCCAACTCTGGTGAAGTGGGCAGAGTTCTGGCGATAGGTCATGAGGAAGCTGTTGGATAAGGTGTCTAAGTCCATAACTATTTCTGGTATGTACTTGACCCGACCCGGCATGGTCCACTTGGGTTGCATGGCACCATGCAATTGGATAGACAAAATGAGAGAAATAACACTTGTGGATTATTAATATATTATAAGTTCTAATATATTAATAATATTATTTAATTAGTTTGATCAAGAATTAATTTAGAATTAATTAAGTGATCAAAAGATAACTAATTAAATATATGGGTTGATTATGTAAATTATGCATAACTTGTATAGTGGGCTAAGAGGCTCCATGGATTATCAAGTTGGGTTAAACCCATAGGATGCTCCATGGATGCTCCATGGGAGTTACAAACCCATGGGTCATGGAAATGAAGAGTCATGACACTTTAGGGTTTACATGGTGTAACCCTAGATGTGTCAACACTATATAAAGAACCCATGCTCCACCAAAATCGGTTGCACACAAGAATCAAGAGGGCTAGAGCCGATTTTGCAAGTGTAATATTCTCTCATAAGTTTACTCCAAAAGCATTTGGTGTTGTGTGAAGCATTTGAGGCATCACACTTGGGATGCTAGGCTCACAAGGTTTCAAGGATCATAAGCAACAACAAGGTAAGTTATTCTATCTTTCATGCAAGTTAAAATTTGTTCCCCATGTATGATAGATAGGAATATAACCTTGGAATTCAACTTTGCATGATAATTAGACAAACATAGATCCAAGGTTATTAGGGTTGCATGTACACTTAGGAAGTGTTAGAATGCTCAAAACCCATCAGTGGTATCAGAGCCTGGTTTTTTTGTTGTTTTTTTTTGTGTGCAAACAGCTTGAAAAAAAATCGGTTTTCTGTTTTCTGCTCGTATGAAAGTTTGCACATTTGTTGCTGGAAATGGACTAGAAACATTACCCTAAACTGTATTGATGTTTTAAAGCTTGTTTTAGATGGTGTAATGTTTATGCTAATCCATTACAATGGCAATTATTAAAATTACAAGTTTTTTTTTGTAAGTGTAATTTTTGATTCTTGAAAGTGTTCATATTCATGTTCTTGAACTTATGAAGATTAGATGATCATAGGAATTGTTTGTAACCTTCATGGTAGTTTAATTCATGATCATAATGTGTTTTAATGGAGTCCATAACTTGTCCTCAAGTTATGGAAAACCAAAAGTCTCACTTTTATTAAAGCCATTAAAAGAACACAAGAGTTATAAAAATGAAGAGTCTTCATTTTTATTACTCAATTAATTCATAAGTTATAAGAAATGAAAAGTTTTGGAAGTTTACAAAACTTGCCCTCAAGTTTTGGAACATGTAAAGTCTTGATTAAAACTTTAGTTCCAACCCTTAGAATTTTAAAAGTTAAAATTCAACCCTTATACTTTATAATATTATAAGTTACTAATATATATATATATATATATATATATATATATATATATATATATATATGTATGTATATATATATATATATATATATATATATATATATATATATATATATATATATATATATATATAACGTCAAGTCGTCTTACCGCTAGTACGCTTCATTCACGAAGCCGGTCTATAAGGGGGGTATAAGGTTGTTGCCTATAAAATGGCAACTTAATGGGTGTCCACTCTCACCCACCGCTTCCTTGATCGATGGAGGGTCGTTAGCCGAACGGGTAAGACAAGGACTTATAAATTCTCATTAAAAGTATGATGAATATTATAAAGTAACTAAATGCTTTTATTAAATTCCCAATCTTAGTTACTTTAGGAAAATGTGAATAAGGTGCTAATCCATGAAATTACACTTTACACTTTGTTTAAGTCGTTGGTGGAGCGTGTGTGGTTAACCGGCACACTAACTTGGACTTAACAAGGTAGGTAAAGGGTGACTTAAGGTTTACCATAGCATCGGTGGAGCGTGTGTGGTTTACCGGCACATCGATTGAGTGATAAACCTTGAGGGTACCAAGTGATTTGCATGGTTATTTCACACCTCGTTTTGTGATCCTCGGTATCCCAGTCACAAAACTTGGAGGGCACACTCGAGATTGAAACATGCCTTTGAAAAGTTCATTGAATCTCAAAAGAATCTAGGAATTTCTAAGAACCAATTAAAAACCTAATATTTATATTTCGTTTTTCATGGTGGAAATTGGTGAATCGTCATTCACCTACCTTTCAAATATGTTATAGCTTGGATTACAACATACCTCTTCTAAGTTATAATATATTGTGATTGGATTCTAGCCTTAATATTACATTTGGGTGTTTTATTAAGGACTCTCTTAATATCTAAACTAATCTTGTTCTCTTCTTTCAGATGTCCTCAAACAATGCTGCTTCTGGCTCTAATCCTAATGGCTCATTTACCCTTATGAACTTGTGTGGGAAAGTCACTTTTGATGGATCCAACTTCAATGAATGGATCAGAAACATCAGGATGATTACCCGCTACGAGGACAAAGAATATGTCCTTGACAAGGAGCTTAAGGAGATTGATGAGACCACTGCAACTCCCCAGGAGATCGCTGACTTCCGGGCACATGAAAGGGATGCTACAAAAGTGGCATGCATCATGTTGGCCACCATGACAGCGGAACTCCAAAACTCCTATGAGGACTTCTACCCTTTTGAAATGTACCAAGATCTGATGGAAAGATACCATCAAAGTGCACGACAAGAGAGGTATGAAATCATATGCTCTATCATAACAACCATGATGAAGGACGGGGAATCCGTCACGAGCCACATGCAGAAAATGCAAAGGTATGTGGATCGGTTGCTGAAGCTTAATGTGAACTTCCCTGAGGAGCTTGCAATAGATATCATTTTGCACTCCTTACCATCGTGCTATGATCAATTCTGCATGACATATCACATGAATAACGAAGAGGTCACACTCAGCAAACTTCAGGGACTCCTCAAGACCGCAGAAACAGGTCTTAAGGGTAAGTCGGTTGTTAACACACCTACTCCAAACTCCGCCCCGGTTTTGGCAATCGAGAAAGGTAGAGGGAAGAAGAGGAAGAGCTCTTCGAAGGGTACCAAGGCTAGGACCCTTGATGGCTCTTCTTCAAGTGGAACCAAGAAAGGTTTTGTCACTCCTTCTTCTGACCCTAAAGAGGCTGAATGCTTCTATTGCCATGAAAAGTCACATTAGAAGCGGAACTGCCCAAAGTACCAGCAAGATGTGAAGGATGGGAAAGTTAAACCCAACCATGCAGGTATTTACACTATCTTATCTAATAACTCACCCCATTCTAACTCTTGGGTCCTTGATACCGGTTGTGGTATTCATATTTGTTCTGATTTGCAGGGACTAAGAAGAAGTGAGAATGTGGAGCATGGAAGAATAAACTTAATCATGGGGAATAGGAAAGCTTTACCTGTCACCAAGATTGGAGTTTATACTTTATCGCTAAGTAGTGGGTTTAGTTTAGATTTGAATAAATGTTGTTATTCGCCAGAAATGGCAAGAAATATTATTTCCTTTCATGCATTGTATAAACAAGTTTTCACCTTTTCATTTGATAATGAAGTTGGTTCGATTAATGCTTTCTTTAATAATGTTCTTTATTTTAAAGCATTACCTTGTGATGGTGTGTATGAAACTGTATCTGTGGTTGATAACTTAGGAAATAATGTATTGTGTATTGATTCTGTTAATGATAATAACTTGGATAAAGCATCATTATGGCATTGTCGTCTTGGACATATAAGCAAGAAACGCATAGGCCAACTCCAAAAGGATGGAGTATTGGAGTCATTTGACCTAAAGTCATATGATAGTTGCGAATCATGCTTACTTGGAAAAATGACAAAGTCACCCTTCACAGGTTCTTGTGAGAGGGGTGAAGGTTTGTTGGATCTTATACACACGGATGTGTGTGGACCCTTCAAACATGCCACAAGGGATGCTAATCGTTATTATTTGACTTTTACTGATTATTACAGTAGATATGGATATGTCTACTTAATCAAGCATAAGTCAGAGACTTTTGAGAGGTTTAAAGAGTTTAAACAGGAAGTCGAGAATCAATTGGGCAGGAACATTAAGATGCTTCGATCCGATCGAGGTGGTGAGTATCTTAGTTCAGAGTTCCTCGACTATCTTAGGGAATGTGGGATTGTCTCACAATTGACACCTCCCAGGACACCGCAGTTGAATGGTGTAGCTGAGAGGCGTAATCGAACCTTGTTGGATATGGTTCGTTCCATGATGAGTCGAGCTTCGCTACCAATCTCATTTTGGGGGTATGCCTTAGAGACTGCCGCCCATATCCTTAATCTAGTTCCCACAAAGAAAGTTGCCAAAACTCCTCATGAGATGTGGACTGGTAAAGTACCCAAACTAGACCACATTAAGATTTGGGGTTGCGAGGCTTTCGTGAGACGCGAGACTCATGATAAGCTCGAACCTCGAAGTGAGAGGTGTATTTTCATCGGCTACCCACAAAAATTCTTTGGTTACCTCTTCTACAGACCTAGTGAGAATGTGGTCTTTGTAGCTAGGAGGGCTTTCTTTCGAGAAAGAGAGAGTTCATAAGCCAAGGAGACAGTGGGAGGCAAGTTGACCTTGAAGAAATTCTAGAGTCAAGTGGTGAAGGAACTTCAAACCCTAGCACTCAACTTGAGGAGGAAACTTCTGTTGAGCCAATTGACAAGTCTGTACCTCTGAGGCGTTCCACAAGGGTTAGGAATGCACCTGAGCATTACTATGGATTCCATATTACTGCGGAAGGTGATACACTTATCAGTGATGAGACACTGATAGGTCTGGATGAACCTAACAGTTATGCGGAAGCCATGACAGGCCCTGAGTCAGCCAAGTGGAAAGAGGCAATGGACAGCGAGATACAGTCCATGTATGACAATCAAGTTTGGAACTTGGTTGAGAATGTACCAGGTCGTAAGACTGTAGGGTGCAAATGGATCTTCAAGAAGAAGACCGACATGGATGGTAATGTACACACTTATAAGGCACGACTGGTTGCAAAGGGTTTCTCACAAACTTCGGGAGTTGATTATGATGAGACCTTTTCTCCAGTGGCCAAGATTAAGTCTATTAGGGTTCTGTTAGCCATAGCCGCATTTCATGACTATGAAATATGGCAAATGGATGTCAAAACCGCTTTCCTTAATGGAAAGTTGGCTGAGGATGTTTACATGAGTCAGCCAGAGGGTTTTGTCAACACAGAGTACCCTAATAGAGTGTGTAAGCTTGAGAAATCCATTTATGGGTTAAAGCAAGCACCTCGCAGATGGAATCTTTGCTTTGATGAGAAAGTCAAGGAATTTGGCTTTTCTAGGAATGAAGATGAATCTTGTGTATATGTCAAGGCTAGTGGGAGTATAGTTAGCTTTTTGGTATTGTATGTGGATGACATACTACTCATAGGAAATGACATCCCAACTCTGCAGGAAGTTAAGTCCTGGCTTGGGAAGTGTTTCTCTATGAAGGACCTAGGAGAAGCTGCCTATATTCTAGGGATAAGGATCTTGAGAGACCGGAGTAAAAGACTAATTGGACTTAGTCAGAGTACCTACTTGGATAAGGTGCTGAAGAGATTCGGCATGCAGGACTCCAAGAAAGGAGAGTTACCCATCCAGAGTAACGCCAGATTGAGTAAGACACAAAGCCCTAGTACTGAGGCTGAGATAGCAGAAATGAGTCGAATACCTTATGCTTCGGCTGTAGGATCGATCATGTATTCTATGACGTGTACTCGACCTGATGTAGCCTTTTCTTTGAGCATGGTTAGCAAGTATCAGGGGAACCCTAGCAAGGCACACTGGACTGCGGTAAAGAATATCCTCAAGTACCTACGGAGGACTAAGGACTGGGTCCTTACCCTCGGTGGGAGTGAAGACTTGAGAGTTGTAGGGTATAGTGATGCTAGCTTTCACACTGATAGGGATAATTTCCGCTCTCAGTCAGGCTGGGTCTTTACCTTAAATGGAGGAGCAATTTCTTGGAAGAGTTCCAAGCAAGAGACAGTGGCTGATTCAACTCGCGAATCAGAGTATATAACAGCTAGCGAGGCAGCAAAGGAGGCGATATGGCTGAAGAACTTCATTGGAGACCTTGGAGTTGTACCATGTATTAAAGAGCCAATGGAAATTTTCTGTGATAGTGAAAGTGCAGTTGCCTTAGCCAAGGAACCAAGGGATCACGGGAGATCCAGACACATCGACAGAAAATACCATTTCATCAGACATCGAATAGAAGAAGGACTCCTCGTGGCAAAGAGGGTATCATCGGATGAGAATCCAGCAGATCCCCTCACGAAGGGACTGACTCGGGTTAAGCATCTCCAGCATGCTCGGAGCATAGGGCTGAAGGATGATATTAGATTTAGTAGTTAGATAAGCTCGAAATTTGTAAAGTGTAATTGACATTAGATGATGAATAAAAGGTGTTTTATTTATGAGTAAAGTGTTGCTATCTCTTGTCGATCGTTTACTATATTTCTTTTGCATGTTTTGACTTCCAGAATAATTATGTTTGGTATATCATATTATTCGAACCTCCACAGTCGGTCATATGTCGGAAGTAGGTATGAATCAAGACTGTCATGATTGATTGCAGAGGTCTAAGGTGTTGGACATGGCTACAACAATCATGAGTGCTCATAAGTTCTGAGCATTAGACTCAACCCACGCTCACTGGAATCACTTCATGGAATTTATCTCGAGTGATCGTGAGACGGTAATATCATATGAGTCTTCAAACCTAGAGATATGATTTGTTACTTATGAGTTGGTTATGCATTGATTGTACGAAAACGCATTGGTAACTCGATGTTATAAAACGTGCTCTTGTGTATAATTCAATGAGTGGTAGAACAAACATATGAGTCGAAGTTTATATGTTCCTTCTTGGATTAGAAGCTGATATCTGGGCCCCTCGATGATTTTGTTTTGACCTATGTACCGGGCCCGGTCAGAACTAAGTTGATGTGTTCAATTAAGTTCTTTGTCAAACAAATCGGAAATCGGGAAACAAACTGCTGGACAATAAGTAAGACATTGTTCCATGTATTTGTCCGGCTGATATCTCGAACAGAGGATTATATGATCACTTATCTTAAATGGCGTATCATCATCTTCTCAGTTCCGAGAGACCTTGAAAGAGCTACGATTGCCGTTCGGTTCCTGAAGTATTACAGTTATAGTTATTAGACTTATCCAAGTGGGAGACTGTTGGATAAGGTGTCTAAGTCCATAACTATTTCTGGTATGTACTTGACCCGACCCGATATGGTCCACTTGGGTTGCATGGCACCATGCAATTGGATAGACTAAATGAGAGAAATAACACTTGTGGATTATTAATATATTATAAGTTCTAATATATTAATAATATTATTTAATTAGTTTGATCAAGAATTAATTTAGAATTAATTAAGTGATCAAAAGATAACTAATTAAATATATGGGTTGATTATGTAAATTATGCATAACTTGTATAGTGGGCTAAGAGGCTCCATGGATTATCAAGTTGGGTTAAACCCATAGGATGCTCCATGGATGCTCCATGGGAGTTACAAACCCATGGGTCATGGAAATGAAGAGTCATGACACATTAGGGTTTACATGGTGTAACCCTAGATGTGTCAACACTATATAAAGAACCCATGCTCCACCAAAATCGGTTGCACACAAGAATCAAGAGGGCTAGAGCCGATTTTGCAAGTGTAATATTCTCTCATAAGTTTACTCCAAAAGAATTTGGTGTTGTGTGAAGCATTTGAGGTATCACACTTGGGGTGCTAGGCTCACAAGGTTTCAAGGATCATAAGCAACAATAAGGTAAGTTATTCTATCTTTCATGCAAGTTAAAATTTGTTCCCCATGTATGCTAGATAGGAATATAACCTTGGAATTCAACTTTGCATGATAATTAGACAAACATAGATCCAAGGTTATTAGGGTTGCATGTACACTTAGGAAGTGTTAGAATGCTCAAAACCCATCAGAAGCAGTTGCAGATCCAACTGTGGTCACCGGTACGTTTCTCCTCAACAATACATACGCATGCATTCTTTTCAATAGTGGCGCGGAGAAAAGCTTCGTGGGCCATCAATTTAAACGCTTGATTAAACAAAAACCACAAACACTAAAAGATACATTCACTGTAGAAATGGCTAACGGAAAAACAGAGAACACTAACGACATTTACACCGGGTGTACCCTCACCTTAAACAATCACTCTTTCCAAATCGACCTTATGCCGGTTACCATAAAAAGTTTTGATGTCATCATTGGCATGGATTGGTTATGCCTTCACCATGCTGAAATCCTATGTCACGAAAAGGCCGTTCGCCTTAATCTGCCAAATGGCGAAACCCTCGTCGTCTATGGCGACAAACCTAGCTCAAACTTTTAGATCATCTCTTGTGTCAAGGTTCAAAAGTATCTCCGCAAGTAGTACCACGCCTTCCTAGCCCACGTCGTAGACGAGAAACAAGAAGTGAAAAATATCAAAGACATTCCGGAGGTCTGTAATTTCCCCGAAATATTCCCGGAAGACCTTCCAGGAGTGCCCCCTGCTCGACAAGTCGAATTCCGAATCGATCTAATTCCTGGAGCTACCCCCGTAGCCAAATCGCCATACCGCTTAGCCCCAGCCGAAATGCAGGAATTGTCCAGTCAATTGAATGAACTGCTAAGTAAAGGCTTCATTAGGCCAAGCTTCTCACCTTGGGGAACACCGGTCTTGTTTGTCAAGAAAAAGGATGGATCATTCCGCATGTGCATTGACTACCGTGAATTAAACAAACTTACCATTAAAAATCGATACCCTTTGCCTCGAATTGATGACCTCTTCGACTAGATACAAGGAGCAAGTTCCTTCTCAAAGATTGACCTTAGATCAGGGTACCATCAACTACGAGTTTAAGAGGAGGATATTCCCAATACAGCCTTCAGAACGCGCTATGGTCACTACGAGTTTGTAGTGATGCCTTTCGGCTTAACAGATGCACCCGCAACATTTATGAACCTGATGAATCGGGTGTGTCGACCTTACTTAGACAAGTTCGTGATTGTTTTCATCGATGATATACTAGTCTACTCCCGAAGTGAGGAAGAACACAACCAACATTTACGTTGTCACAACTAGGAATTTTGATGCTTGTTACTACAACAATTATATCAATCGTGAACCAACAATGTTAAAGCGTGTATGATGCTTATTCAATAACAACAAAACTCCCATCAAACACTTTATTCAAGCACTACAAATGGTCAACAAAGAATTGGAAGCCTAGAAATCCCGGTTTAAGTCCATTTTGGATAAAGATCTTCTTATTGGGCCTAATGGACCAACAAGCTTCCAATTTAACTATCTTGAACATAGAACTCCCAAATGGGCCCTAATTGGACCCATATACATGAAACTTAATATTTTGGGCCTTATAAGCCTAAAATGAACTAGGTTAACTTTAATGGGCCTTATTGGGCCACAACAAATTTATATAGCCTTAATGAATCATAAAAATCATTCCTTGATTTATTTTGGGCCGAAAATCACCTAATTGGATCATAATATGGGCTTAAGCATTAAAGGGCCCAATCTCTCTTCTTTCTTCTCCTCTTCTCGGCCCAACAACACAAAGGAGGAAGGAGTTGACTTTAGGATTGCCACCTCATTATTATATGTTGGTCTTCCATGCACCAACACATACTTCCATGCACACATCACTTCACTCACTTCTCTTCCTCTCTCTTTTCTATCCTCGGCCAAGAACCACAAAGGAAAACACACACACACATTCACTCAAACACTCTCAAAGAACTCTCTTCATTCTTCATCAAATTTTCGAGATCTAAGGGCTTTTCAATGAGATTATTCCACAAAATTCATCATCTAAGGTAAGTAGATGTTTAATCTATGATCTAACTACTTCATTTCATCAAAAACCTCCTCCTAATCTATTCAAACTCGTGATCACCATCTTAGAAGCCTCTAAGTTCGAGATCTTCCAAGAAGACTTGCTAGGATCAAAACTTTCTTCATTTCTTCCTTCTAAACCGAAAACAACAAGCAAAGGTGAGCTTCATACCCCTCTCTTTTCGGTTTTTATATGTTTTATGGGGGAGAATACAAGAAAATGTGTAGATCTATGTGTATGTGTATGCTATGTATGATTTTATGCATGTATGTGTGATTTTATGTGTTTTTGTGATGAACATGTAACCACAAGGGAAGATATCTCGAGATCTATGACATAATAAGGAAATCAAACATAATCTAAGTTATTTACACTAAACAAGTCACGAATAATAACTTATAAGATTGTGATAAATATATTTCACCACAAAACTCATTTTTGGGCTTAAATTGTCAAAAATACAAAAGTTGGGTTAAAAATTGCCAAATCACGGTTTCTTAAAGGTCAAAAGAGTCAAAACAGTTACAATAATTGTTTTTATAAACATTATAACCTCCAAAGGACTTAAAATGTAAATATTAGCTTAATGGTCTAAATTTTGGGCTTTTCGGCCCAATAAACCCAAAGTTGCGAAAATATGACATTTAAAGGGGCTGAAGTGGCAATTTCTTCAAAACAGGGGATAAAAAGTGTAACAAAACTATTTCAAGGGTTAAAAATGCTTTTCATTTTCAAAAAGGATAAAAAATGTAAGGTTTTTGGATTTTGGGCAAAGATTGTAAAAATTGCAAAAAGTTGGGTTTTAACCGAAAAATACTATTCTGGAAGGGCTGAAACTGCCAAAGTATAAGTCTTGAGTCAAAAATATCATTTAAACAAGTCTATGATGCAAAAGTGTCAAGAAAATGTTTTTAAGGGCTTAAAATGTCTTTTCTTTTATATAAATGATTAAAATTGTTATTTTTATAAAAGAAAGGGGTTGAAAAGGTCAGACCACTATTTCTAAGTAAATTAATTCATTTAAAGAGTATCGAGCCAAAAATACTAACTACGACTTACGAAAAATTGTAAGATGAATACACGCATAAATCCAAATATCGTTGTAAACAAATCCACCGGTCTCAAGTCGATACAAAAACAACAATCGTTCAATCGAACCCTCCAGTAGTTATGCGATACCTAAGACAAGTAAACATTCGACACTTGGGCTTGAAAGTTTCAAATCATGCTTGTTGGACCTTGCAAATCCATTAACATGATCTTTGGGGCCCAAGGGAAAATGATTATATGTTATTGGGCCTCCTATGACCCAATTGCATATAAAGGGACCTTCAATGGCTTTTATGTGCTATTGGGCCCTAGTGGTCCATTAGTATTGCTAGTAAGGTCAAAGTAATCAAATGTGAGATGGGCCAACGTGTTCTTCGCATCCCCGACAGCCTAAAGTAACTCACGAAAGTGGTAGGACTTCATACTCATCTTCTGTCGTTTGCTAAGGCTTGTGAGTAATCAAGTAAACAGACTCAGGTCGTTAATCAATAGTAATCAAGGTGGTTTGGATTAAGTGAGTAATAACGGACGGCACCTCTAAGGGTTGTTTGTAGTTGGAAGTTATAACCAGTCATTATCAGGCATAGTTATAACGACTCACTAGAATTGATAATCTCCGACACCACCCGAGTAATCAAGGAAGAGTAATCAAAAATCATTCGTTGTGGCGGTATAGAAATTAGTAATCAAGTATATCTTTCGTCATCGGAAAACATCGGGTTTTTCGGGGAATTCAACAACACTCACTCGTAATCTAAATAATTGTAATACAAAACTCCCTTTTTATACACGTTATGAAATCATTCATGCATCAACTTATGGATCTTCACACTTTGATAAACTATTGTCTTTTCAGAAAATATCGGATTTTCTGGGTTTTACAAACTACACAAATCATTTTTATCACAACATTGCTTATGAACTCACCAACATTTCATATGTTTACGTTTTCCAAAATAACTTGTATTCTCAGGTAACAGGTAAGCGGAAGGGTAATATCAAGAAATGTTAGGATGTTATGTTTTTGAAAACTCTCAAACAATTTATGTTATGAATGTGTAATATTTAAAACAATGTACTGGATGTAAACAATATCAGTTGTAATGTATTGATGCATGGTGATGTTTATGTTATGATTCATGTATATTCATTGTGATGGTATTCAATTTAAGTCACGCGAGCCCCCGGACGTTTCCGCCGTCTGGTTTCGGGGGTGTGACAGGTTGGATAAAAAGTGTAACAAAACTATTTCAAGGGTTAAAAATGATTTTCATTTTCAAAAAGGATCAAAAATGTAAAGTTTTTGGATTTTGGGCAAAGATTGTAAAAATTGCAAAAAGTTGGGTTTTAACCAAAAATACTATTCTGGAAGGGCTGAAACTGCCAAAGTATAAGTCTTGAGTCAAAAATATCATTTAAACAAGTCTATGATGCAAAAGTGTCAAGAAAATGTTTTAAGGGCTTAAAATGTCTTTTCTTTTATATAAATGATTAAAATTGTTATTTTTATAAAAGAAAGGGGTTGAAAAGGTCAGACCACTATTTCTAAGTAAATTAATTCATTTAAAGAGTATCGAGCCAAAAATACTAACTACGACTTACGAAAAATTGTAAGATGAATACACGCATAAATCCAAATATTGTTGTAAACAAATCCACCGGTCTCGAGTCGATACAAAAACAACAATCGTTCAATCGAACCCTCCAGTAGTTATGCGATACCTAAGACAAGTTAACATTCGACACTTGGGCTTGAAAGTTTCAAATCATGCTTGTTGGACCTTGCAAATCCATTAACATGATCTTTAGGGCCCAAGGGAAAATGATTATATGTTATTGGGCCTACTATGACCCAATTCCATATAAAGGGACCTTCAATGGCTTTTATGTGCTATTGGGCCCTAGTGGTCCATTAGTATTGCTAGTAAGGTCAAAGTAATCAAATGCGAGATGGGCCAACGTGTTCTTCGCATCCCCGACAGCCTAAAGTAACTCACGAAAGTGGTAGGACTTCATACTCATCTTCTGTCGTTTGCTAAGGCTTGTGAGTAATCAAGTAAACAGACTCAGGTCGTTAATCAATAGCAATCAAGGTGGTTTGGATTAAGTGAGTAATAACGGACGACACCTCTAAGGTTCGTTTGTAGTTGGAAGTTATAACCAGTCATTATCAGGCATAGTTATAACGACTCACTAGAATTGATAATCTCCGACACCACCCGAGTAATCAAGGAAGAGTAATCAAAAATCATTCGTTGTGGCGGTATAGAAATTAGTAATCAAGTATATCTTTCGTCATCGGAAAACATCGGGTTTTTCGGGGAATTCAACAACACTCGCTCGTAATCTAAATAATTGTAATACAAAACTCCCTTTTTATACACGTTATGAAATCATTCATGCATCAACTTATGGATCTTCACACTTTGATAAACTATTGTCTTTTCAGAAAATATCAGATTTTCTGGGTTTTAAAAACTACACAAATCATTTTTATCACAACATTGCTTATGAACTCACCAACATTTCATATGTTTACGTTTTCCAAAATAACTTGTATTCTCAGGTAACAGGTAAGCGGAAGGGTAATATCAAGAAATGTTAGGATGTTATGTTTTTGAAAACTCTCAAACAATTTATGTTATGAATGTGTAATATTTAAAACAATGTACTGTATGTAAAAAATATCAGTTGTAATGTATTGATGCATGGTGATGTTTATGTTATGATTCATGTATATTCACTGTGATGGTATTCAATTTAAGTCACGCGAGCCCCCGGACGTTTCTGCCGTCTGGTTTCGAGGGTGTGGCAGGTTGGTATCAGAGCTCTGTTTATAGTGAACTGGCATATCTAACCACACATTGATATGCAACTATAAACCAAAGAAGG
This sequence comes from Lactuca virosa, assembly GCF_052849685.1. Classification (NCBI taxonomy): domain Eukaryota; kingdom Viridiplantae; phylum Streptophyta; class Magnoliopsida; order Asterales; family Asteraceae; genus Lactuca; species Lactuca virosa. The sequence continues at coordinate 309,389,793 of NC_136433.1, read as the reverse complement.
ACTAAAACAACTCTGAACAAAACAAATAAAACACAACGATAAAACATCTTTACTTGTGTGATATAGGAGAAAGAATATGATACCAAATCAAATAAGATAACATTGACATCTCGGTTAAGTCGGGACTGTTCATGGTTGTAGTAAAGGGTGAGTGTAGTCTGATCAACTACATTTTCTCCGAAGTACAACTATCACATGCTCCGGGAAAACCTCGATGGTCAGTAAACTTAAAAACATACCCCTTGATACCAAGAAAAGAACATCAACTCAAATTACATAGTAACTCAAACATCTTAAAAATAATGATTAGTACATTTATACACTCTCGCAGACAGTATGGCCGACTTCCATCACCCCGGAGATTCGTATTTCCCTAACCAGGGAAATAACGGATGGCTGGAGGAGGAACCCGAAGAAGACCCCGAGGAAGGGTCTGAAGAGGAACCTGAGGAGGAAGTCGAGGGCGGACCTGCCGAGCCAGTGGAGGTCCTGGAAGAAGAAGAAGCCGGAGAGGACTTCGAGGAAGAACCTGGCAATGATGATGATTCGGACACAGAGTCCGAAGTCATCAACCCCCCTTACCCGACTAGGGTGCTCGCTCACCGAATGGGCCTGACCGACCCTACACCCCCCTGGGGTATCGATCTTTGGAGATGAAGCAGACAGCAGGGACAGCGACCTCCATTCGGCATGTCATGCGAGTTCTACAACTTGAGGGAGGGAGGACCAGCTGATCGCGCACTTCCGGTCATGGTGAGACGACTGCGGAAAACTGGCGACCTGGCGCAGAGCACCGCTGATCAGATGCACCAGATGCGGACTAGAGTTGAGCGTGCAAAACAGGAGACGCGAGAGGTTATCCGATAGTTCCACATGAGGCAGGTGAGATGGGAGACTCGCCTCCGAGATGCGGAACGACAGGCGGCTCACCTTCAGGGAGCGTCCACTTCTTCAGCACCACCCCCTGGTGCATCCCACCATGACTAGGGCTAGCCATATCTATCTTTAGTATTATGCTTAGGTGATCTATGCTATGTACCATCGACTCTATGTTTAAGTGATTACACTACTCATAGAGCCGTTACGTTGCCGAACTTAAGTTCATGAAAAATTTTATGTGTTCTATTGATGTTGTGATCTGCTATGTGTTATATATACATGATTGTATGCTAACTTGTGAAACCACTTAAGTTCATGCAAAACACCTAGTTTATAGGACCACAACGTCACAAAAATCATAGGCACTCAACATCTTTCCGTTCCATGACAGAAAGATGCCTCAACGACCAACTCGTGGAAACCCTGGACCAACCCCACCCGAAGTCAACTCAGCTGCATTCCAAGCAGCTATATCTGCTGCGGTTACTGCAGCCATGGCGCAAATCCACCAAGGGAACAATGGTGGAGTCAATGGACAAGGGGCTGGGAGTTCGAACAACGGAGCAAATCAAGGACCTACCAAGACATGCTCCTACAAGGACTTCACCAACTCCAAGCCACGAACCTTTATTGGCACGGGTGGAATGATAACTCTAAAGAGATGGATGGAAAAAGTGGAATCGGTATTTGAGATATGTGAATGCCCCGAGGAGGTGAAAGTGAAGTTCGCCGCATGCACATTCGTTGACCAAGCTCTTACTTGGTGGAATGGACATGTAGAGGCCATGACTCTCCTCGTAGCCAACGCTATGCCGTGGACGGAGTTGAAAGAAATGCTGATGGCTGAGTACTGCCCGCGAGGCGAAATTCAGAAAATGGAGCAAGAGCTGTGGGATCTCACCGTCCGAATTTCCGACATAGATGCATACATATCAAGGTTTAGCGAGCTGTCATTGTTGTGCCCTGGCATGATTACTTCAGAGGGAAAGAAAATCGAACGATTCATCTGGGGATTAACCTCCCCAATTCAAGGAAATGTGATAGCTGCAAATCCTGAAACTTTCGACAATGCCAAGAGATTGGCTAAGAAACTGTACGACCACAACAACAAGAAGGGCGAGAAACCAGTGGAAACCGAAGGCAAGAAGGAGAGTGACAACAAGAAAGGAAAGAACAACAAAAGAAAAGGACGACAAGGCTCAGAATCGTCAAAGAAGCAACAGGCAGTGACAGTCAACGCTGCAACCACCCAAGTACCCTCCACACCACATGCTCCAGCCTCAGCTAATCCAAGTGCCCCTAAGCAATATTCTGGGAATCTTCCAAAGTGCAACAAGTGCAGTCTCCATCATAATGGCGAGTGCAAGGAAATGCAATGCACCAGTAGCAATCGGAAGGGTCACACGACAAGGTATTGCAGGACCTATCCTCCCCAGAACCAACAACAGGGGAACAACAACAACCGCAACAACAACAACAACACCAACAATAGCGGCAATCACACAGGATCAAGCCCTACCTGCTACGGATGTGGAAAGACTGGACATATCCGTCGAAACTGCCCCAACACCAACAACCCTGGGAACGGAGGAGCAGGAAGGGTGCTAGCTATGGGTCAGGGAGAAGCCGTTTGATACCACACTTATGCATGCATCCTATTTGATACCGGGGCAGAACGAAGTTTCGTGAGTAATAAATTCAAGCATTTGTTACCGGTACGTTTCTCCTAAACCACACTTATTCATGCATCCTATTTGATACCGGGGCAGAACGAAGTTTCGTGAGTAATAAATTCAAGCATTTGTTAAAACAACAACCCCAGAAGCTTAATGAAACCTTTACGGTGGAAATGGCTAATGGGAAAACAGAATCCACTGGGGAAATCTACATCGGATGTACCCTGGCCTTAAATCACCACGTCTTTCAAATAAACTTAATGACTGTTTCCATTAGGAGTTTTGATGTGATTATCGGCATGGACTGGTTAAGCCCCCACCATGCTGAAATTATGTGTCACGAGAAGGCCGTTCGCCTTCATCTCCCAAATCACGAAACCCTAGTTATTTATGGAGACAAGCCCAACACGAACCTTCGCCTCATCTCGTGCATGAAGGCACAAAAGTACCTACGAAAGAAGGACTTGACGTTTCTAGCCCATATAGTGGATAAGTCCAAAGAAGAGATCAATATTCGAAACATCCCTGTGGCTTGTGATTTCCTGGATATCTTTCCGGAGGATCTTCCGGGGATACCCCCAGAAAGACAAGTCGAGTTCCGAATTGATCTAGTGCCAGGAACTACTCCCATCGCCAAATCACCCTACAGGTTGGCTCCTGCGGAGATGCAAGAGTTGTCCAGTCAACTCAGCGAGCTTTTGGACAAAGGATTCATCCGACCCAGTTTCTCACCTTGGGGAGCTCCGGTTCTCTTTGTCAAGAAGAAAGACGGGTACCTTCATGTTGATCCTTCAAAAATCCAAGCCATCGAACTTTTTGGGACATGTTGTTAGTCAGGAAGGAATTCATGTGGATCCTTAAAAAATCCAAGCCATCGAAGGATGGGCGATCCCAACAACACCTACCGAAATTCGCCAATTTTTAGGCCTCGCAGGCTACTACATGAGATCATTCAAAACTTCTCCAAAATAGCAAAGCCACTTACCTCGCTTACACAAAAGGGCGTACCCTTCGAATGGACGGACAAGCAAGAAGCCGCATTCCGGACCCCGAAACAAGCACTCTGCAGTGCACCGGTGTTGTCACTACTAGAAGGAACAGAAGACTTCATAGTTTACTGTGATGCGTCAAATCAGGGTTTAGGCTGTGTACTCATGCAGCGTGGAAAGGTGATAGCTTACGCGTCCCGGCAACTAAAGACGCATGAGGTGAATTACACCACTCATGATCTGGAACTGGGAGCAGTGGTCTTCGCCCTGAAGATTTGGAGGCACTATCTCTATGGTACTAGGTGCACCATCTTCACCGACCACAAGAGTCTCCAGCACATTTTGAACCAAAAGGAGTTGAACATGAGGCAACGAAGGTGGATTGAGTTGCTGAACGACTATGAGTGTGAAATCAAGTACCACCCAGGCAAGGCTAACGTGGTAGCTGATGCCTTGAGTCGGAAAGAATACTCGAATCGTCGTTTGAAGACTCTCTCCATAACCATTCGATCCCACCTAACCTCTCAAATCAGGGCAGCCCAGTTCGATGCCATGAAGGCAGAAAACAAAACAAGCGAAGCTTGCGTGGAATGGAGAAGAACTTTGAAGTGAAGGAAGACGGAACAAATTACTTCATGAACCGCATTTGGGTCCCTAAACTTGGGGGATTCAGTGAAGTAGTCATGAACGAAGCCCACAAGACGCGATACTCCATCTATCCAGGTTCGGATAAGATGTACTTGGATGTTAAGCAACATTATTGGTGGCCTAACATGAAGGCAGAGATTTCCACTTACGTTAGCAAGTGCCTCACATGTGCTAAAGTAAAGGTGGAATATCAGAAGCCCTCTGGGTTACTACAGCAACCAGTAATTCCCGAGTGGAAATGGGAAGGGATTACCATGGATTTTGTGACCAAACTACCCAAGTCGACGGATGGTTTGGATACCATATGGGTAATAGTTGATAGATTAACAAAATCCGCTCATTTCCTACCAATAAAAGAATCATACAAGATGGAGCGCCTGACAAGAATCTACATCAAAGAAATCGTGAGACTCCACGGAGTGCCCGTATCTATCATCTCAGATAGAGATAGTAGGTTTACGTCACGCTTTTGGCAATCGCTTCAGAAAGCTATGGGAACACAACTTGACATGAGCACTGCCTACCACCCACAAACGGATGGTCAAAGCGAGCGAACCATTCAAACGCTAGAAGATATGCTTCGCGCGTGTGTGATAGATTTTGGAAAATCGTGGAATACCCGCTTGCCTTTGATCGAGTTCTCATACAACAACAGCTATCACTCGAGCATCAAAGTCGCTCCTTTCGAAGCATTGTACGGGCGTAAATGTAGATCACCGTTGTGTTGGGTTGAGGTAGGAGACACCCAGCTAGCAAGAGGACAAACGCCAAACAATGCCTTAACGGGACCGGAAATCATAAGAGAGACGACCGAGAAGATAATTCAGATCAGGGCCCGACTACAATCATCACGAGACAGACAAAAGAGCTACGCCGATAAACGATGAAAGCCCTTGGAATTCAGAGTCGGAGATAGGGTGTTACTAAAGGTCTCTCCTTGGAAAGGAGTAATTCGTTTTGGGAAGCGGGGAAAACTGAACCCTCGATACATTGGACCCTTCGAGATTCTTGCCCGAATCGGTCCAGTGGCGTATAGACTGCAGCTACCCGCTGAGCTCAGCAGTGTACACCCCGTGTTCCACGTTTCCAATTTGAAAAAGTGCTTATCCGACGAGATTCTCGTCATTCCATTAGAAGAAATTGAAATCAACGAGAATCTTCTGTTCATCGAGGAACCAGTCGAAATCATGGACAGAGAGGTGAAGCGTACTAAGCAGAGCCGCATTCCGATTGTGAAAGTTCGATGGAACGCGAGACGCGGACCAGAATTCACATGGGAACCCGAAGATCAAATGAAGCAGAAATACCCTCACCTATTCTCACATTCTCAAATCTAGCTTTCAAAAGAATTTCGGGACGAAATTCCCTCTAACGGGGGGATGATGTCACAACTAGGAATTTTGATGCTTTGTAACTACAACAATTATATCAATCGTGAACCAACAATGTGAAAGCATGTATGATGCTTATTCAATAACAACAAAACTCCCATCAAACACTTTATTCAAGCACTACAAATGGTCAACAAAGAATTGGAAGCCTAGAAATCCCGGTTTAAGTCCATTTTGGATAAAGATCTTCTTATTGGGCCTAATGGACCAACAAGCTTCCAATTTAACTATCTTGAACATAGAACTCCCAAATGGGCCCTAATTGGACCCATATACATGAAACTTAATATTTTGGGCCTTATAAGCCTAAAATGAACTAGGTTAACTTTAATGGGCCTTATTGGGCCACAACAAATTTATATAGCCTTAATGAATCATAAAAATCATTCCTTGATTTATTTTGGGCCGAAAATCACCTAATTGGATCATAATATGGGCTTAAGCATTAAAGGGCCCAATCTCTCTTCTTTCTTCTCCTCTTCTCGGCCCAACAACACAAAGGAGGAAGGAGTTGAATTTAGGATTGCCACCTCATTATTATATGTTGGTCTTCCATGCACCAACACATACTTCCATGAACACATCACTTCACTCACTTCTCTTCCTCTCTCTTGATATTATTATCCCCATCTGGTTCCTCTATAATCGCTTGGTGTCTACAAGTCATATATAATTAAGATTAACAAGACGGTCGACTGAGTGACTCTGCCCTAAATCTACAACCAGACAAGGAACAGGAAATAAGGCGGAATCACGCACTCTAAGTCTATTGGTTCCTAATTATATATGGCACTAATGTTTACACCAAGTCATTATAGCTTACCAGAAAAAGTATTTAGTTTCTACAGAAACTATGTGCTTAGTTTAGACGAGGAGGAAACTATTATAGTTAGGATTAGGTTGGAAAACGTACCACTGCTCTCGGGGTTTTCCGGGGTAGACTCTCCTGCAGTGATCATTAGCACTCTTCCTTCCTCATCAGGGTTTCTGGCCAATGGACAATCTCTCCTGTTGTGTCCTGCTTCGCCACATTCGTGGCAGGTCTGACTCACTTCCTCAAATGGGACCTGAGAGATTGGTCGTGCCGGTGCCCTACAGAAACGGATGGTGTGTCCTCTTCGGAGGCAGTTCTTACAATATAACTTCCGAAACCTTCCGGTATGATGGAAGTTACACTTCTTGCATTTAGGGAGGGTTCCAGCATAACGAGTGCCTGGTGTTGAAGTGGTTGGTGTCGTGGAAGCATAGGTCGCACCCGTCTGTTGTCCCTCGGAGGGTCCTTGTGTTGATTGTCTCTTCTTCCCACTCGCAGGCCTTTGTTTATCATCATCTCCTTTGGTTGACTCCTGGACAGGGTCCATTATGCCTTGGCGGATCCCATAGTCCACCAATGTTCGAGCCAGGCGTTTGGCACTGTCAAACGTAAGAGGTTTCGCTGCTAATACGTTTCCTTGGATTGGAGAAGGTAGTCCCCAAATGTATCTCTCTACCTTTTTGCTCTCCGGGGTAACCATCCCAGGGCATAGCTCAGCTAAGTCACTAAATCTATCTGTGTAGAATTCTATGTCTGAGCCTGCCATGGTGAGATTCCATAACTCATGCTCTAGTTTTTGCACTTCGCCCCTTGGGCAGTATTCTTCCAGCATCATCTGTTTTAGATTCTCCCAACCCATTGCGTTCGATATCGGAAGAGTCAATGACTTGACATGGCTATTCCACCATGCAAGGGCTCTGTCAGAGAAGGTGCAGGCAGCAAACTTCACTTTGCTCCCTTCTGGGCACGCGCATAGCTCAAAAATTGATTCTGTCTTTTCGAACCATCGCATTAGAGCGATGACTCCCCCACTTCCATCGAAGGATTTGGGTCCGCAAATCATGAAGTCTTTGTATGAGCACTCCCTTGTGTGTCCATGGTTAGAGTTGTTGGTTCCACTACCCGATCCACTAGTACCACTTGCATTGATTTGTGTCATGACAGCTGTCACTGCGGCTGTTACTGCCGCTTGAAAGACAACCGGGTCATACGGAGGAGGTGGTGGTGGTGGTGCGTTGTTTTTGTTTTTGTTCGACTTCTTCGGTGGCATCTTTCTGCTATAAGGTTTAAAAGATGATACGAGGGTAAGTCCTTAGTGATTACAAATCGAGTGTTATCTGAATCGGAGTTATCTTAGTTCTGAGTGTTTCATGTTCTGACTTTTGAAGAAATTCATAACAGAGGTCTATGCAACATAGACTTATGAATTTGATAGTGACTACCCTCTTAATGAAGTGATGGGATCTGGTTTAATGATACTAGCTGATATGATAAAGGCAATAAGCCTGGCACATGGTGTGAGTAGTGTAATCACTAACTCACTAGATCATATTAGTTAGTTAATTATTAGTATGACGTATATGGTGTTTTACCACCTTGCGCGCCTCGGGAGGGGTTTCCTGTACTAGTTATGATGGTCCTGAATTCAGCCGTGGGGATTTGTTGTCTCTGAACTTTCCTATAGTTTTCCTATTCACTGTAGCTCATGCTTAGGGTTCTACCACAGATGTCCAGTACCTCCTGATGAGAGATTTGCCTCCTCGCATGATTCCTTCTCGGAATCCACTTTATGAACCCTCTCTTATTCTTCATTGACTTCTTTGTTGGTCGTTGGAGTGACTATCTATATCTAGGTTGTTCGTGCGAGAATGGGGATGTCTAAAGAATCTTATGAGATTAAGTAGAACATTTCTTCTATAGTTATTGATGATCCAAACTGGGTCCTCCTATAGTCAAGCAGTGCATGAGAGCTGTATATAACCAAGATCCAATAGACCTTCGAATAGGTGATCCTACTCTAAAACCACAACCAAACAAGGAACAGGTAATAGAGCGAAGACCACAAATTTCTAAGTCTATAAGATCCCAATTATATATAACCCTGGAAGCATGCACTTCGCAGCTATAGATCTGCCAGTCAAGGTCTTTTAGTTCTCATTCAAGTTTGTTATAGTGCCTAAAATACTCCTATAGTATTTTATCTTTATCTTTTGTTCTAAGGATACTTTTGTATATGGAGTTAGGTAAGTTTTAGACTCGTTGCAACACCACTATCACTCCCAAACACATGTTGGTCGTATCTCGAATAAATATAGTTGATCAGGTTATATTTATTCCAGATATGATTACATAACTGCTTAGGTTTGACTGTAGTGTCCAACATCTAAATACTTTTATTCGTTTTGTTCTTATTGTAATACTTGTTCTTAGTATGTATGTTTATTAGTATACTTTTCGTAAAATACTTATATTTTAAAAGTATACTTTTAGTCAGAGCACTCCGGCCCCATTGTTATTTATAGTTGTATATCTTTTACTGGTTGATATACTAAGTTCACTATAAACAATGCTCTGATACCAATCTGTCACACCCCCAAACCGAAACGGCGGAAACGTTCGGGGGCGGAGGACGTCATGTATAGTATGACAACAATTGAATAATATTAATCAAAGCAACAACAACCATTGTATTAATAGTATAGTGTTTACATTACATTTGAATCATACATGATTGACTTCAAAAGTAATTACAAGTATGTAACAACGTAAATTTCCAAAACAAATTTTCATTTTTAAAACATACTTTTATTCATAAGGTACTATCAAAACATAGTGTATCCAATGTTATCATAACAAAACATATCCCAGAATCTCAAGACATAAACTTCATGAGTGTGTACGGATCATGTCGGCGCCTTCCCGTGATCCTCGCTAGTACCTGAGACACATAACACAACAACTGTAAGCATAAATGCTTAGTGAGTTCCCCAAAATACCACATACAACACATACGCCTTTCCAGGCCATAGCTTTGTAGGATCTTCCGATCCATGTGTCTCAGGGGACTTCCGTCCCGAATCCCGGTAGACCTTCCGGGCCTACCCGTATCGACCTTCCGGTCCGTAACCTCTTGACCTTCCGGTCCATATCATCTTGACCTTCCGGTCCTTATCATACATAACATACATAACACATACATATCTCATAACAACATACAGCTCATACATCTTATAGCATATAAGACCTTCCAGTCACACATAGGTACCCTTCCAGGTACAGTATAGTGAGAAGACTCACCTCGGGTAACTCGATAAATCTCAAACTCGGAAATACTGATCTAGCCTCCGCCTAATCACATAAAATAATTACTCTAATCAATACGACTCTCAAAGGCTAGGCTATTCCCTCTCTAAGTTCTCTCAGGAGGGTAAACGACCATTTTACCCCTCCAATGGCTCAAAAGTCCAAACATTGACTGGACCCTAAAAGTCAACGAAAGTCAACGGTTAACTTTGACCAGACTCGTCGAGTGCACATAGGTGACTCGGCGAGTCCAAGCGTGTCCTTTGGGTCTATCTAAACCTCACTCGACTCGCCGAGCGAACCTTCCACTCGACGAGTCACCACTGGTCATGAATCGCGGGTCAACCCGACTCGACTCGTCGAGTCCCCTTATGGACTCGGCGAGTTCCTTCCATGGCAACACTCAAACGGCCTTCTGAGGTCAGATCTGCTTCACCAACTAGTAGATCTAACCTTCTAGCACTCAAAAGTCACGTAAATGTTCGAACTTTAGGCCCATGCATCACACTATCATCTCTATATGCCAAAATAACACTTAATATAATAACCTAGGCCCCAAAACTCATAAAGGATTGCACAAAGCTGAAGAATAGGGACTCTCTGGACCTCTCAAGGTCCAGATTTGATAATATTGTCACAAGGGGACATCACACACACTAGATCTCTTACCAAAGTGAAGAGATGAAACCCTAGATTCATGAAATCTATTACTCAAATGAAGATAGACATGAATCCTTACCTCCCACAGCAGCTCTAAACGAAATGATGGAAGATTTGAGTCCACAAGTCAGCCCAGCTCGAAATCCTCCCTTCCCTTTGCTAAAACACACCAAAGAATGATGAATTAGCCCTCCTCTTGCACTACAAGCTTTCTCTCTGCTCTCTAGGGTTTCTCAGGGGTGCAGTGGCTACAAATGAAGGCCATAAAGGCCTTTAAATAGGGCACATGCCGCAAGATTAAGGGTTTCTATCTACAGCACGGACTCATCGAGTCCACCCATCGACTCGTCGAGTCCCTTCATTAATCCAGTCAGCAAATCATGATCCTACTCGACGAGTCTAGGCGTCGACTCGTCGAGTCCCTCCTCATAACTCAAAAAGAAATACTCAAATTGTCATGCCTGGAAATCCGGATGTTACAATTCTCCCCCACTTGAAATAGATTTCGCCCTCGAAATCGCTCCTCAACCACATAGATAGAAACCAAACACTCGAAAAGCACCACTGAGAGGTTCTCACACCCAAACGACATCTTTCTTCATGAATACCTGGATCCGACCAGGAACTCCAAATTTGGAACAAAACCGGCCCCTCTGACGCTAAAATACCCCTTTCTGACCTTCCCAGAATCGGGAAACTTTAGTGGCCTGGCCCGCCGCCAGACCTGCCCACTTACGCTATCACCATGATATTCGCTCTTTGAACATCAAACCTTGATAACTCACTGCTCCTCTGATTCTCACAAGACAAAATCCGACAATCGGCTACCGATCACTCATACCGACGTACCAAAACAGTCTGAATCACGTCCCAAAGAACGAAAGGGTTTACATCCCACCAGGGCTCATCCACTGAACTACTATCAGAATCCATCCGAACAATAAACTTTCAACATCCTGTTCTCTGACACAAGAGAATCATGCTCGCTCAAAAATCTTCAGACATCTAAAATCATAAGCCTCAGCTGCATCCCTCGTATCCCTTTTTAACACTGAGTACCAGGTCTGATCTCGACCCAACAGTTGAACCTCCAGGGTCATCCGTAGCATTATCCCAACCGTCTCCATGGTTTCCTTCTTACTATAACCACATCGACCCAATGTGACACACAAGTAACGAAGTTCGCTTAACCCTAAGCGAATGCTACCTTCCCAACTGGAGATCGACTCAACCCCGACCTCTGTCATCTGTTACTCATCGTTCCATGCAACTTGCGGTACCTCTCGTACCCGAGTACCGACCCACACAGGTCTAAGACATCAGATAACAAACAATACTCCTCAACATGAAACCCACTTCAGAATCCAGAGTCTCATCTCGCCTACCCAACGCACCACCAGAGCCAAACTCAACTCGAGAGTTTGGTCTGACCCAGAGTTGGAACCACTCGTCCCAACGAAGCACTCAACTCAGAACTCATTTCCCGCAACCCATGCGTACCTCACTTATCCCATTATTTCGGATTGCGATGACCACACCTTACTCAGAACATAATGACCCCCTATCATTGAGGAGACCCCGGTCTCGCCCCTGGTCCGACCACCAGGTTCCCAAAAACTCATAAATTAGGGCCACCCCATGCCTAAAACTCTTCTGCGCCATGCTCTGATCAAAGAGTACTTTATCATGACAACTTCTCGCTGACTAGTGTGTACTACGTCTTCCCCTAGCATCACATCAACCTCTCACTGACTGGTGAGTACTACGGCTTCCCGTAGCATCACAACAACCTCTGACTAGTGAGTACTACGGCTTCCCGTAGCATCACAACAACCTCTGACTAGTGAGTACTACGGCTTCCCGTAGCATCACAACAACCTCTGACTAGTGAGTACTACGGCTTCCCGTAGCATCACAACAACCTCTGACTAGTGAGTACTACGGCTTCCCGTAGCATCACAACAACCTCTGACTAGTGAGTACTACGGCTTCCCGTAGCATCACAACAACCTCTGACTAGTGAGTACTACGGCTTCCCGTAGCATCACAACAACCTCTGACTGATTCAAAATCCGCGGATCAATCATACATAGGTAGCATCACAACAACCTCTGACTGATTCAAAATTCCCGTAGCATCACAACAACCTCTGACTGGCGAAAGTTTGGAAGACTCCTTCAAAAGGTTCAACCTAATAGTCACCAAGTTATCCAATGCGGGCACCATCCGCAGTAACCATGAAACAAATCTTCAGTTTCTTAATGGTTTGGGAAGACATTGGACTACGGCTAAGATGATAGTCCAGGGCGATAAAAAGATTCACTCTTTGTCACTCTACAAGCTCTATGGAGAGCTGCAAGCACAAGAATCCACCGTACTCAAAGACTGTGTTGACTTCGGAGGACCACTTGCTCTCATATCACAAGCCCCACCACAGTCACTCTACTCTCCCTCGTATGACACTCCACCACAGTCATACGAAGCTGACTCAGAGTATGACGATGAAGAAGAATTTCAGAAGGCTATTGCTCTGGTTAGCCAACAGTTCAACCGTCTACCACCTCCTTCCTTCCGCAAGAATCAACAGTTCAACAAACCTCCATTCAACCGTAACTTCAGTTCCCAGAATAACCATCCTCGATATCCCAAAAGTTCTCATCCACCACCGTAATCTCAAAATAATCAACCAAAGGAGGTACCGCAGTCTCCTCAAACCACTGACTCCGGTACTCCCTCAGAAGACAAGACTGATGTTGTAATTTGTCACAAATGCAACAAAGAGAATCACTTTGCAAGAGATTATAAGGCCAATGTAGTAAAAGACAGAGCATTCTACCTTAGAATGGCTCAAGAGCTGGAAGATAAGGAAAATGCAAGGGCATACGTAACCCATGTCAAAAGAGACCATCAAGTTTGGTCATCCGGAGACGAAGATGAAGCCATCAACAGTATCAAAGGAAAAGGGAAAATCTGCATGCTGGCAACTGCGGATGATGATGGGTCTACAAAGCTGGAAAAGAACTACTGCTACATGGCAAAGGATGGAACTCTAAGCATCGTCGAACAGGTAAAACTTATGATCCAAACTCTAAACTATAGCATGCATGACTGTCAGCCCTACATAGATGATCTTAATGACACTTGTGTTGCCGTCCTTACAGACTATAACAAAGCCTTAGATGAGAAAAACATTGCGTCCCAAGAGATGTTCCACGTGAGGGGACGACTGGATAACAAAAGACTCAAAATGGCTATGTTAGAGAAGGACCTAGAGTTAGAAAAAGATGCAAGAATGTTGAGTGAAACCCAATTAGAGATAACTTTGAACCAGAGAGATTTAGCTCAGAGTGAAATTGTACGCTTAAATCTCTTAATTGAAAAATTGTTTAATGAAAGTGAAGCTATTGAAAATTTGGTAAACAATGGAACCGTGGACAATACATACAATTGGGGTTGGTCGAATAGATATCCTACCGCAATGGATTCCTCACCCCGGTTCAATAAAGACAGACTGTATGTCCCTCCAGACCGAGAATTTCATTTCCCAGTCAATGACAAGACCTTTCCCGAAGACATCAAAACTCACTTCGGTAGACTACATAGTCTAAGCAATAATTGTGTCATTGAGGAAACTATGCCTGAGGTTTCGGGTCACACATGTGATCAAATTCCTATCTGTGGCACCATTTATCCAAATTCTCAAACCTCATCCGTAGTTGATGAAGAAATTGTCATTGAGGGCCCCGAAGTCTCGAAAGACTTTCCTTCTCTGTCCTCAGACCGCAGTGTCTCACACTGTAGTCAAAAGTCCCACAAATGTCCCACTGAAGTCCCAACTAAGACTTACTCTGAGGTAGTCAAGTCATCCCTACCGCAGTCTTCGAACAAAAGTTCTGCCACTCTTCAAATAATTCATCACGAATTACCCATAGAAAACTTTGAAGTAGGTCAATGCTCTCAAATCCCTGAATCCTCAAGTTCTGATGACTCAAGCCCACGTTTTCACAAAAATTCAAAAGATTCTAGGAAACCGCAGTTGAACAACAGAGACTGTGGTTCACCAAAATCCTTAGCTAAAAAGGCTTTCAAAGAGGAAATTAGATCCCGTGGCACAAATAGACAAACCTTTTCGAAAAACAAGAGGGATGTCAGATTTCCAAAGTCCAAGAGTCCAGAAAAATTTGTTTTCTCACACTACTTTTCAAAAAACTCTCCTATCAAGAAAACACACAAAAAGGAATGTCAAGTTTCATCAGTCATTCCTATTTCATCTGACAAAACCCAAAAAGGTGCAAAGTCTTTTCAAAACAATGGTTTTCAGGTCTATTCCTCAGATGACCCAAAATGGAAGGGTATCTTACCCACTCCAACACTTTTAAAGTCACGTCAAAATTTCAAAAACTGGAAGGGTATTTTACCAACTCCACCAAAAAGAATTCAAAAACCTACACGTGCTAAACCTTTTCAAAAACAAACTTTTTCAAAACCCAACACCACTCATGTCAGGGATTACCAACCTCGGACCGGTAACAAGCCCAATTCATCCTATAGACCGCTGACCAAGCATAGTGTCAGATCAAAAGACAAAATCTCTTTTTGTAAATGTTAGTGTAATTGTCAAAAGGATTCATCTTATGTCAAACCTAGTCGGAGTCAGAAACATCGTACTTTTTCAAAAACTCACAACACTCCAAATCTTCACAAACATCCAGGACTAGGAATAAAAGTTGACAAGAGACCCGTCCCTAAAACCTCGGTCCACACATCTTTCAGAAATTCACCAATTGCCCCAGGCTCCAAACTAGTTTATATGCCTAAACTAACCGTGTAATTCTCAGGCCTTGTGAAAGGAGGAACAAGAAGAAGAATGGTTAATCGACAGTGCCTGCTCCTTGCACATGACCGGAAGGTTAGAATACCTTCGGGATTTCAGGCCAATATGCAATGGTGGAAATGTCACATTCGGCAACAATGCGAATGGGATCATCCGAGGTTACGGTGTTCTCACTACGGGGAACTTTTCTATTCAGAAGGTTGCTTATGTAGAAAGCCTTAAACACAATCTCATCAGTGTTGGCCAACTATGTAAAGCAGGACATCGAGTTGAATTTGATGATCAATTTTGCTACGTAATAACAAGTGATAGGAACACGCGTATGATCAAATCCCGATCTGAAGGTACCATATATCCTTTGGATGTCTCTCTGATCATTGGTCGACCGCAGTTGTCCTTCCTATCCAAAGCCGTATCCGAAGTCAGCTGGCTATGGCACCACAAGCTAGCTCATCTCAACTTCAGGTACATCAACAATTTGGTCACCGGAGAACTAGTCAGAGGTCTCCCTATTCTCAAATTCAGCAATGATACTCTTTGTCCGGCTTGTGAGTGTGGAAAGCAATCCAAAGCAAGTCACCCCATGGTGGTTGATTCTTCAATCTCAGAACCACTAGAACTTTTACACATTGATCTTTGCAGTCCATCAACCGTAGCCAGTCTCCATCACAAGAAGTACATACTGGTTATAGTAGATGACTTCACACGCTTCACATGGGTTTTCTTCCTCAGACTCAAGTCAGAAACACCGCAGATTCTCATCAATTTCATCAAGGAAATAGAACTTCAGATCAAGCTTCCAGTAAGACGTATCCATAGTGATAATGGAACCGAGTTCACTAATCATCTTCTCAACAGTTTCTTGGTTTCCAAAGGCATCACTCACAATTTCTCAACTCCTTATACACCGCAACAAAATGGAGTAGTAGAGAGAAGGAACCGCACACTAGTAGAAGCAGCCAGATCCATGCTCAACTTCGCACACCTTCCTCTCTACTTCTGGGCTGAAGCTGTAGCAACCGCATGCTTTGTACAAAACCGAAGTATTGTGTGCAAACGCCTCAATAAAACATCATATGAGGGCCTTAACAACCGCAAGCCAAATGTTCGCTTCTTTCATATCTTTGGGTGTAGATGTTTCGTGATCAACAACCGAGATCAGCTTAACAAGTTTGCACCAAAGTCTGATGAAGGCATCTTCCTTGGCTACTCCACTAACAAGGTTGCTTATCGAGTGCTCATCAGACGTACAAGGCTGATCATTGAAAGCTTCGATGTGAAATTTGATGATTCTCACATCCGCAACGCCCCTCCATCCACTGAAACCACCGCAATCATGGAAAGCGATATTCCTGCCTCTTCAGGTCCTTTAAATCTAGTTGAAGTCAATTATGACGATCTTTTCGATCCTGTTGAAACGGCGAAACTATCCGAAGTTCTTGTGTCACCCGCAGCTCAACAACAACACGCTGATGTTTCTGGACCATCTCTATCTGAAGTAGCATCTCTCAATACTTTCACCTCTCCGGTTGAGGGGGAAAGCTCTACTCCGGATCTAGCAACAACCGTCGAGGTTCCAGTACTTGATGCTGCTCAAGTTCCTATCCGGAGAGAATCATTACCATCAAACGTATCTTCGGATTCGGATGATGAACTCGTAGAGAATATTGACACGAGAACCGATCCAAGGATTATCACTCTCCCATCCGCAGTCCAGGGGGAACCTTCTCAGGTTCCAGAGGACCTCCCATCAGCAATCTAGGGGGAACCTCTTCCAACTGCTCAAGAAAACTCCATTCTCGTTCCAACAAACCAAGATGACTCAGCAGGATGTTCTCAAGTCCAGGGGGAACTGCCATCTCCAACCGCAGACTCTTCTGATATTCAAGATATTCCCTCTACCGCAGCTGCTGATCATCTACAACCCCGTCTTCACGTATGGACGAAGGACCACCCACCAGGTCAAATCATTGGCAACCCATCCGCAGGTATCCATACTCGATCTTCCAAGGACTTATCTGATCATTGTCACTATGCAGCATTTATGTCCTTAGTTGAGTCCCGAACGATCAAAGAACCATTACTAGAACCTGATTGGATATCCACAATGCAAGAAGAGCTAAAAGAATTCAAAAGAAACAAAGTGTGGAAGCTCATCCCGAAACCACCTGGTCACACTATTGTTGGTACTAGAGGGGTATTCAAAAACAAGCTGGATGAATCTGGTGCGGTAGTCAGAAACAAGGCAAGGCTAGTTGCAAAGGGCTACAGTCAACTTGAAGGTGTTGACTATGATGAAACGTATGCTCCGGTGGCACGAATGGAAGCCATCCGAATCTTCCTAGCATACGCAGCCCACAAAAACGTCAAGGTACACCAAATGGACGTTAAAAGTGCATTTCTCAATGGGGAATTAAAAGAAGAGGTTTACCTTCAGCAACCTCCAGGCTTTGAAAGTATTGAATTCCCAGACCACTGCTACAAACTTGAAAAGGCAGTCTACGGTCTGAAGCAAGCCCCAAGAGCATGGTACGAGACTCTCTCTAAATTTCTAATCTCGTCCGGATAAAAAAGAGGAGTGATTGATCCCACTTTATTTAGAAAAGCAAATGGTAACCACCTTATGCTTGTACAAATATATGTGGATGATATCATCTTCGGATCGACTGATCAAGGAATGGTGGATGAATTTGCTAAGCTCATGACCAACAAGTTCAAAATGAGCATGAATAGAGAGATTAACTTCTTTCTAGGACTTCAAGTGAAACAAGTTCCGCAAGGGATATTCATTCATCAAGAGAAATACACCATTAAACTGTTAAAGAAATATTCTATGGACAACTGTTCTTCGACTAAGGTCCCCATGGCCTTCGGTTATAAGATCTATGCTGATCCCTCAGGCAAATCTGTGGATCACAAGACTTATAGAGGTATCATAGGCTCTTTGATGTACCTCACCGCAAGCAGGCCAGACATTGTCTTTGCGACATGTGTATGCGCAAGGTATCAGGCTGATCCAAAAGTGTCACATATGACCGCAGCCAAACAGATACTACGGTACCTGAAAGGAAGCAAGTCTCTTGGATTATGGTACCCCGCAGGCAATGATTTCAGCCTTCAAGTATTCACAGATGCGGATCACGCCGGATGCAAACTAGATCGAAAAAGCACTTCAGGTGGATGTCAATTTCTGGGTGAAAGACTCGTTAGCTGGTCTTCAAGGAAACAAAGTTGTGTATCTCTGTCTACCGCAGAAGCTGAGTATGTGGCCGCAGTCAGCTGTTGTTCTCAAGTCCTTTGGATGAAAACTCAACTAATGGACTACGGGTATAGAATGTTGCAGATACCAATTTATTGTGACTCTGAAAGTGCTATTTCTATTTCTCACAATCCAATTCAGCACTCCAAGACTAAGCATATTGAACTACGGTATCATTTCATCAAAGACCACATCTTGAAAGGTAACATTGAACTCATCTTTGTCCATTCTCATGAAGAGATTGCTGATGTGTTTACAAAAGCGCTCGACTCCACAAAACTTAACACCTTCCTGCAAATGTTAGGAATGATGAATCTAGACCCGCAATTCTTTTTGAATTGATAGTTACCGCAGACCATCCTTGGTCTCCGTTGCGGTTCTAACTGAAAGTTACTTATGATAGATGGTTTTGGTACCGCAGTCTAGGTACCGCAACCATATATCATACTTATTTTTCATGGGTCCTTATTGTTTGTTATTACTAACTTTTTGTACAAGTGCTCTCCTCAGTTTCTTCTACTGCAGTCATAAATATACCCATCCGCAATGACATCTACTCATCCGCAATGAAGTTTCCATCCGCAATCACTTTGATAATTTCTCAACTGTTTCATCAACCCTTGAATCTTTGTGTGCTATTTAATGATCCTTCATTAAATAAAACATTAAGTAACAAAAAAAAACATTCCCTTGAGAAACTGTCTCATTCTCTTTCTGAATAAACCTTGTGTCAGACCTATTTTTAGGTATGATGACAAAAAGAACGCTTTTCCATAATCACATCCTTAATTTGTCTTTTCCGTTTACCCAGAACGTCCCATCCGTTACAACTTCCTTTCCCCTCACCCCACGATCACCTGACGTGATGATGTACATCTGACTTTTCATTAAATGCAAACCCTCTTTTGGAAAATCTCAAAAATCTTTTTTAAACCGTTTCATTTTATATGGCTGAGATTTAATCTCCCATTCAAAAGATTCCCTCCAAACAACGTTTTACCTTAACTTTTTTTTACCTAGGGTAAAAAATTTCATCCCTTTATAAACCCTTCTTCTTCCCCAAAATCACTTTACGCTTTCTGAACATTGAACCTTCCCTCTCAAATCCTTCAAGAACTCTGTTTTTCTACTCTTTCTCTCTAGATCCTACAATGGTGAAATCTGGTGCATCCAAGAAACAATCCAAGGCTTCAGGATCAGTGAACCCTACTGGTTCAGACTCTCCCACGATTGCATCAAGCAACTTCAGAGCAGTGTTCGAAGATCATCCATTTTACAATGCTCCAACCAAGCTGATGATTAAGTTTCTGAAGAATCATCCCCTGTTTGGCCCCTTTGATGCTTTCACAGATGTTGTCCCAATCTCAACCCTTTTCAAATGTGCATTCTCTGCTTATCGCTCAATCGAAAACCCCGAAGAAGTTCATCTTAACCTGGTTAATGATTCTTTGGTCATTCTGTCCAAGGAAAAGTTTCTTTCAGACATAAACCTCCTTGTTCATCCCTCCATCAAGATTTTCTCTCCATCCATGGCGGACGTTACCTCTGCCCTTTATCAAATGGGATATCAAGAAAGGATTAAAGGAATTGGTGAATTCAAGAAAAACCAATTGCCTGCGGTCTGGCAATTTGTTTGCCACTTCATCATCCGCAGTCTATCCGGCAGAACCGGAGGCACAGACAATATGGGACTCAAGCTTCTGGAGCTAGTATGGAGTATATTCACAGGACACGATGTAGACTACGGGCAGATCTTATGGGACGACTTTCTTCAATACATTCCCAAGGGGAACCCAAGGGAGAACCCAATCGAGCTCACCTTTGCAAGGTTCTGGTCACTCTGCATTTCAGACCTTCATGCGGATGCAGGAATCGACATGGGCAGTGACATCAATTTCTTTGTCACCAAGGATCTTAAAAGGTACAATCCCTCTTCTGATCAATCTAATTTTGGACCAATTCGAAGACTCCCTACCCACATTCTTTCCACACTTGGTCTTGAGACTGCTGATGTCTCAAATCATATTGAGGCTACGGAAGGTATTGCCCCATACCCTCCTACCCCGCCTTTTCAAAATCCATCCGCAACCATTAACCCTGAAGGTACCGCAGTCCCTTCTGCCACTACTCTCTCTAATCTTTCTCAAAGAAGAAAACAATTGGCCACCAAGAAGAAGCAAAGAACTCCTAAGAAGGATGCTCCCAAACGAACCGCACCCATCAAGAAACGTAAAACCAAACCTACCACAACCACACCTGATAGTGATCCTGATGAGGATAGGCAACCAATTGCTATCCTTAAGAAAAGAAAAACCGATACCTCTGGCCAAATGCGTGACCGGACCGATATTGAAGCCTCTCAAAAGGCTCTGGTAGTCCTTGGGGTGGCCGTAGACCCATTCAACACCACTATTATTTTCCAATCAGACTTAGAAAGTGAGTCTGATTCACGACATCGTGGAGACTCCCCCCAGTTCACTCCCACGAGGATGACACTGGTACTCGCCCTAAGGTCTCCAGGGCTTCCCGACTGCATTTCTTTTCACCTGAGGAGTTGCGCTCCATCCTTTTGAACGTAACCCAAACACTTCAAACACCTCCCCAACCGCAGGGCACTTCTTCCGCCCATGCCAGAACTGAGCCGAGGCCAAACTTAACCACGGGTCAAGCAGACTAAGGGAGCTCAGGATATCCTACTCTGCTTACATCTGCAGCAGGTGGTTTAGGCACGGTGAGCACAAATGTGCAAGGATCCGTGGACCCGAAGGACACTTCGGTGCGTTTCCAAGGATTTGACGGAGATGAATCAAACGACTCATGGTTACGCTACACTCCGGTAACTGAGTCAGAATTCAAGAAATATGCTGCTTTCAGAAGGGCATTCCAAGCCCGCAAGGAACAACAGATCAAGCAATAACAACAAAAGGAGCAAGAAATCCAGTCAGTGGCTAAGTATTGGGCAGATGCAATCAATAATGCCAATACCGTAGCCACCATTCTAAAGGTTCAAGACTGGATGACCGAGATGGCTGAAACAGTCCTTAAAGCTCAAGCAACCGGTGCAGGTGCAGGCCCCTCCGGAGCAACTCTAACAGTTCATGAATCACAAGACGAAGGAACCGCAATAGAAGTCAGTTCTGCTCCCACCTTCGGTCTTGATGATGAAGACATTCAGGAGATAAATAAGCCCAGTCCTTCTGATGATGATCTAATGATGTTCGATGAAGAAGAGGAATCCAATGGCTCTCATCATTCAACTTCTAAACCCAAAGAGAAAAAGAAAAAGAAGAAGAATGTTGTCACAAGGAAAGAATTTCTGAGCTTACAAGCCAAAGTCGATCAAATCCTAGCTGCAGTCAAGCCAACTCAACCGCAACCAGAAGATACCCCCGGACCGCAGTCACTGATCGAACGGATAGAATGCCTGGAAACACGTGAGCGTTTGGCTGCTGAGAGAATTTCTCTCAAAGCTGAAATGGGGATCCGGTCCCTTGACAACAACCGCAAAGCAGATCACAAGGACTTCATGGCTGCTGCGGAACGCCTCATCTCTGAGGTGACCGCAATCAAAAAGGATCTCCAAGCAGCCATTGCGGATCAAGCCACACAGTCTCAAAAACTGATAGCTGAGACTCACACTGGGTATGAGTCCATTATCTCAGTTCTTCAAGCCACGATCAATAGACTGCAACGATCCCTGTCCTTTAACTTCCATGGTCCCGAGATTCTTCAGCTCACCAAGGAAATTCATAGACTTCTCTTCAACCCCACCATTCCCAATAATCAACAGTTAGCCGATGCCCTTAAAGCTCAATTTGAAGACGTTTTTGCCAAGGTTGATGGCCTTCGAAAATGGCTTGAGGAAGCTTCTCCGTTGCATTCCTCAAGAGGGGGAAGTGAAGACGTAGTCCATCACAGTGAAGATGAAGTCCATCACTCCAATCATTCCATCTCACAACATCAGAGCCCCCCCCCCCCCCCCCTCCATCATTACAGACAAAATTCCTACTCCGCAACCATCTCATCATACTCCACCTCATAACACTCCACCGCAAGAGAAGGTTACTCCTAAGAAACCAGAGACTCCCCCTCACTTCAAAAACCTGGCTGAGCACATGTCCTCTCCAAGCTCAAATGACTCTCCTGCCACCACCCAAAGGAAACAAGATTGGAAGGCAACCAAACTTGCAGAGCTCATATGGAGAGAATGCGGTTTTGATACTATGATGGACGAATCCTTGATAAACTCTTGGATCAATCCTCACCGCAGACTGCTGGACGAAGATTACAGACCCCACCTCACCTATGCTAAACCCCCTACTGATGGCTACTGGGATGTCCCAATATCTCCAAATGCCAAATACTTCACAGTATTTGAGCAATTCGACCGCAACCTTCCAGACCACAAAAGACTGCCAATGGAATTTGAGAGACTTAGTCTTTTTCATGCTAAGCATGCCTCTCCCATTGATAAAATATGGTCCAACGATAGACCATCCGCAGTCAAGAACTACAAGATTTGAAAGTTCATGAAGGCTGACTACATCCAGTACACCCTCACTAGAAGGGAGCATGACTATGTCCGCACCCAAGCAGACTTCCCTTGTATGAATCCGGAAGAAATCTTTCTCATTGCCAAGGTGTTCCAGAACAAGTCAGAGAAGCACCAGAAAATGAAGATTGCGCTTGAAAGGGCTAATACCTTCTTGAAGGAAACGGTCTGTGATTTTTCCAAGATCGACGCAGACATCTACCCCATCATTGCCAAGAAATTTGATATGCCACCACTTGACCCTGCACCAATGCCTACCGAAGGCTATCAAGAAAGATCCTTAGACGCAACCAACTTTCCTGAACTTGGAGTCATTTTCAAAAGGAAGATCGATAATGTCAAATATTTCATTCCTATGACTGCCATGCATCGCCTCACCAAGAAGCAACTTGACATCTGCCGAACCGCAGTTGCAAGATCGAAGCACACTACCGCAAAAGTCAAGTTCGAGATCTTAAGGAGAATCATCTGGCTGGAAAACATCAGGAAGTTTTGGTGGATCCTGATCAAATTCCTTAAACTTGATAGTTGAACAAAAGTTAAAGAGGTCACTTAGGGGGAAATTGTTGAATCATAAAAAGTGACTCTCTTGAACTTCAGCTACTGCAACCTCTTTAGCTACCGCAACCATCCAGCACCCACAGTCAAGCTCCTTCTTCAGCAACCGCATCCGGAGTCTACCTACTGCAGTCACTTAACTAGATTACTTTACTTGTCTTTATTATAATACTCTCAATTGTCCAGTATGCCTTGCATGGCTACTCTTAGAGATGTAATCTATTGTACTTCATGAGTCTCTATAAATAGAGCTCATTCTCTTGTATTCAATACGGATAACTTACGCATCCATCTATTCTGAATACACATCTCTAAAGTTATCGTTTCTATCTCTCTATTACTCATCCCTTCTTACTCACAAATATTACTAGAATACAACTGATTATAACCTCTCTTCGGAGCAAGTCTTTTGTGACTTAATCACTAAGTTTGATCTTCCTTATTAACTTGGTTTGAATGCATTCCTTGTTATGAATCAACTTATGTGTATTCTTGATATAACAATTATTGTCATTTCTATTTCTTTACTTTCCGCAACTAACTCTCTAACTATCTAACTCTAACTTATTAATATTATTGTTGAGCTTTTAGATCCTTCGAGATTAACTATTCCGCAATCCACTTGTTCTAACGTTTGTTCAAGTGTGTCTCGAAGTTTTTCTCTCAACAACTCGATAAATCTCGAACTCGGAAATACTGATCTAGCCTCCGCCTAATCACATTAAATAATTACTCTAATCAATACGACTCTCAAAGGCTAGGCTATTCCCTCTCTAAGTTCTCTCAGGAGGGTAAACGACCATTTTACCCCTCCAATGGCTCAAAAGTCCAAACATTGATTGGACCCTAAAAGTCAACGAAAGTCAACGGTCAACTTTGACTAGACGACTACAACAACAACAACAACATCGAGGCCTCTCACCATTTTAACACACATCGACTATTTCGTCTACCCATGTTTTACCCAACATATTTGTAGATAAATTACATATACAGTTTAAAACCTGTATAAAACATCTATTCAACAGTCACCTCAAATAAACAATTAATATAATTACACATAGCACGTATTTTAAAGAAAATACTTCATATCTAGGTGTAAGATGAAAGTGACTACACACTCACATGATTTAATGATAATCGGGCAGCACTTCGTTTCCTAAAACGATCGTTTCTAATAAAACCGAGAGTTTTATTGAGAAACCGGGTTTTGCGAGGGTTGGGCTTCAAAACCGAAAAGATAAATTTCTCGGGCTTCTCGGGCACTTTGGGACGTGTTTCGGGTGTTTGGTATTATACCGGGGCTTTGGGGGAAGTTGGAATGGAAGAAATATGGGTTTAGGGGTGTAAAATAACACTTTTCCAAAATATACCCGGGAGGTCTCGCAACCTCCCTTTTATAGGGCCGAGGTTCGGATCCGAAGCAGGAGGTAAGGAGGACAGGTGGTACGAAGGTCGGACACGCGCCAAGGAGAGCGAGGCTCGGACGAGGCTGCACACGCGTCGCTCCTCGGACTTGCCACGGCTTCGGAAGCGAGGAGTCACCGCGACACGCGTCGGACGCCTACTGGACCGAGCTCGGACCCGGGAAGAACGCGACACGTGTCGTCAGCTGGCCTCGGGTGACTCAGCAATTCGGACACGTGGCGCGCTACGAGCGAGGGTGACGTGGCCGAAGCATGACCATGCGAAATTTCTCGGATTTCGTGTTTTTTCTTGATTTTTGTGCCAAAACTTCTAAAATCTATAACTTTCGTATACGGGCTCTGTTTTTTACGTTCTTTATATGCACGCGTAGGTAAAATTACGCTCTACAACTTTCGTTTAGACTTCGTCGGCTAATTTTGACTTTAATTTTAATATTATTATTTTTAATAGAACGGGACAGGAAATCCGTTAAAAATTCATAACTTCTTCATCCGACATCTGTTTTCGTCTGTCTTTTTACCGTTGTACTACTATTTACGAGACCTTCGATTCTCGTTTAGGTTGTGTCGGCTAAAAATCACTCGATCTAAAATTCGAGTGTTTAGCTGTCTACTGCTAATCCGAAACTTAGAAAAATCATAACTTCCTCATACGAAGTCAGATTTGGGCGTTCTTTTTATGCATACTCTCGGTTTAACGAACACTATGACTTTCATTTAGATCACTAAGGTTAAAAAGTAGTTTATCAAAACCCACTTTTTACGTCATTCGACACCGTGCCGGTTTTGTCGCGGAACTTCGACAGGTCATAACTTCTTCGTTATAACTCGGATTTCGGTATTCTTTATATATCCAGAATCCTTGTCACGACCACTACAACTTTCTTAATAGATATCGACTTTATCTAATATTTATTTTCGACGCTCATTTTTATTCTTAATTAATTAAATCATAATAATAAGCATAAAACACATAATATTCACATAATTCCTTTTCATTTCTTCAAAATGAGTTAGAAAGGTTAACCTAGACTATCACGTCAATATTAATGCCTAGCCTAGAAACACGGGCGTTACAAACAAGGAACACGAAATGAGGCGGAGATCACACATCCCACTACAAGTCGGATGTTAATTTCATATTACCCTAGTGTATATACCAAGTTATCACATAGTTATTAACCCTAGTGTTTGTTCGTTAGGTTTATTATTACGTAGATGAGTCGTTGTTTCACCTGTGGATTCTTATAACCATATTATGGACGATCAATATTACGACGTACTCAGACGTACGTCGTGAAAAATGACGTTTATCACCCTAGGTTGACTATAGCTAATAGTCGGGGTGCGGGATTGTCACTCCCGTATAGATCTATACACAAACTCACGCTCTCCCTCCAAGAGACTCTAGTTACAAGGCGTCTCACACTGTAGTTCTCGCAACGAATCCACGAATAATACTATGAAAACCCTTTTTGTTATGAATCCTTATAAAATAATATCTTTTATTTCATAATTCATAAGTTTGTTTCCTCTGTTCTGAAAACTGTGTTTGTAAAGTTTGTATCTTAACATGTTTTGTAAAACCGATTTCAAGTCTAGTAGTGACGATGTTTTACTATGTATGCAAGCTCTATGTTCAATGTATACTAGTGATAGCAAAAATATAATAAACCAAAATTATATTTTAAACACAAGATTACTTGTGCTTTTACTTGTATTCCCCCTGAAAACATTAAAACTCGGAAAAATATAGGGGTATGAACTCACCTTATGTGTTTGATTCGATTGAAGGTTCGCGTAAGGATGAGAAGTTCCACGAATGAATTCCCGAGACACAACGAGTCCTAAATGACATATAATAGCATATATAGGCATGCAATTAGTGTTTCGGACAACTTACATGCAAGGAAACACCCTTAGAGACTAGGAAACACTTGAAACTAAGTGTTACAATCACATGTGATTCAATAAAAGGGGTTTTCGGCCATACAAGAGAGTGTACGTCCAGGGGTGTACTGTCAAGTGAGTGTACGGCCATGAGTGTATGACCATGGAGTGTACGGCCGTACACCCATGAAAGAAACATGCAAAAAGGGTGATTTGATCAATGGGGAAGCTAGTGGGTCTAATGTTCAACAAGAAGGTGGGTAAAACACTCGATTTGGACCCTTTTTGGGTGTGTACGGCCAACCTATGAAGGGTTTACGGTCGTACACCCTTCAAGATGACGAACTATGACGAAATATGATGAATCGGGGCTTGGATCTAGTGGTCTTTCAGGTATAACAAGTTTAAGGTTGAAATACTTACATATTTGGAGCCTTGGGGGTGTTCACGGTCGATGATAGTTGAGAGAGAATGGGAGTGATCTTGGTTGGGAGGAGGGAAAAATGAGGAGAAAATGAGCACTACATATATATATATATATATATATATATATATATATATATATATATATATATATATATATATATATATAGAAGGTGGTGTACGGCCGTGGACCCTGTGTACGGCCGTACACACCTTGGGAATGGTTTCCGGGACGAGTCAAACTCTCCAGCCTCGAATAAACACTTAAAGTTAGAAGCTCTTGAGGTGAAAGTGAAGGAACATGATACATATGGGGTGAGTTCACGGCCATAGATGGGTGTACGGCCGTACACCCATGTGTACGGCCGTACACTCCTCTTGAAGGAGTGTTCGACTTGAATGCAACTCGATGAACTGAAAAGAACTCATCCCCATACCCAAACCTTGAATGTACTAGGTTTAGAGCACTCAAACAGACCCTAAACAATGCTAAAAGATAGTAGAAACGAGTCTGAATTTCAATGATCGAGGTAACTTAGAGATAGAGATTTCCAGGTTGTCACAGTGTTTGGTATGACTAGGCCATGATCGAGAAAAATGTAAAAGTTTACAAGATTACCCTTGATTTAAGATAATGCAATATATTACAAGGAAAATGACTTAATGGCAACCAATAACACAAAATAATAACGAACACCATCATTGCTCTTACCACATCTAAATAAAAACTTGACAAAATTGCAAAAATGGTATTTGTGGTATGCATCTTTTCTAGCTTTTGTTCAAAATCCCGACTTTTTTGGATCAATGGTCCTTTTTAGGTAGTTCGTTTGTGGTTTTGGTCTCTCGGAAAACTGAAAAAACTAAAATACCCTTGATGTATTTTTTTCCATTTAATTTAAATTTATCATATTTTTATAGTTAAAAAAAAAATAAGAGAAGGACCCACCTCTCTCTCTATCTCTCTCTGAACTTATGTGAACCTCAAACAGTCAAACTACACCTACTTCAAATTAAAAACACACAGAGACATGAACACACACCGTACACACTTAGTGTTTGTATTTCATAATTTGCAAATCTAAACGCGACCCATTTCTCTAATTATGATAGATCAATTAATGTGTCAATTTCAATTTTTCTTGTTTGACTCAGAAAAGTCAACTACACTTATTGATTGAATGGAAATGCTCTTTTGTTCATGTTTCCTAGTAGCTGACGTCGAAAAAACGTACAGACCAACCGTGATTGAAGCTGTATGAGTTCTAATTATCATAGATCAATTAATGTGTCAATTTCAAATTTTCTTGTTTGACTCAGAAAAGTCAACTACAGTTATTGATTGAATGGAAATGCTCTTTTGTTCGTGTTTCCCAGTAGTTGACGTCGAAAAAACGTACAGACCAACGACGATTGAAGCTTTATGAGTTCCATGACCACCAGAATCTCGAGGCGACCGATGCTCCACCTTTTCGTTCATTTTCCCATTCGTTGATTCGTATCCGGCAGATAAGTACTTAGCTTCGATTAGCTTCCGGTTACAAGACGTCTCCAGGAAGCCTCCAGAGGCAACACAATTTCCCTTCCACTTAACCGGCACCAGATCTGACCCCCTATCGTTAAAACTCCCCCTCTCAGGCTAATTCCCAGTATCCAAAACTCCAATAACCAGATCCGATCTGAAATCCGACTCCTTAAAGAAGCCTGCATTATCATACGTGCCCTAGAAACTCCGGTGTGAATAATAAGAGACGAAATAAGACTCTGGTCAGAAAGAGCAACGAGGGTAGAGTCGTACCAGCATTTATGAGTCGGGAATATTGATGGTTTAGCGTTGTTCAGAACTCGAACGATGAATGTGGTTTGGCGTTGTTGGCATGTAGCAGAAACAGTGAGGATAAGAAGAAAAAGGTAAAGTAAGAAGTGGAAGTTTGCAATGGAAGAGATTTAGATTTGCCGGCCACCATTATTAGTGGTGAATTTGGGTTGAATTGAAAGCAGAAGAGATGAAGATTGAAGAATGGGTATTGAAAATTGTTTCAGTGGGGGTACATTGTGAGTTAGAGTGAGTGGGTTTGTGTCAGCGTGTACTTACGTTTCATTCCGTCTCCACCAAAATTAAGAAACAATAAGGATAAAAAGAAAAAAGTAAAGTAAGAAGTGGGGTTGATTATCGGTTCTAAGGTATTTGGGAGGATGGATAAAGAAGATGCAGTTGGTGGTTGTACTCTTTGCATCCAAGAGAGAGATAGAGAGAGAGGCCATTCTCTTATTTTTTAATTATAAAAATATGTTAAATTAAAAAAAAACAAAAAATAAAAACATCAAGGGTATTTTAGTCTTTTAAGTTTTTCGAGGGACCAAAACCACAAGAAAACTACTAAAAAGGACCACCAATAAAAAAAAGTCGGGGTATAGACCAAAACCCGAAAAAATGCATACTACAGGGACCATTTTTGTAGTTTTGTCTAAAAACTTCTTGTAATCATTTTTCTCAAACCACACTTTATAACCATTAACAACACCGAATTGTTTTGTGAATGAACCATTTTAATTGGTAAAAATTTATGTAATTGAAGTTGTGGTTTGTTGACTACAATAGGTTATTAATTAGACGTTGCAAGGGTAATGTCAGTGTTCGTTGTCATTTTAACCAATAAAAATCGTAATCGATGGTATTTTAAAACCAAAATAAAACATTTTTTTATTTATTGGATAGAATGAAAAGTTTAGTGACCTAAAGATAAAATTTTGGGTTATTGATTGCTATTTTAAGTCATTTTCCCTAAATTCTAACACGACCATCGTTGCTTTATAATTAATTAAGAAACACAATGTAACACCCATTTCAAGGATGCATCTATTCATTTAGTTTTCATGAATTTATTCTTGGGTGGCCACGACGTGGTGGGGCTTCACCATGGCGTGGCGTTATTTCTCTTGACCGTGAATCTAAATGACTCGACACGGCATGTCAATGGGTGCCACGACGTGGCAACCAATTTTGAAGAAACCCTAATCCTTGGATTTTAGGCCCTATATAAATAACATTATGGCTAGGGTTTTGTGATCTTTCAGCCTCCATCACCATCTCAAGGCCAAAAAGCCTAACCCTAGCCTCCTTTGTGTGGTATTGAGATTTTTATGGTGTTTGGGTACATTTTAAAGGAAGAAGAAGAAGGTACTAGCCCAAAGATCAAACAAAAACTCCTCCTCATCCTAACCTCCTTTGTGTGGCAATGATATTTTTGTGGTGTTTGGTTGCATTTTAAGCCCAAGTCATGATTTTGCCTTTATTAGATATTTGATTGGAGATCTTGTCTTATTGAAGTGTCTTAATGAATAAAGTTGAAAACTTTATCCATTAAGGCATTGAGAAGGAGTAGATCTAGGTTTTTGAGCCTTTGGTTTTGATTTAAAATGTAACATCCCAAACGTCAGAAGTATGATTTAGGGGCTTATGTGTAATTTAAGGAGTCTACTCGGCGAGTAGGTATGTCTACTCGTCGAGTCGGAGCGGGTTTTGGCCACGTGTTAAGTGACCAACTCGCCGAGTTGGCGGCTGGACTCGACGAGTTGGTACTGGGAAGAGAAAACCCTAATTTTAGGGTTTGCACCCTATTTAAAGGATCTTATGTCCTCACCTCAGCCCCCTTATCACCCCTTGAGAGTCAGTAAACCCTAAAATCATGTGTTAGCCATTGGTGAGAGTTTTCGGGCTTTGGAAGGTGATTCTAGTGAAGGAAGCTTGTAGATCAAGAGGCTAGCATCAAGGAATTCGTGTAGATCCATAATCTACTTCAGCTTGGGCACATCTTGGAGGTAACAAGTCGTTGCCTTGAGCTCTTCCCTTCTAGATCTAATCATGGATGATGATTTGGGGCTATTTAGCATGTTTAGGATCCATTTCGGGTTTTGGGACTAGATCTGAGGTTGCAACTTCAGATCTAGACTTGTTTTGGGTCCATGTAGTTGTAAAGTTTCAGCCTTTAGCATGTTAGTGCACTCCTCTTGCCTAGAACCTCTCCTTTAGCTTGTCTTGAGCTATTATCACCTTGCATGCACGTAAAGATTGCAACTTTACGTGATAAACATGCCTTGGGAGCCTAGATCTACTGTTTGGAGCTTTGAAGCAGCTTAAAATCGTCTGTATGAATGAAGGACTGAAGGGACTCGGCGAGTGCCATAAACGGCTCGGCGAGTCCGATGAAGATTGTCGTAGACTCGACAAGTTGTATGAACGACTCGGCGAGTCCGATGAAGAATGCCTTGGGCTCGGCGAGTCAGGCGAGTGACTCGACGGGTTGGCAAGTTATGCAAGGAACTCAACGAGTAGCTAGGGGTACTCGACGAGTTAAGGTCAACATGGACTGTTGACCTTGACAGTTGACTTTGACTTTGACCAAGGGTTGACCAGTTGACTTCTGAGCGTATTTTGATAAACTGGAGATTTATAGCAAAGGACATGGGTAAATATAGGTGTTGGAGTTGGAGCTACATTTGGAGGAGTTTGACACTACCTTCCGAGCTACGTGCGAGGTGAGTTATCCTCACTGTACCCAAGGGTCTAAGGCACCAAGGACGACCCTTTGATTTGTTATTTGAGATAGTTACTATTGCGATATGTTAACTCGACATCCTGGTAGATAGGATGGGTATATGTTTGTATGATCGGTTAGATCTGTATCCTGTGAGATCGGATGTGTTTATGCTTAGTGGCCTATAGTGGTCTGACTGTCTGTATGCTGGTAGGAGATTACCTGTTATATGTGCACATGATTGAGCAGTAGTAGAGGGTATCCCATCTCGAGGATGATAGGGCCCTAGTATGTTGTCTGGTAGACTGTTATATGATTATATGATATAGGTGCACATGTTTGATTGGTGATGTGGGCAATCCAACCCGATGGTTGTGGGCCGCGAGTATTCCATCCCGAGGATGATTGGACTCATAGTATGTGGGCAATCCAACCCGATGGTTATGGGCCGAGAGTATTCCATCCCGATGATGATTGGACTCATAGTAGGTTGGCATTCCAACCCGATGGTTGAGGGCCTGGGGTATCCCATCCTGATGGATGATCGGACCCATAAGTAGTTGTTGTATGTGTAGGTGTGTGGGCATTCCAACCTGATGGTTGTGGGCCGAGAGTATTCCATCCCTAGGATGATCGGACTCGTAGTATGTTGGCATTCCAACCCGATGGTTGAGGGTCAGGGGTATTCCAACCCGATGGTTGACTGGACCCATAGTGTGCTGTTTGTTACTGTGTGTGTATGGTTATGTGTGTATGAGTATTTTGGGGGTAACTCACTAAGACTTTGAGCTTACATTTATAGATTATTGTTCAGGTACATCAGGAGATCGTGGCAAGGCAAAGGCGTGATCGTACTGCTCCTCACTTTTTATGATTCTGTTTCTGGGATACTCTGATAATAAACTATTTGGAAACCTTTTTGTAATAACTAATGGAACTTGGGTTGTTTTTGAAAGTTTAAATTGGTTGAAATTTTTGGGTGTTACAAGTTGGTATCAGAGCCTTGGTTTGAGTGAATTGGAGGAACAATCATGTGAATCCAGTCTCAAATCAAGGAAAGGTTTTCAAAAATGTTTTAAGAAATTGGTTTTCAAAATAAATAAAGGAGGATGCAGGGTGTACGATCAGCCGGAGCCAAAAAGTAGACCCCAAAATACCATACAAGTTATTTGATTATGTGATATGTTAGAACATCATGCTAGTACTAGGCTAGGGATCTTCAGGAATTGCATGATATAATTGCCTGATTATATGATGCCTGCTAGCCTAGGGTTTCCTTATATGAGATTGACATCATTACTGTAGTTGCTTAGTGTATGCATCACGGCTATACATAATTAAGATCTTATAGCCTGAGAATGTTTGATATGGCCTTATGTTATGTTCTTGTCTGATTGGGAGCTTAGGGTAGGGTTGGATATTCGAAAGTCTATAGGGTCCAGCGTTATGTATGGTCAGCATACACTAGTGCTGCAGGGTTGGTGGAAGTTTCATGGATGGGTGGTTTGTGTGAGGCCGGGAGGCCAGTTATATGATATTTAGCATTCCTCTAGGAGTGAGGATTGAACGCTCGCTATGTTTTGTATATTGTTAGGGTGTGGTGATGATACTTGAGACAAATATGGGTAGGTGTGGAAGGTAGTATGGGCCCGTACTACTGAAAGCACAGGACCCATATGCGTAGCAAGGAAGTCACAACCCCTAGGGTTTAAAAGGCAGTTGGTCCCCGGTTATCTAGGCAGATTGTCTGATATCTTCCTCTTCTATTTTCAGTATGGTGGTTACGAGGCGTGTCGTGACTGGATCCGGATCGGGATCGGGACAGGGTGAGCAGGAGGCCCCAGTGGCACCTGAGATTATCGGCCAGGGGGAGCCAGTGTTGACAGAGGATCGGGTCAGGGAGATCATCCGCGAGGAGGTGGTCGAGATTTTCTGGGGTCAGATCCCGGAGTTGTTTGGGACTATCAAGTCCTTTATGAGGGAGTACTTCGATGATCGTTATGCAGCTCTTACTGAGACGGCTGCTGCGGCAGCTACATCGGTTGTAGCAGCGGCAGGGGGAGGAGCCGGACGGGGCTTCCAGTACCGGGACTTCGATAATACGAAGCCCCTACCTTCGACGGGGTTCAGGATCCGATTGTTGCTATGAGATGGTTGTTGGATGATGATATATGGTCCATTGGCATGGCCTAGACTGCTCTAGCGCGCCAGCCTGGCCTGGCGCGCTCCTGCGAGCCCTGCCTGGTGCTCCCTTGCCAGCCCTGCTGGGGACTCTCCTGCCGGCTCGGCCAGACGCTCCCTCGCCTGGCGCTCCCCTGGCATCCTTTCCTGGTGTGCGCCCGCCAGCCTTGCCTGGGGCGCGCCCGCCAGCCCCGTCCGACGCCTCCGGGCGGCCTTGCCCAGCTCCTTGCTAGTTCGGCCTGAATTGGGCTGGCGCAAGGCCTGACCTAATTCCCCTTGACCTAATTGTCCCCTATATAATGAATAGTATCTCCTCCATGGAGGGGGACCTTTCCCTAATATCTTCCCTTTGGATCAGCCGCCGCCCTATACTCCGGCCGGGTGGCTCAGCCGCCACCCGCCGCCGTCAGCCACCATACACCACCACTAGCACCAAGATGGTTCTCTCCAGCTATGGAGGACCATCTCAGATCTTCTAGCTGATCTAACTTGACCGTCGGAGCCCGCTCCCGGGGCACAGTCCCTGGGTCGGCTCTAACAACTTTGCACTGTGATGTCCAGATCTCCGCCGCAGCAGAAGACCAGAAGATTCGCTGGAGGTCGATGTCGCATCATTTGGCGCCATCCCGGACTTGAACAAGCAGCCATCACCTTGTTCTTCCTAGATCTGTTTAAATCTGTTGAGTTCCACATCAGGTTTTCTCAGATCTGTCCATTCTTATCCCTCATTTGATCAGATCCGTTTAGATCTGATTAGCTATCTTTTAGAAATCTTGATCTGATGTGTTTTCATTCAGATCGATAGATCTACTTCGTTTTTAGCTCAGATCTTCTGATCTACTTAGTGTTTTTGTTCAGATCTATGGATTTGCTTTGTTTCTTAGACCAGATCTTTGGATCTGTTCTAGTTTTGGTTCATTCAAAGATTTTTCGAGTTTGCAAAGGCATTTCAGATCAGTTTCGTTTTTCTTTTCAATGACCCATTCAGTAAGTTGGGGAGAAAGGAAATTTTTACAAGTTTATCCTTTTATCAAGTTCATATTATTAGAAAATCATTTTTCAGTTAAGATTTTTTGTGTATAACCTTACTCCCAGCAACATTTGTTTGTAAACAAAGCTGGGATGCTTGTACATTTCAAAAAATCGAGTTCTTACCCACCTTTGTTTATTTATGATGTTTTCTCTCCAGAAGTTTAGAAAAGGAAAATGAAAATCTGTTTAGATCTGTTTCTTTGTTCATACTTTGATAGCTTGTTAAGCAAGCTGAAGAGTGAAGAGAAGCAAAAAGTTTTCTAAGAAAAATAATTTATTAAATCCGTTTTTGCTTTTTATTTTGAGGTTTTTTCAGAAAGAGGAGAGAGGAGAGAAGAAGTTTTTATGGGTTTTACCCCACCTTCTGATCACACATTTTCAGAAACTGCTTTACTTATTGTTGTTTAAGAAGATTGGAGGAAAAAATAAGTTTTATGAGTTTTTACCTTTTTCTTTGCTCATATTTCATTAGGAAATCCTTTTAGTCGAGGTTCTCTATGTTAATACCCTTTCCATTTACACAGCTGT
Source organism: Lactuca virosa (assembly GCF_052849685.1). Lineage (NCBI taxonomy): Eukaryota > Viridiplantae > Streptophyta > Magnoliopsida > Asterales > Asteraceae > Lactuca > Lactuca virosa. Next base: position 309,354,211 of record NC_136433.1, on the reverse strand, counting down.
TTGTACACATAACTGAGTTGTTTGTACATTTCACAAAATCTCAAAAAAAAAAAAAAAGAGAGACGTTCGTGATATGTGTTTGATCAAAAAAGATGTATATAGTTGCCCCCTTTCAATCAAAAAGGGGTACGGGTGCACAGTGCATCAGACAAATGGCAGAGCTGTCTATAAATGTCTACAAAAGTCAGAAACAAAGATGGACCCCACCTCGTCCAATCCCCTATGCACAGAAAAGACAAAAGAGCAGGACCCAGTGATCGACACATTTTCCCGGGTAGCCAAAGAACTCCTGAAACTCCAGCTTCTCTCTCTGGAGCCCAAACACTACCCGTCACTACCAATTCCGATGACGCGCATCCGATAGCTGCGCCCGGTGAGGCACCTTCAGCAACATCTGCCAGCGACCTGGTCCAAAGTGCCTCCGGCTAGGTCGTCATCTTCAGTCGATCCCAGCTGCATAACGTCGCTCTTCCGGTGAAGCAACTTTAACCACCGATCTCTTCCGACTCCGACTAGATTCAGGGTACCTTCATTCACTGCTCGCTGTTCCGACCTGCAATCCGACCACTGCAGAACTGCCACAGTCACCGGACCACCTTCAATATTGGTGACCCGGCAGAGCGGTTCCAGCGCCAGTCACCGTTTCACAGTCGCCATCTCCGGTCCGACCTATTCACATCCCATCACCGTGCGCCACCGATCAACCTCCGAGCAAATGCCACCGACAACTGATACCAAAAACGCTAGTCGACCACTTCGCTTGCTGTCGTCGACTACTTCTCTGTCACCGCTGATCCCCATCATCGCGTCACCATAGGCAATTGCCGAACAATCTTAGCGACGAACCAGCAGCTCCACGGTGCCAGTAAAATCGCGCCCCCGCCTTACCCCATGGCCGGTATCCTCCTGCAAGGAACCTCCCATCGCAAGTCTCCGTTTCAACTTTTGGTTACCCACTGCGACAGATCGTAAGGGAAATGGGGGCAGGCGGCTACAAGATGAAAGCAAAAGCAAGTTGGCCCCATATGACGCTTTCATCGTAAGGGAAATGGGGGCAGGCGGCTACAAGATGAAAGCAAAAGCAAGTTGGCCCCATATGACGCTTTCGTCGAAAAAATCAAGTTAAATATATATATATATATATATATATATATATATATATATATATATATATATATATATATATATATATATATATATATATATATATATATATATAAGAAAAACGGAATAAAAACAATGGTGGGCCCAAAGGTGGATTTCATTTAAAAAAAAAGAGAGAGAGATCTCCCTGGAGTATTAGATCAATGTCATCCCTTTTATTTCTCACCGGCGAATATTGTGAAGCACGTGAAACAAGCTGCAGGCATCTTCAAAACTAATATAAAAATGGTTGCCCCACATTTGGAAGACTCTTTTGTCTTCAATTCGTTTAAAAGAAAAAAAAAGAAAAGGGTGAAGGAAAATAATTAATCTTGGGCTAGTTATCTCTTTGGGCTAACAATTCTACAAATGGGCTGGAACATGTTGGATCTCCCTCAAAATAGCCATTACATATTATTTGGTATACTTTAAAACAAAAATGGGTCAATTTTACAAGAACATAGTTAATCATTTAATACTCGCGCACCGCAAGCTTTGCTCAACAGAATGCGTTGAAACTCGAACTCTCACGACATCTTCAAGAAAAAAAACAGGGGAGGGAGAAGAGTAGTACACTACTACTACTACTACTACTACTCGTAAAGCATTTCGAAAGAGCCCTGGCAGAAAATCAATTAGCTTATGATTTAAAGAAAATATACTAACTCACAAAATTGGTGTTGTTGTCTTTTCAGAAAATCACTTCAGCACCGCGACACTCAGGGTGCGCCAACAACAAACTCACGTAGCAAAACCCAGTCTGTAAAGCATTTACAGGGGACTTGTGAAGTGTGCACCGCTGACCAGTCACTCAAAGTTCCCATCCAGTGGGCATAGAAATATAAATCCCCACCCGGTGCTGGCTATGGGTCTCGTCCCTCTCACCGGGGCGCGCGTGCGGCGCTCAGAGCGTCTATTTCTATTAACAACTTTCAGTTGTGACTGGAACGCGGGAATCACGGACCAAGTACGTTGTATCTATTTACAGACTTCGAGGCTCGACAACGGTCTGAGAGACTGTATGGCGAGGTTACGGTTCTTAGCTACCCCGACCCGAAATTCCATCGACATCAGTGTCGCGTAACACTATTTAGCAGCCTCGGTCTACATGATCGCAGCAACAGTTATGCTGCATCTCACCGACCGGCTTGCACTCCTCTCAATGAAGGAGGATCAAGTTAGCTCAAGCTGCATAGGCAATGTTTGGCTCTTCGCACAATCCCACGAATCTCGTGGGCGAGGTTCGGTTATTTCTCTTTATTATTTATTGTATTGGTGCTTTATCTAGTCCAATCCGATTGTCAGCAACCCAATCGCATCAAACTAGGGGGACTTGACGACGCACAATTTATATGACTAGTTCCAGTCCGATGTCATTGGCCGCGTACCAATAACACCAGACTGGGGGGACTTGATGATATATGGTCCATTGGCATGGCCTAGACTGCTCTAGCGTGCCAGCTTGGCCTGGCGCGCTCCTGCCAGCCCTGCCTGGCGTTCCCTTACCAGCCTTGCCTGGTGCTCCCTTGCCAGCCCTGCTGGGGACTCTCCTGCCGGCTCGGCCAGGCGCTCCCTCGCCTGGCGCTCCCCTGCCATCCTTTCTTGGTGTGCGCCCGCCATCCCCATCCGACGCCTCCGGGCGGCCTTGCCCAGCTCCTTGCTAGTTGGGCCTGAATTGGGTTGGCCCAAGGCCTAACCTAATTCCCCTTGACCTAATTGTCCCCTATATAATGAATAGTATCTCCTCCATGGAGGGGGACCTTTCCCTAATATCTTCCCTTTGGCTCAGCCGCCGCCCTATACTCCGGCCGGGTGGCTCAGCCGCCACCCGCCGCCGTCAGCCACCATACACCACCACTAGCACCAAGATGGTTCTCTCCAGCTATGGAGGACCATCTCAGATCTTCTAGCTGATCTAACTTGACCGTCGGAGCCCGCTCCCGGGACACAGTCCCTGGGTTGGCTCTAACGACTTTGCACTGTGATGTCCAGATCTCCGCCGCAGCAGAAGACCAGAAGATTAGCTGGAGGTCGATGTCGCATCATCGGATGTGGAGGGATGTTTCTTCACGTGTTCGTGCCCTGCTGAGCAGAGGGTGAGGTGTGCTCTGAACCTTTTGAGGCTCGGGGCGAAGGATTGGTGGAGGTTGACTACGGGATCATACTCTGACGCGCAGCGAGCTGCGGTGACTTGGGATCAGTTTCGGGATATGTTCCGTACTCGTTATGTTCCGCGGGTAGAGCGGGAGAGATTGGCTCAGGAGTTTTTGGAACTGAGACAGGATTCAGAGTCGGTGACGAAGATCACCAGGATGTTTACGGAGAGGGCGATGTTTTGCCATGAGTTTGCTTCAGAGCAGGCTCAGATGACCCGGTACCTGAGCATGCTCAAGAGGGACATCAAACAGTTTGTGTCCACACAGAGATGTGATACTTTGTTGGAGCTGCAGGAGGCCGCCAGGCGGCGCGAGTTAGAGATTGAGCTCCAGCTGAGGGAGCAGAGACAGGCACCGGTGCAGTCACAGCCTGCGCCTAAACGGTTGAGGGCCATTGATTATCGACAGGGGAGTCAGAGGAGTCGCACTTGTGGGAAGTGCGGCAAGGTGCATGATGGAGGTTGTCGGTCTTCTTCTGGGTGCCACAAGTGTGGAAAGGAAGGTCACATAGCCAGGGACTGCAGACAGCAGACTCCAGCTGCCGGAGTCCGACTTTGTTATCATTGCGAGCAGGTGGGCCATATGAAGGCCCAGTGTCCTCTTTTGGCTGCCAGGCCAGTGCAGGCCCCAGCACCAGCCACTTTGAGGCTTACTGATGGGGGTCAGGGTAGAGAAGAGCCTCCGAAGGCTCATGGGCGTGCCTATCAGCTTATAGCCGAGGAGACCGGGACAGCGCCAGAGGTGACGGCCGGTATGTCCTTTCTCCTATCTTTTGTTCATATTCGTATTATGAGTTTCCGTTTCTTTCTGCGTGAGTCATTAGGGCATAGGAGATGCTAGGGGGAATGTATTGTTAAGAGATCTTAGATGGGTAGGATCCGGTGGTTCGTTCAAGGGAAAGATATAGGATAGGAAAAATTGTCAGACCAGAACGAGCAGTCGTGATTCAGGGATTCAGAAATCATCAGCAGGAGCTCGGATTCTTTGAAGATCGTTGCCTCGGTTAGGGACAATTGAGTCGCGTACCAGCTTCGCCGCCGGTAGACAGTGGTTAGTGCTTTAAGTGGGGGAGAATTGGGAATTCTCGGATGCGGCGTTTGCTCTGGAAGATGCTGTCTGATGCAGTTTGGATGACGGTTACTAGAGGGGTGCAATGAGGCGGTCCGGTATACTGAGGACTCAGTTGTATTTTGGCTGATTGGAAGTTGTTATTAGAGGTCGGACGGAGTTCAAAGGATCTTGGCGATCCCATCAGTTCGGAGTATCTCCGAGGTTTCCTCTTCTTGGATCGGGTAATACTCCAGTTGGGGACTGAGAGTGGATCCGAATGGGTATTAGTCAGTTTTGGGAAGGTTTGGGATTAGAATATCCTGTCATTCAGGTTTTGGGAACCGGGTTAGATCTTTTCTTGATCGGTTATGGCATTTGGATGGGGTTGAGGCGGTCTTGCTCTATGCAGTAGGCCAAGATACCCGGTGCGGGCTGACTGTAAGTCGTAGGCACGGAGGCTCAAAGGGAGCAGTAGGGTTGAGGCGGCAGGCCAACAAACCCTGAGAATTTTCGACTCGATAGTTGAATTGATTAGACATGTTGGTATGCTAACCCGAAGGGGGTAATATGGGTTAGATATGAGGGCCGTGCTGGTTGGCCGGTAGTGGTAGATATGTTGTTGTTGGTTTGAGTCATTGTGATTCGTGTGTAGTAGTAGTTTTCGCATCGTATGTTGTGCGTTGATGAGAGGAGCGTCGATTAGGCCCTTCGAGTGGAGGAGGAAAGTGGATATCTGTAGGGTCGAAGTGTTGGGAAACTGAAGTGACGACAGTAGTGTCGATCAGTCATCGGGAGCATTCCAGTCATGAGATGAGGGCCGGGGAGGGCATACCAGACTCATGATGTGGGCTCAGAGGCAATCCAGACCTATGCTGAGGACCACGTAAGGGTATTCCAATCATAGGTCGTGGGCGTAGAGATCGTGATTGTTATATTCCCTGCTGTAGCGGGTTGAGGTAGACGTATTGTTGAGATTTGGGTAAGTTGTACTCGGTTGTGTCGAATCAGAGGAGTTTGAAGGAGATGCAAGGATAGATCCTTGGATTCAAAGTATGGTTGTAGACATGGGATATGTATGTAGTGGTATTCCAATATAGGGTATTCCATCATGAGGATGACCGAACCATGTGATTGATTGGACCTGATGTGTTTGGCATTCCAACCCGAGGGTTGATTGGGCCAAACATGCATGAGGATACGAGGGTATACCATCCTAGGGATAACTGGAATCGTCGTAGGCGTACCTGGTATTCTAGCCCGAGGCTGATTGCGCCAGGTATGAGTGTTTATGCGATATAGCTGGTTGTTCATGAGAGTTTCTCGGAAGCTGAAGGATGTGTCATCCTGTCAGCACGGAAAGGGACTAGATTCAGGAAGGGAACTGGATGAGTTCCCAATATTACAAGTTACCCGGGTTATCGCCAGTTTTGGAAAGAGGAGAATAGATTAATACTGTGGGAGAGAGCCCCGTGAATTATATCTAACTTTCGCCAGTCACGAAAGTGTGTTCATGACAGGAAGGTGGAAGTATCATCGGGTGATACTTAGATTGATGTGTGTGGAGATTAAGGAGAAGAGGCCGGTGGAAGGCTTGGAGCAATAGGTACGGACCCTGCACAGGAAGGAGTTGTCCTTAGTAGGGACGCGGTAGTAGGGCCTGAAGAGATTTGGGCCGGGTTGGGAGAGCGGTGGCTGCAATGTAGGAGTGTTATCCGAAATCGTGTGCTGCAGCATGCTTCGAGGATGAAGCCTAGTTTAAGTGGGGGAGAGTTGTAACATCCCAAACGTCAGAAGTATGATTTAGGGGCTTATGTGTAATTTAAGGAGTCTACTCGGCGAGTAGGTACGTCTACTCATCGAGTCGGAGCGGGTTTTGGCCACGTGTTAAGTGACCAACTCGCCGAGTCGGCGGCTGGACTCGACGAGTTGGTACTGGGAAGAAAACCCTAATTTTAGGGTTTGCACCCTATTTAAAGGATCTTATGTCCTCACCTCAGCCCCCTTATCACCCCTTGAGAGTCAGTAAACCCTAAAATCGTGTGTGAGCCATTGGTGAGAGTTTTTGGGCTTTGGAAGGTGATTCTAGTGAAGGAATCTTGTAGATCAAGAGGCTAGCATCAAGGAATTCGTGTAGATCCAGAATCTACTTCAACTTGGGCACGTTTTGGAGGTAACAAGTCGTTGCCTTGAGCTCTTCCCTTCTAGATCTAATCGTGGATGATGATTTGAGGCTATTTAGCTTGTTTAGGATCCATTTCGGGTTTTGGGACTAGATCTGAGGTTGCAACTTCAGATCTAGACTTGTTTTGGGTCCATGTAGTTGTAAAGTTTCAGCCTTTAGCATGTTAGTGCACTCCTCCTGCCTAGAACCTCTTCTTTAGTTTGTCTTGAGTTATTATCACATTGCATGCACGTAAAGATTGCAACTTTACGTGATAAACATGCCTTGGGAGCCTAGATCTACTGTTTGGAGCTTTGAAGCAGCTTAAAATCGTCTGTATGAATGAAGGACTGAAAAGACTCGGCGAGTACCATAAACGGTTCGGCGAGTTCGATGAAGATTGTCGTAGACTCGGCGAGTTGTATGAACGACTCGGCGAGTCCGATGAAGAATGCCTTGGGCTCGGCGAGTCAGGCGAGTGACTCGACGGGTTGGCAAGTTATGCAAGGAACTCGACGAGTAGCTAGGGGTACTCGACACGTTAAGGTCAACATGGACTGTTGACCTTGACAGTTGACTTTGACTTTAACCAAGGGTTGACTAGTTGACTTTTGAGGGTATTTTGATAAACTGGAGATTTATAGGAAAGGACATGGGTAAATATAGGTGTTGGAGTTGGAGCTACATTTGGAGGAGTTTGACACTACCTTCCGAGCTACGTGTGAGGTGAGTTATCCTCACTGTACCCAAGGGTCTAAGGCACCAATGCCGGCCCTTTAATTTGTTATTTGAGATAGTTACTATTGCAATATGTTAACTCGACATCCTGGTAGATAGGATGGTTATATGTTTGTATGATCGGTTAGATCTGTATCCTGTGAGATCGGATGAGTTTATGCTTAGTGACCTATAGTGGGCTGACTGTCTGTATGCTGGTAGGAGATTACCTGTTATATGTGCACATGATTGAGCAGTAGTAGAGGGTATCCCATCCCGAGGATGATAGGGCCCTAGTATGTTGTCTGGTAGACTGTTATATGATTATATGATATATAGGTGCACATGTTTGATTGGTGATGTGGGCAATCCAACCCGATGGTTGTGGGCCGCGAGTATTCCATCCCGAGGATGATTGGACTCATAGTATGTGGGCAATCCAACCCGATGGTTGTGGGCCGAGAGTATTCCATCCCGAGGATGATTGGACTCATAGTAGGTTGGCATTCCAACCCGATGGTTGAGGGCCTGGGGTATCCCATCCTGATGGATGATTGGACCCATAATTAGTTGTTGTATGTGTAGGTGTGTGGGCATTCAAACCCGATGGTTGTGGGCTGGGAGTATTCCATCCCGAGGATGATCGAAATCGTAGTATGTTGGCATTCCAACCCGATGGTTGAGGGACAGGGGTATTCCAACCCGATGGTTGAGGGCCAGGGGTATTCCAACCCGATGGTTGACTGGACCCATAGTGTGCTGTTTGTTACTGTGTCTTATGCCCACGACATGGACAATGAAGGCCACGACGTGGAGGATTTGTTAATGACTTGTTGAATTCTTTGAGTTAGGGTTGGATCGGGTTTACACCTTTGGGCCACGACATGGCCACGGTCGGCCACGATGTGGAGGTCAACTGATTTTGAATTTGACTTTGACTTGAGTTCACTTTTGGCCAACCCTTAGCTTTGGAAGGTAGACTAAGAGTTTACGTTGTATGACTATCTAGGTGTGAAGTAGCACTTGTATTATTGGCAGTGATAGCAGTAACAATTGATTATCATTTGAGAGATGAGTCTCTTCACTATACTCGTGGGTCGAAGGTACCAATGCCAACCCACTGGATTATGTTTGTAGGATGATTGTTGTCTTCGTGACACTTGATGATGTACATGTATTTTCTTGTTGTCTTTGTGACTCTGGCTGATATGACTGTATGCTTAGTTGTAGATGAAATACACCTAGTACCGGTTGAAAGATATCAAAGGGGTTGAAATAGACCCAGTATCGGTTGAAAGATACCGAAGGGGGTGAAATAGACCAAATACCGGTTGAAAGATACCGAAAGGTGTGAAATAGACCAAGTATTGGTTAAATGATGGGGGTGAAATAGACCAAATACCAGTTTAAAGATACCGAAGGGGGTGAAAAAGACCAAGTTAGTTTCTAGTTGTTACATATGTTTAGTATGGGATATTTTGAGGAACTCACTAAGCTTTGTGCTTATGGTTTATGTTTGAAATGTTTTTATACTACTGATTTCAAAAGGAAGAGTCCAGGTTGATCGCAGTGCATCCATTGGAGATTTATTCTGCATTAAGTATTTTTGATTTTAATATGATGTTTTGAGAATACTTTTATTATGACCATCTTTTGGAATAACGAATGAATGGTTTCGACTTATTAAAAATGAAAATTTTACTCGGTTGTAACGTCCCGAAAATTATGACATAAAATTTTTTGTTTTTAGATTAATAAGTCGTTAATACATTTCTTTCTCATAAAACCAAGGTAACCAAAAGTTAACAAAAATATTATCAAATCAGAGTAATTCACAGAATGTGGAAACATGTGGTGTGTGCCCTGCAATCGTCCCGAACTCTTTCATTTGAAAACTGGAGTACCTGAAACATAAAGTGAAAACCGTAAGCACAAAGCTTAGTGAGTTCCCCAAAATACCATATAACATACAACCACAGAATATCATGCAACATACATATAGTTGCCATGGGCTCCCCCATGGTCCTTATCCGGTATGCCATGAGCTCCCCCCATGGTCTTTACCTGGAATGCCGTGGGCTTCCCCCCATGGTCTGATATCCAATCGCCACGAGCTCCCCCTGGGTCTTCCATGCAAGTATCACATAGACAACTAGCATACCACATAACACGTAATGGGCGGGCATTGGTGCCTTTGATCCATAGATATAGTGAGAAGACTCACCTCAAATGCAGAAACTCACTTAAAGGAATCCCTAGCTGCCGCCCTGACGATACCCCGAACTATCAGATCAAAATAAGACCCAATTAAAAATTGGGTTCCATTCTAAGGCCAACCATCCATACTTGGGGTAAAATGACCATTTTACCCCTGGCCCAACATGAACCAAAATTGAGGCCCAAATCCAATAACCAAAAGGCCCAAAACCAAAAGATCCCCAAAGGCCCACTAATGGCCCAATTTTCTAAATTGAGCCCAACCCCTTATGGGTCTTATCCTAAGCCTATAATTTCCTTTGTTGCAATTCAGATTACCTCAATTACCCTTTAGGATAAACCTGGTCAAAGACAAAAGTCAAAGTCAAAGTCAACGGTTCGAGTTGATGCAACACGCCGAGTTTTCCTTCAACTCGTCGTGTTTCTCCATTAACTGCAAAGATCGGAAAAAATCTCATCAACTCGCCGAGTTCACTAATGAACTCGCCGAGTTAGCCAAAAACTCAACAACTTAATGCATTAAGCTGTTTCCATCGAATCTAGGAACTCCAAATCTCAGATCTCTTCCAAAATGATGTCTAGAACGGTAAAGTTTCCAATTTACCCTTAGGAACCATCACAATGAGTCAAACCCGAACCCTAGACTCATTAGAGTGAGGCTTGACCCATTAAGCGCTTAAACTCCAAAGGCATAGACCCAAAATGCAGATCTGGCATCCAAAGGCTGGTAAATCATGTAAAGTTTCCAACTTTACGTCCATACATGCTAAAACGAAACCCTAGGGATCAAAATGGGCTTAATAAAAGACATATTGCTTGAATGGAACCTACAACCTAGTAAAGCTTGAAACTTTAAGCCAAAAGAGGCCATAAAAAGGCTAGATATAACAAGGCAACCCCTGGAACACTCAACTTCTTGAACAACCCAACCATGAGCCCAAAATCAAGATAAAACCCCAAAACAAAGAGATCTAAACAATAACAAAGCAAGGTATAAACTTGATACCTTCAAGAGACTGCAACAAGTAGGGAGATTCTGGATCTAAGACTTCCTTCTCCAAGCTTAGAAACTTCAAGATCTTCTAACTCCTTACGAATGCACAAAATGAACACCAAACTTTCTTCCAAGGCTCAAATGCTTGACAATGGAGGCTACAATTCAATTTAGGGTTTTGATGACGATGTAGGCTGAAAAGGAGGCCAACCAAAGGAACTTAAGGCCTTTAAATAAGGTGCAACACCCTAAAAATTAGGGTTTCACCCCAACCACCAACACGCCGAGTTGAGGCACCTCAACTCACCGTGTTGGTTCATTTAATCCACGCGATTCATCCATCTTAAATAGGCCGAGTTGGTTCCTCCAACTCGTCATGTTCAACTCTAATTAGGCTTATTCTCAACAATTTCTCCTCAAGATTTCGGGTGTTACAACTCTCCCGCACTTAAATCAGATTCGTCCTTGAAATCGGTCCTTACTAAGACTCATAACATAACCATGAGCCTGAGGAACACAACCAAAAAATTCTACGCATAAAACACCTTCCCAAGACAACCGAACCCAACCTGAAACTCCCATCCCGAAGAAAACAACCCTTTAGCTCATGGAGAAGACCACTCCTACCCTTCTGAAAACTGAATCAACAAAGGTCTGACTCCCCAATAGACCGCCCATGCTAGAACATAATCGTGCCAAGTCCTCATCGAATAACGGAAAAAACAAAACATTTCCACCCTAATTAACTTGATGTGACCAAAGGAAACAAAGTCATGACCATAAACAACTGCAGAACACTTATACTTGACAGAAGGCTCAGATAATCCTTCGAGTAGAAGATTCATCCATGCAACGGTTAGACTCAAACGAGAGCTGCGCAACAGAGTGTAATCAACCACTCTGAGATTATTGAATCCACTGCAAGCGACTTAGCATTTCCCGAACAACAAGGTACTCTACACATACGATACCCGAATCACTAATACTGCTCGAAACATCACGATGCCCCCTAGATCCTTTCCAAAGGGACCGAGACCTCCCTGGTCCCGACTTACCTGCCAACTATCTGAAACACCGAATTCCTGCTCGGAAACTGAGTCAAAAGACACCCGCACAGTCGCCCCACGCGACTTTAGAACGAAAGCCTCAACCGGAAAAAATTTCCCGATCCATATTGTCACCAAATCCACTGCTAAGAGAATGCTACATGACCAACTGTAGTATCATATCGGTCCCGGTCTCCAACGACCTACCAAGTCCTAATTCCAAACATGTTGTGGCTCCCCTACAGATATAACCATCCCAAGCCACTAACACACCGACTAGATTTATTATCAAGACTAAGTCCATTCATTTCCCTTGAACCCTACGATTGATGTCCCAGGCATACAGATACCCCACTACTTATTCTACTAAAACTAAACTCATGTACAAAACACCGCAATACGCAACTCAAGATCTCACCCAAAACTAATCCGACACTCAATTCATGACCCATATTCCACAAATCTGTGCTTGCACTTCACTTAGTACCTTCTAATTCCCGACAATCCCTCACTGATCTGAGATCTAAATGCTCCCAAACCATTTCTGAGATAACCAGTCTCACACCTGATCCAACCACCAAGTTCCCAAGAGTCCAAACAACAAGGCCGCCTAGCCTAAAAACTCCTCTGCGTCACACACCGATCGCCCACATGATCCTAAAACTCAAGCTCCAAAACCTTGACTCAACGGTTTCTACCAAGTCCAAACTGAATTTCCACAATCACACTGGCCTCGCCCGCAGTCCCCACTCATCAAGAGTTACTCAGACCCGACTTTGCCTCGGACCCCAATGGTCCTCAACCTGGAACATAGAATAATTCCCCAACCATCTTGGCCGACGTGCCCAGGGCACAAACCGATTCTTCTTCCACGCTCGTGACCATTCCTAATAATAGTCTAGCTCGAACTGATGAATGCTATGATCCCAACGCTGTCTTACAACACTTTCAACCAACCATGGTTACCACTCTTAGCTTTACCGCACTCAAACCATCACAATACCACACATCCTAAGCCGAATCCTGCAACCAATCAGGAGTTCGGGTCACGCATTGGAATCCCACAGCCTACTATGTATCACAATGGAGATGCCGACCTGCGGTTGGAAGTTTCCTGAACTCCCACTAACACAACCCCAATCTGATCAGCCATTTAATTCTCCCCCACTTGGACTCGACGAAGCTCTATCCCTTCTTAATCCTTATGGATCTCCGATCCATCTCCCTCAACTAGCATGAACCGCTTATACCCTGCGCTAAACAATACTAGCGTTCCATTGCAAGCCAAACTCAAAGGTCACCCAACTCCTAAAATCCTGAAGAATACTCTTGAAAGCTTAGCTAGTTTGATAATCGAAATCACCTCCCATGAAACACATACTACTTCCCCGAGTTCTTATGCTGGTGACTAAAAACCATAACCCTTGCCCTGAACCGATGAATCTTTATCCTAACTCCCATTCTCGAAGAATTCCTGAATCCTAATCGACTGTAACCTGAGCAAATAAGAAACTCCCCTGTCACTCCGATGACCAAACGACTCATGCAACTAACACCACCATCCTCCTGCTACCGCTCATCTCCTAGCAACGATAGTGTTTGAACCCAACAGTTCTTCCATAGGCAACTTCCGCTCCAATCGGAACAAAATACTAATACCGATGAACCCTGCCGATTACTGAAGAACCAACCCGCTGAATCCTAACCAAAGACATTCCACACAATACCCCTGTAGCGATCTCGACCAAACCAAAATAACAACCGAACACATAGGGACCCGCTACACAAGATACAACCCCTCAATAACCCACTAATGACCACGACATGCAAAAGGCATATAACAACCCTTCGAGGATATAACTCACAAGTAAGAGAGAGCTAAAGCAAATATAACCTTATCCAAAACAATATAGAATTCCAAGCACATAAATACTAATAGCAACTGAAGAGAACACAAAAGATAACATGCTCGCCAAATCATCTGTTGGAGCACGAGCCCACCCTGGCTGACACTGCAATGGCCGACTCCTCTCTACTGGGCTCTTGACCTACCCTAACCACTACCAGAGATCCGCAAAATAGCCGGAGCAGGTGCACTCACTGCTTCCCCCTCCTCATCGAACAAACAGTCCTCTTGTGGCCCACCGGTTACAGACAAACAAAACAGACTTGCCCCCCCTGAGGACAGTCCCTGCTGACATGGTCAAACCTGATACACTCGTAGCAACCCAAACCCCTAGAACGACAAACTCCATCATGCATTTTTCCGCACGCGCTGCACTGACTCCGACCCTGCTGGCTTCTCAAACCCTGATCAGAAATCTTGGGTTTCTTCCCGGGACCCTCCACTATATGCACCTGATCTGATCCCCTCTTCTCAAGGTGCTCCAAATCGGTCTCCCGCTCCCGGCTCTAGAAATCCTATCATTCAAGGTCTCGCACCTTGAAATACTTACAAACTCCCTGATATTATCCTGCAGCATATCATGATATCTCACCTTCTTCATTTCCTCATCTACTGCCTACTGCGGTACCAACAAAACCCTCTCCTAGAACCTGGCAGTGATCTCTGCCACAATCTTAGTAGTTTGGTGGAGATCCAGAAACTCTCGTGCCAACTGCTGCACCTCAATCGCCGGTGCAAACTCAGCTCAAAACCTGGTCGAGAAGTCATGCCATGACATAGCATCAACAACGTTATCCCCCAACTCACTACCAACCCTTTCCCACTAATTCCGTGCCTAGTCCTTCAATAGGCAGGAATAATATATGTCCTTCGCCTCCTCGGGCAGAAATTCGTCCTGAACACGTTAGCCATAACCGCTAACCACCTCCTACTGACAATGGGGTTCCTCTCCCCATGGAATGCAGGAGCTCCAAAAGCACGGAACTCCCGGAAAGAAAGAGCGCGGCCTCAAATGATAGTTATAACCTCCGCACAGAACGAGCCCAAACGCTCATCCAATATCTCCGAAACACTGCGAGAAATATCTGACGAGATGAACTCCCGCAACTGCTCGCTAATCGACTCAGCACCTGCACCTGAGCCGGAACCCGAACCAGAACCAGAGCCAAAACCTGAACCACCTGCATGAGTGCTCATATTCAAACTGAGACACAACAAGCCAACGATCAGAACATACTCATGAATCCTCTTCCCACAAGCTTGTTAGATTCTCCAAGCCTTTCCCTGATTCAAGTATGGTTCCTGTGCTTTCAGTAGTACGGGCCCAATACTACCTTCCACACGTATCCTTACATTCATCAACAATCATCCCGAATCCTATAAGCCACATACTCAATCTGATGCACCCAAAAACTCACTAAACAGCACAACAAAGCCCACTGAAGCAACCCCTAGGCGTACCTAGGTTCCCGACCTCACTCTACCATCAGCTACCGAAGAGCTCTTTATAATGCTAGTAATATACCTCATGAATACTTTCATATTCAATTAGTATTTATCTCCCATTACTTAAGAGTTCCACAAAGCACAAAGCAAGCTGAATTCGAGCAGTAACACTCCAATCCATAGGACGATCATAGGACATTCAACCCGCATACCACCACTCCTGCTAGGATTCTACCCTTACTGCCGGTTGCCTTATGCATGCAAATTATACACAGAACAGGATCAAATAGACTATCGAATAAAAGACTCTATCCTAGGTCCACAACCAGATAAGGAACAGGAAATAAGGCCACATGAATTATTCTAGCGCTATAAGATCCTAACCGTATACAATTTATAAAGCATACACTTAGCAATTACTAATTCCAATAGATATTCCCGTCTCAACATAACATCCAATACACCCAATACAAAAAGGTATGACATATATTAAGCCAATCTATCCCGGACTAATCAGCTCTAGCATACAAGTCTACCAGCTCATACAATAGACATACAAGGCATCTCTCCTAGATTCTATCATCCAAAAACTGAGCAGATCCTTAGCCCTAACTAGCATGCGATTCACATATTCATAAATAAAGTCATATAAAATAACACGTATGGATATTTTGGGAAAACATACTTGAGCTCGGGTGATTGCATGCACCACACCCTTTCTTATCTTAGAAAACTCTTTTCTTAAATACTTTTCTTTTTTTTGAAAACTTTACGAAATCCTCAGTTTGAGTTCAGACACACCCGAGAGTATGCCCAAATCCCTGAAACCAAGGCTCTGATACCAACTTGTAACGTACCAAAAATCATGACATAAAATTTTTTGTTTTTAGATTTATAAGTCTTTAATACATTTCTTTCTCATAAAACCAAGGTAACCAAAAGTTAGAAAAAACATTATCAAATCAGAGTAATTCACAGAATGCGGAAACATGTGGTGTGTGCCCTACAATCGTCCCGAGCTCTTTCATTTGAAAACTGGAGTACCTGAAACATAAACTGAAAACCTTAAGCACAAAGCATAGTGAGTTCCCTAAAATACCATATAACATACAACCACAGAATATCATGCAACATAGATATAGTTGCCATGGGCTCCCCCCATGGTCTTTATCCGGTATGCTATGGGCTCCCCCATGGTCTTTACGTGGAATGCCATAGGCTTCTCCCATGGTCTGATATCCAATTGCCACGGACTCCCTCCGGGGTCTTCCATGCAAGTATCACATAGACAACTAGCATACCACATAACACGTAATGGGCCGATATTGGTGCCTTTAACACATGGATATAGTGAGAAGACTCACCTCCAATGTAGAAGCTCAATGAAAGGAATCCCTAGTTGCCTCCCTGATGACACCCCGAACTATCAGATCAAAATAACACCCAATTAGAAATTGGGTTCCATTCTAAGGCCCATCATCCATACTTGGGGTAAAATGACCATTTTACCCCTAGCCCAACATGAATCAAAGCTGTGGCCCAAATCCAATAACCAAAAGGCCCAAAACCAAAAGATCCACAAAGGCGCACTAATGAATTTTCCAAATTGAGCCCAACCCCATATGTGTCTTATCCTAAGCCTATAATTTCCTTTGTTGCAATTTAGATTACCTCAATTACCTCTTAGGACAAACTTGGCCAAAGACAAAAGTCAAAGTCAAAGTCAACGGTCCACGTTGACCCAACACACCGAGTTGTCCTTCAACTCGTTGTGTTTCTCCATTAACTACAAAGATCAGGAAAAATCTCATCAACTCGCCGAGTTCACTAATGACCTCACCGAGTTAGCCAGAAATCCAACAGCTTAATGCATTAAGCTGTTTCCATCGAATCTAGGAACTCCAAATCTCAGATCTCTTCCAAAATGATGTCTAAAAGGGTAAAGTTTACAACTTTACCCTTAAGAACCATCAAAATAAGTTAAACCCAAACCCTGGACTCATTAGAGTGAGGCTTGACCCATTAAGCGCTTAAACTTCAAAGGCATAGACCCAAAATGCAGATATGGCATCCAAAGGCTGGGAAATCATGTAAAGTTTCCAACTTTACGTCCATGCACACTAAAAAGAAACCCTAGGGCTCAAAATGGGCTTAATAAAGGACTTATTGCATGAATGGGATCTAGAGCCTAGTAAAGCTTGCAACTTTAAGCCATAATAGGCCATAAAAAGGCTAGATCTAACAAGGCAACCCTTGGAACACTAAACTTCTTGAACAACCCAACCATGAGCCCAAAATCAAGATAAAACCCCAAAACAAAGAGATCTAAACAATAACAAAGCAAGGTATAAACTTGATACCTTGAAGAGACTGCAACAAGTGGGGAGATTCTGGATCTAAGACTTCCTTCTCCAAGCTTAGAAACTACAAGATCTTCTAACTCCTTCACAACGCATAAAATGAACACCAAACTTTCTTCCAAGGCTCAAATGCTTGACAGTGGAGGCTACAACTCGATTTAGGGTTTTGATGACGATGGAGGCTGAAAAGGAGGCCAACCAAAGGAACTTAAGGCCTTTAAATAAGGTGCAACACCCTAAAAATTAGGGTTTCACCCCAACCACCAACACGCCGAGTTGAGGCACCTCAACTCACCGTGTTGGTTCATTTAATCCACGCGATTCATCCATCTTAAATAGGCCGAGTTGGTTCCTCCAACTCGTCATGTTCAACTCTAATAAGGCTTATTCTCAACAATTTCTCCTCAAGATTTTGGGTGTTACATCAGTATTTTCGGGATGTTACAAGTTGGTATTAGAGACTTGGTTTGAGGGATTCGGGCACACTCTCGGGTGTGTCTGAACTCAACCTGAGGATTCTTAAAATTTTTAAAAGAAAATGATTTTCTAAAAAGTTTTTCTAAGAAAAGGGGATGCGATGTGTACAATCAGCCGAGCTCAAGTAAGTTTTCCCAAAATACCCATTCATGTGATATGCTTATTTTTTGTGTATGAGTATATGAGAACCATGCTCGATTAGGGCTAAGGATCTGCTCAGGATTTTCATAATAGAATGCTAGAAGAGATGCCTTTATATTCCTGTTGATTGAGCTTTTGGAACAACATGTTAGTATGGATTTTTGATTTTTGATATAATGGCATGAATTAAGTGAGGCATTGGTTTAGATTACTCGATGATCGAGTGCTGCTTGCTTTGTGCTTTTAGGGACCTCTAATAATATCGACTAAATATTAAGCGAATACATTAGGTTACATGTTGTGGGGATTAGATAATCTTAGAAGGTTAGGTTTAACTCTATTGTGCAACTCTTGTTTAAGTCCAACCGTTATAGTGTGAGACCTTGCAGTTGGAGAATTATTCAGTGCCTGTGGCATGTAATTGTATTTATGAGGAGGTTAGAAGGTATTAGAGGGAGTTTGTTTTGCATCTAATGGATGAGAGTGGTGTGAAGGGAACCCTAG
Source organism: Lactuca virosa (assembly GCF_052849685.1). Classification (NCBI taxonomy): domain Eukaryota; kingdom Viridiplantae; phylum Streptophyta; class Magnoliopsida; order Asterales; family Asteraceae; genus Lactuca; species Lactuca virosa. The sequence goes on along the minus strand of NC_136433.1, from coordinate 309,335,893 downwards.
GAAAGCATAGGAAGAATGTTAAAATGTGTTTGGGTGAGCGTTTTAGAGAGAGAGAGAGAGAGGGAGATTCTAGGCGGAGAATATAGGAAGAATAGCAATGCTGGTAGATTAACTAACACCATAGAAGCAAGTTAGTTGGAGAATGGCTTTTTATGTTTTGTGGCCCATAAAATGTTAATGCTCGAATGTTGCTTGCTTTGTGATTTGTGGGACCCATATTGATGTGGGCTAACTATTAAATGAATATGTTAAGTTACATGCTGCAAAGTTTAAATAATTCTAGAATGATTGATTTGGCCCTACTACGCAACTCTCGTTTGAGTGTAACCGTTGTAGGGTTGGGTCTTTTATTCAACATATTATTTAAGTTTTGTTGCATGTAGTTGTATTCACACAATATTTAGTTGATATTAGTAGGGGTTCTTCGACAGCTGATGGCAGGGTGTAGTGGGAATCCTAGGAGAGATTAGGAAGCACCTTAGAGGAATTGGTGCGGTTTTTAGCGATTTATATTCATTTAAGAGCGAGTATATGCGATTGGATCAGACGGTAGTGGACATGAGTAGTTATTTAGAGGATCTGGAACAATTCTTGAGGAAAGTATGGATATGTGTGGAAGGTAGTATTGGGCCCGTACTACTGAAAGCACATGATCCGTACTCGAATCGAGGAAAACTTTCGGGGATTCTAAGGAGCTGATTGAGGGTAGATTGTGGGGTTCGACACCATGATTCGTTGCAATGTGTTTATGTATTTTCATTTTATCAGTTATGGTTGTTCAGACTGAGGATGGGTTTGGTGATTTTTTGGCCCTTAGTGGCCATGTCAGTTTGGGTTTGAATGGTGCAAAACTAGGTGAATTAGTTAATTTGAGGTCTTGAGGGCCTTGCTCGAGGTAGCGCCAGTTGAGTCATGGGACTCAAGAAGGAAGCAATTGTAATGATCAGTTCGAGGATTTCAGCCAGAGGCTTAGCAATTACTAGATGGATTGAGATGTCACTATCCATGATGAGCATTATGTTCTTCCATCTTTTTGTTTGACCAAGACTAGTCGTTAGCTAAATACTATATTCTCAATTCTGCCTAGTGCTAAACCAAGACTAGTTACTAACTCGAGTTACCTAGTGTTAAACCAAGACTAGTCGTTAGCTAAATACTCAATTTTACCAAAGTTTGACCAAAAAGTCAAACTTGTCAAAAAGTTTGACCAATGATTGACCCACCGTGCCATGGCCAACCCCATGACCACGCCGTGGCAACAATTCGACAAAATATAAGTGAGACTTGCATTCCAGCGGGTCGTGGCCAACACCGCACCGCGTTGTGGTGAACGTCCTAACAACTTAGTCCATTAAGATTTTAACCACTAAGTCTAAGCATCCAACTTTTCAGATAAGGTTCTTAATAGCTTCTTAATGGATAAAGTTTCCAACTTTATCCATTAGGATGGTCCAAACAACCAAGATCTAAACTTTAAGTCTAAAAAAGTCTAAGAATGCATCTTTCTCCACTTAATACATTAAGTCAAAGCCTCTAACTTTCAGTGCTCCTCATGACTCTCCGTCCGACCTTGCCCTAGTAGAATAGAATCCTACACTTCCTCCCATAGAGAAGCTCAAAAGGAGGCATACCGATACTAGCATGGAAACTATTGCTAGAAGAGAATTCTGCCAGCGGTAAGTAGGTGTCCCAACTCCCACCAAAATCTAAAACTCAAGCCCTCAGCATGTCTTCTAAGGTCTGAATTGTCATCTTGCTCTCTTCTTCAGTCTAAGGATGATACGTAGTGCTAAAGTGTAATTGTGTACCTAACTACTCATGATATCTCTTCCAAAACCTGGAAGTATAAAGGACATCTCGATCGGAAACCACTGATACCGGTACACCATGTTGGGAAACTACCTCTCTAACATAGATGCCTGCAAGCTTCTCCACATAGGAACTCTCCCACATAGGCACAAAATGGGAGTTGTTGGTCAACCTAAAAACAATCACCTAAATAGTGTTGACTCCACGAGGAGTCTTTGGGATCTTTGTGATAAAGTCCACATGGGAATCTTTAAGGGTTACAGCTTGCCATGAGGTCTCTAGTGCTCGGCCTTGACCATCCGAGATGTCATACATTTCTCCACGTACCAAGCTATTTCCCTCTTCATGTAGGGCCACCCATAACTGAGTCTCAAGTCCTTGTACATCTTCGTTGCACCAGAATGGATAGAAAATATGGATTTGTGCGCGTCCTTCAATAACGTTTGTTGAACCCACTCGGAACTAGGACCCAAAACCTGCCACACTGAGTTAGAGATCCATGTTTATCAGTGATAAAGGTAGCAATCTGAAACCTGATCTTCTCTACATTTTGAACCGCCTCCTTAAGCCCCTCGACTTGTGCCTCTCTCATCAAATTCAACATTGGCGGAGTTACTGTCATCCTCAAATAAAGGTCTCTGATAGTATCGACCAACATATTGGCCTTCCATGGATGATAAAAAAAATCACAATCATAATCATTCACCACGTTGAGCCACCTATGCTACCTCATATTTAGGTTTGGCTGATCCATCAAATATCTCAAACTTTTGTGGTTTGTGTAGAGGGTACATCAAACCCTATATAAATAGTGATGCCAATTCTTGAGGGAAAAAACCACTACCCCCAGCTCTAAATCGTTAGTATGATAATTCGCGGCTTCAACTTCCTCAAAGCGTATGCTATCACTTGGCCCCTCTGCATAAGTACAACACCTAATCCCAAAATCGATTTATCACATTAGACCGCAAAATCATCTACGCCCTTAGGAAACATCAATACCTCAAATGCTTCCTACTGCTTAGGCCCCATTGAAAATGAACACTCCTCTTCATTAACTGAGTCAAGGGAACCACGATCTTTGAGAAATCCTGGATAAATCTCCTATAATATCCTGTTAACCCAATGAAACTTTGAATCCCAGATGGAGAATTCAAAAACTCCCATTTCATCACTATCTTTATCGTACCCGGATTGACCAATATACCATTTTGGTTGACGATATGACCCAAGAACTGCACCTCGTGCATCCAAAACTCATATTTCAAGAATTTGACATAATGACTCTCCCTTCGCAGAGTCTTAAGAACTTCACTCAAATGATCCTCGTGTTGCTCTATGGTCTTAGTGTAGAGCAAAATATCATCAATAAATACAATCAATAGTTGATCCAACATCGACCTTCACACCCGGTTCATGAGGTTCATGAACATTGTCGGTGCGTTAGTGAGCCAAGTAGCATCACCACAAACTCATAATACCCATAGTGAGTTCTAAAGGGCTTCTTCTAAATATCCTCATCCTTGACCATAAAGTGGTGGCATCCTAACCTCAACTCAATCTTGAAAAACCAAGATGCACCTACAACTGGTCAAATATATAGTTGATCCTCATAAGTGGATAATGATTCTTCACTGTAAGCTTATTCAACTCCCCCACCCCTCCGAATCAATGCACATAGGATGTGATCCGTACTTTTTCTTCACAAAAAAATAGATGCTCCCCAAGGCGAACTACTCGACCTAATAAACTTCAAAAGCTCCTGAAGCTGCATGGACAACTCTTGCATCTTGGGAGGTGCAATTCCGTAAGGTGCTTTGGCTATCGGAGCCACACCTAGAACTAGGTCAATCTTGAACTTAACATTCCTCTCAAGGGGTACTCCCAAAAAATCCTCAGTGAACAAGTCAGGAAAATGTCGCACAACAGGCACATATACAATGGTCTTTTTCCCCCAAATCGAGTATCCATTACATATGCCAAATACCATAAACACTCGTGTTGTAAATACCTACATTCCCTCATGGATGAACAAAAGGTCGGGCCGCTCCATGCTCCATCGCCATAAATAACTAGCTCTCTCCCACTTGGGGTTCGAACTCGCAGTACCTAATGCTTACAATCAGTCTTAGCCCCAAACAGTCTGAGCCAATCCATACCTACAATCAACTCTATTTCTATCAAAGGAATAGGAACAAAATCAATCAGAAACCTCTCTCAGAGCATCTCTAACACACAATCCCGGTAAACACTAAATGCACTCACGATATTTTTAACATCCCAAAACAAGAGTATTTTTTTTTCATTTTTAAAAGTCATTTCCATGAAATCCATAAAGTATTGAAATCATTATTTTGAACCAAAACCATGAAAATCAGAGTATCAATGTAATCTCTCAAACATAAATTATCAGGGTAAGGTGTACAATCACGCATTCTCCTTTCCCCGATCACTTGAGGTACCTGAAACATTTAAATCAACAAATGTAAACCAAATCTTAGTGAGTCCGCACAAAATACCCTACAGACAATACATATACAGTGCATGCACACATGAGCCTACACTCTGACTGGATCACCTCGCAAGGCCTATGGTACACCTAGACTACTCTTCTGAGCCTTTAATCTAACTAGACTGCCTCGTAGGGCTACAATGTAGTTGGACTGCTTCCTTGGTCCTACAGTCCACCTAGACTGTCTCACAAGGCGTATAGTACACCGGGACCACCCGGGTATCTTGGCCAACAACACAAAGCAGGAATGCATCAACCCAACCACAATATGTCGACATATGCAAACAAACAGACAATAAACAACAACGCAGGTAATCATAATAGATCTACCAAACTAACAAATCAAAAGAGCATCTAAACATCCTACACACAACGATACATATTGTCGTACAAAGTATAGTGATAAAATTCACATTGCTGTTGGACAAGAATCACCATGGCTCATAGAAAATGAGGGCTAGCTCAACCACCACCAAATTATACAAAGAAGGTCAAACCTTAGTCTATAACACTAAACCCTAAAGTTTGACCTTAAGTCAAACCTAGCCAAAAAGTCTACAAAGTAAACATTTGGTCAAATAGGAACCTTATGCTGTTCTATGGGCATCAAACGCTCACTACAAGAAAATACAGTCGATTTCTTTTTGGCAGAACCAACTCGCAAGCGAAACAGGACCTGTGCTCAGGGAAAGTGCACCGTGCTTTTGCTAATTTTTCAATTTGTTTTGTCTTAAGCCATTAAGTCAAGGCTCTAACTTCTAGATCCGAACTCCCACAATATCCTAATATATAAAGCTTCCTTGTTTATCCATTAACATTAACCCAATCCACAAGATCTAAACATAAACATTAAAAAGGGGCTAAAAGACAACCTACTTTGCATGGCCAAGAGAATAAGATCCAAAATTCCAACTTTCTTACTAAGAATGGTCCAAATAATAACTTTAGGTGCTTAGAAAGAGATTGAGTCATTACGCCAAGCTCATTACCAAAATGGGATGAAAACCATAAAAAAGGACCAAAAGCTAGATCTATCATATAAGAAAGAAAGTTGGGAACTTTATACTCACAAAGGTCTAAAAGATTAGCAAGCTTTTTGGATCTATGACACCCCTTTGCTTCCACACACCAAGATGGAGTCTTCTAATTCAAGTCTTGAACAGACAAATGGAAAAAGTCAGCTCTCAAGAGGATTTTAAGCTCAAATATGAGAGGGGAGGCAAGGATTTGTCAAAAGTCTCTCTAGGGTTGATGGAGGCTGAGAATGATCTGACCCTAGAGGCTTAAGTATGCTTAAATAATCATTAAACCCAAAAATCCAGTAATTGGGCTGTGCCGAAAAGCGCGCCACACATTCTTTATAAAAAACGTCCCATGTTTTTGGGTTTGCTTCACAATTTGCAGTTTTCAATAAACTTGAATAGATTAAGGCTAATGTGAAAGTACATACTAGGAAATAGATGTTACAACTCTTCACCACTTGAATCAGATTTCATCCTCGAAATCAACTGTTGTAAACAATTATGGGTAGTGCTCCCTCATCTCCTCCTTGAGTTCCCAAGTCCATTCAGAACTTTTTCGGTGTTGCGACTACACCTTAGCCAAGGGCACCACCTTATTGCCCACTGCCTTCATCTTCCTACCAAGAATCGCCACTGGCCTTTCTATGTAGTTCAGACGTTTGTCGACCTGAATTTCGTGTAATGCAACAACCGTTGCATCATCCATCACACACTTTCGAAGATGGGAAACATGGAAAATGCTATGAATCTGGCTTAACTCCTTAGGTAGATCAAACTGGTAGGCCACCTTACCCACCCTGGCCACTACTCCCACTGGCCCTTCTACGTAGTTCGGGCGCTTGTCGACTTGAATTTTGTCTAATGGAACCACCACTACATCATCCATCACACACATCTGAAGCTAGGAAACATGGAAAGTGTTGTGAATTTGGCTCAACTCCTCAGGTAGATGTAACCGGTAGGCCACCTTACCCACCCTGGCCAGTAATCGAAAAGGTCCGATGAACCGGGGGCCCAAGTTACCCTGCTTCTCGGAGCGTATAACACCATTCCAAGGTGATACCTTCAACAGAACCATATATGCAACATGAAACTCCAACTCAGACTGTCGCCTATCAACATAACTCTTCTGTCGGCTCTGTGCTGTCTGCAACCTCTGTCTGATCTGTTGGATAAGTTCTATCGTCTGGAGCACCACCTGAGTGCTCCGCATGCCACTGTGACTGACCTCTCCCTAAAAACCTGGAGTCCAACATCTCCTCCCATATTGTAGATCATACGGAGGTGCATCGATGTTGGAATCATAGTTATTGTTGTATGAAAACTATGCTAATGGAGGTTAGGAGTCCCAACTCCCACCAAAATCGATAATGAAGGCTCTCAACATATCCTCGAGCATATGGATAGTCTGCTCACTCTGACCATTTGTTTGTGGGTGATATGCAATGATGAACTACAATTTAGTGCCCAACTCCTCATGAAACCTCTTCCAGAACCTGGAAGTAAATCAGACATCACAAACAGATACAATAGAAGTTGGCACACCGTTGCGAGGAAAAATCTCTTGCACATAAACATCAGAAGATTCTGTAGCTGAAGAACTCTCCCAAATAACAGGGAATTGTTACTCTTGGTCAGGCATTCGACAACCACCTAAATGGCGTCAAATCCTTGTCTGTCCTTGGCGGCTTTGTGTTGAAATCCATAGTGATATGTTCCCATTTCCACATGGGAATCTCCGAGGGCTATAATTTGCCATGCGGTCTCTAATGCTCCGCCTTGACCTTCCGATAGGTCATGTATCTCCCAAAAAACCAAGCTATCTCTCTCTTCATACAAGGCCACCAATAACTAAGTCACAAGTCTCGATACATTTTTGTGGCTCCAAGCTGAATCGACTACCGTGACTTATGCTGTGACAACCATCAAAATTCGAGATAGTTCTAGATTTGGATAAACTTAGTTGCACGTATAGGCACGACACATAATAGACTTAGTGTGACAAATCGAAATTTCTATTTGGTACAACCATTCACCTCATTAGAAGTTAGATTTGTTTTTGCTAACTTTTAAGCTGTTTGGAGTCAGTTTGAGTGTTCTAAAGCCAAATACTTCAGGAGTTAATTATAGGAAGTATACTTTAGAGTTTGTTGTGCATCATTTATGTCTCAAAACTCCAAGAGTTTGGAGTTTACGGCCCCAAGCATGGAGTTTACGGCCGTAAACTCTAAAGAGTATAAATATGACACTTAGTCATTTTTGGCTCATTCTTCACCTTCCATGCTCAAGAACACCCTCATTCTCTCTCAAGTATCATAAGATCTTCTTCCAAATATTGCGAAAATGTAAGTGTTTTCTCTCTTGATTTGTTGTTACAACACTTCATCTAGTGTTTATGCATGATTTCACCATGAAATCTTGTCATTTTCATAGATCTTCAAGTGTTCTTCAAAACACCAAGAACACGAAGAACACACACTAGTGTTCTTGGACCTTAAACACTCTTACAAGCTTCCTATAAGTAAGTACACTCCTCCTAACTGGTTATGTGCTTAGATTACTTGTTAAACCATGGAAAAACACCAAGAATCCCCAAGAACACATGGTTTTACGGTCAAGGCATCTCCTTGAACCATAAACACCATCAAGTGGTGCATAAGTGCCACCATTTCCTTTTAGGGCTTGGATATTGGACTAGAACCTTGCATGCATGAGCTAAAGACATTAAACCACGAAATGGTAGGAGTTACCATGGGTTTACGGCCGTAAACTCATGGGTTTATGAACGTAAACTCCATGGGAGTTGGTCCCAAAACCGTAAACTCCAATGAAGGGCCATTTTGAGCCCTAGTCCCTTCCTAAGCCTTGGATACAAGTATAGATCACTTCCTTGTGTGGTATAAGACCTTAAAACTCAAAATGGTACTAATTACCATGAGTTTACGGCCGTAAACTCATGGGGGAAATGACCATGGGCCGTAAACTCATGTGTTGTTACCATATGGGAAGTAAACTCCAATGTGAGGCCATACTCTCTTTAGATACAACCCTTTAGTACTCCTAGCACTTGAATCAAAGTGTTATCCATGTATTAGGGTGTCTTTACTTGATAAATTGGTTGTTAAATGACTAATTGGATACATATATGTATCATTACATGTTAAATAGGATCCGTGTGTGTGTGTGTTCAAGTCCTCACTTGAAACTTAGCATCCTATCCGACACTTCCATCCAAATCACTCACTACAGGTGAGTTCATACCCCTTAATTAACCTTTGAAATGGTTTTAAATGCTTTTATAAGGGGGGAATACAAGTTGAACTATTAGTTTATTATATCAATCACATGTGATTAATAATTGTCAAGCAAATAGATTTTTGCATGTTAAACTGTTTTATCCAGCTAAAGGTTTTTCATATATTACTTTCAAATCTCTTTTAAAGTACTATAATCTCTTTTTAAATTACTAAACGTTTATCAAAGTCTTTTTTTTAAACTTATATTCTTGTTAGATTCATGTCTATATAGATATAGTTACATAAGTAGGGTTTGAAGGACTTAGGACTGATAGCCTGCTTTATTTCCTGTTCCTTGTTTGGTTGTGGACTTAGAGCATTCGATTATTTGTCCGAGTGTCGTTGAAGTCTTGTTATATATTATGTATATCTGTTTAGATATTAAAACTTTTACTCCAGTTCAGCGCCTTTGGGTAGCAAAGGTACCTATATAACCTCTCAAGTAAACTATAATAGGTATAGTTTAGGAATCAACGATAACTTTTATGAGGAGAACCTAGCTATATCAATATCATAAAAATGTACTTTTAGTAAAAAGAAACGTATATTAGAAATCAAAACACGAGATACAACCTCATGACGCGGATTTCACCGTTGTCGAGTTGGTAACCAGAGTCTCCTGGAGGGAGAGCGGGCATTGTGTGTATAGATCTATACAGGACAGACCATCCCACATCCTGACTGCTAGCTACAGTCCCGGCCGACCAAGCCAAGGGGTGACAAATGTCACACTTGTTTCGACGTCAACAGATCGTCGTGTTTACATCCGTCAATCAGTATGGTTACGGGTATCTTCACATTTACCTTATAGTTCATGGATTTAAGGTAAGAAGTACCATGGTAGTTTCTACCTATAAGACTACGGTACTATAATATTTTCCCTAATACATTAACTTAAGACATTTTGACATAAAACGATAATGTAAAACTATATTACGATAATGATAGTAACATTTGGGGAAAAATGCTATTTTAACATAAAACAGTCGGGTTCTGGTAGAAGACTGCTTTTGGTAAAGGAACTCATTCTTTTAAACATGAAACAGTTGAGTCTTGGTAGAAGACTACTTTTAATAGAAAATATAGGATTTTCAGGAAGGAATTCAAATACTCTGTAAACTTTTATCACCATCTTCTAATGAGATTATTTTGAGGAAAAACATGTATTTATATCAATGTCATTAAAATACTTATGAACTCACCAGCATTAAAATGCTGATACTCTCTTTCAAAATAACTTGTATTCTCAGGTCGTCAGTAGACAGGTACACTCCGGGAGCTTTTTGCGAAGTCAGCCTTGTACCGAGCTGCATCTTATGTTATTCTCTATATTTACTTTTGATGTTGTTGCTAAATGTAACTTATGTAAAAACTTATACTATTAATGCAATGGTTGTTGTACTTTGATTTCTATACTACATGTGTTGTGATACTTGATATGATGTCCTCCACCCCAGAACGTTTCCGCCGTTCCGGTTTTGGGGTGTGACAGATTGGTATCAGAGCATTGTTTATAGTGAACTCAGTATATCAAATCATAAAAGATATACAACCTATAATTACAATGGGATAAAACACTCTGACCAAGAGTTATACTTTAAAATATAACCGTATTTTACAGAAGTATAAATACATCCAGAATATAAAAGCCCGAACAAGTATCACACGAAGAACAAGAATAAAAGTCTTCGGATGTTGAGCATTACCGTCAAACCTGGGCAGTTATGTAATCGTAGCTGGAATAAATATAGCCTGATCAACTACATTTATTCGAGATGCGACTAACGTGTGTTTGGGAGTGATGGTGGTGTTGCAATGAATCGGAAACTTACCATATAGGAATGATAGAGCCGAACATAAAGTTTAAAATACTATAGGAGTATTTTATGATACTATAGACTAACAATAAACAAGAAATCATGTCCAGAAATTCTAGAATCAAGCGCGTAATTAAAATACTATAGGAGTATTTTAGGAACCATGAATAACCTTGCGTGAAAACTAAAAAGACCCTTATGGATCAGTCTATGATTACAGAGTGTATGCTCCCAGGGTTATATATAGTGAGGATCTCATAGGCTAAGGATATGTGGTTTCGCTCTACTTCCTTTTCCTTGTTTGGATGTGGATGTAGAGTAGTATCACGTATTCGAAGGCCTATTAGATCTAAGTTATATATGATTTGTGTACACTATGTAATTGTAGCAGGACTCGATATGGATCACCCAGTAAAATGTTTTAATAATCTCTTAAGATTCTTTAGACATTCCCATTCTCGCATAAACCCCTTTAGAAAACCTATTCTACTTTAGCAATCGGCAGAGGGGTCGATAAAGACCCGGAAGAGGTTCATTGAGGAGATTTCCAAGTAAGAAATAATTGAACAGTGATGAGACTATTGAAATCGCCATGTGCCTATACCCTTTTAGGAACATCGGTAGGAAATTCGCCTGAACTTCTGAGATTCCAGTCATCCATTATGAAGTAACGACGATCAGAGTCAGAATCGGAAGTAAGGCGGAATAGAAATTCAATATGTCTACAGGAGAAGAGAACCCTATATAAGTACCCGAAGAAAACCAACGTTTATTCCAGTCAAGAGTGAACGGAGAACAGAAGGAGCCAATGTATGAAACCTGAGAAGTGTTCTACCCCTGTAAAGTCACACTAATAACCCATAAATTAATACAACTTAGTGAGCTAGTGATTACACTACTCACACTATGTGTTAGGCAAATCGTCTTTCCCGTCGCGACTAAGATAAATAAATCGGATCACAAAATCTCGATTGAGAGTGTTTAGCCCTAAAACTTTCATGAGCCTTTTCTTGTGTAATCTTCGTTTCGAAATTCTTTCAAATCTTTTCAAAGCCGGAGAGTGAACCTCTCCAGCATAAAGATAACTTAGTTGGAACGACACCCGATTTATGGCTTTCCGATACACTGACTTCTACCATGTTACCAGGACTGCATCATAGGGATGTAGGTCGACACTTAGAGAACCATAACTAAAAGCACGGGAAAAATTTATGCCTATATTAGTAAAGAAAGATACGTCTAGGAGTAACCATCATTTCTCATCAACTTGTGTTCCTCATCGTGTAGGAAAAACCATGCCTCCGAAGAAACGTAACAAGCCCGCTAGCAAGACACCGACTCTTCAGATCGATGAAGCTACTTTCCAAGCTGCAGTTTCAGCAGCCGTAGCAGCTGTCATGGCTCACCTGAATGCTAACAACGCCAATGTTAGCAGGAGCACTATCGGGAATCCCGATCATAACAATGGACAGCAGCAACCAGCACCAGTGTGTAAAGCCACCTAAGAACTTCAACCTAATCCACTGAAAAGAAAGTTTGGGAACGAGGAGGGAAGTACCTCGACTCAAGGACCCTCCGAAGGGCAGCAAGCTGAGGTAGACAATACCCCTGTGAACCCGCCTGACTCGACACCAAGAAGACCATACCCTGGAAACTTTCCCCACTGCGGCAAATGTGACTACCATCATTATGGAGTCTGTCGAGAACCCTTTTGCATTAGGTGCAACATGAAGGGGCATACCGCTCGCAACTGCAGAACCCCGGTTGAATTCATTACATCAACCACCAATGTTGGGACCAATCCAGTATGCCACCTATGTGGTGAAATTGGGCACCTCAAAAGGGACTGCCCAACTGAAAGAAATGACAAGGACGCAGGAGGAGTTTAACCCTAATACCTAGGGGAAACATCAAGGAACCCGGTAGAGTTTTGGTACGCCTCTCAACCTTAAGTAGCTAATCGAAAACTTTAAATAATCAATTCTAATTGAAATTACTCCCTCGTTAAGGCAAAAGTCGCAGCACTGTTGTAAAACTTAAAAACCCATCAGGTAAAGCTATGGTGGCTTAGTATATACGTTAAGGCCATTTATAATTAGGATTGATAGACCTCGAGTGAGTGATGCGGCCTTATCTTCTGTTCCTCGTCTGGTTGTGGATTTAGGGCGGAGTCGCTCAGTCAACAGTCCTTTTAATCTTAATTATACATGACTAGTGTATACTAGACGATTATAGAGAGGCCTCGTGAGAAATCTACTTATGAGAAGTACATCCTTCCAAGGTATCAGGACCCCTAGCGTTCAGAGTCAGTCATGTCGGTCCAAGTATTCGCGGTAGTAATACCATGGACGAAACCGAAACGCTAAGAACTTGTGTGCTTTGTTCAGCACATGGTCCTATCAGTCTCCATTCTATATCGTGTCGATGTTCGTTAATTTCGACACTACCGTCAGCCATGGTTCGACTTGGTTCGACCATGCGAGAATTCCTAGTGCTGTGTAAAAAGAACTTTCACATTATCCTAAGCGTCAAATAAAATTTATTTCGAACCTAAGAGAAAACCTAATGCGAACCATCAGTCGTCTCTCTCATCCAACCTTCAGAAGTACCCAGGAGAGGGGTACCACGCGCTGTTAACCAACCCCATTAGACATTAAAACCAAAAGCGAAAGGCACTGAAGATATTCTGGAAGACAATTACCGCCTGAGGCCTACTCAGTAGATCCTCCAGAAAGACCACTTGCACCGCACGATCTAGTTCGTGAATCAAGAGAAATAGATAATGGGATTAACTTTCTACTACTGAGTGTATGCATTAGAGTGGTATAATTTAGGTCGATAAGATTTAAGATGTGTGCTTCCGCCCTACTCCCTGTTCCTTGTTTGGTTGTGGGTTTGGGGTGGGGCCACACATCTGAACATCCTGTCAGTCTCAATTTTATACGACTTGTATACACTGAGTAATGGTGATTGAGCTGAGTATGAGGCCAACCACGAACCTTAAAATAAAACCCTTCATCATATACCCATAGGAAAGGAGCTGAAGTCAAGAGAACCATTGTGGGTTGAGCTACTAAAATGACTACAATTTCGAAATTGTTGTCATCCCGGTCAAGCCAACATAGTAGCTGACACTCTCAGTTAGGAAAAGTAACTCAAGTCGTAAGAGTCAAAAACATTAACTACGACCATCCATTCACGCCTGATCCCACAAATTAAGCATCTCAGTAGTGAGCCAAGAAACCTGAAAATTTGTGACAGGTTAAACTCTAAGAAGAATGGATGGGGAAACTAGAGGTTCTGAGTGACAGATTCTTATGCCCTTTAAGATTTAATTTGGATAAAGAAACTCGGTAACATCGGAAGAGTAGCTGCAAGGGATGCCCGCACTACTCAAGCACTTCGTTCATCTAGATACAGACGAGAAGTGCCTAGGTCGGAAGGAGTTGTGATAGTGCCTTGCCATGTAATAAAGTTACCATCGCCCTATAGATGATAGTCTGCATTCACTAAAGTTGATACTAGGATGCAAAGACCCGCATGATTTCCTCCGCGACCAGGAAGGCTTGAGTAAAGTAGGCAGCAAGTTGCGTTAAGCTTTATAACCCAGGTCATAAAGAGACTGGGGACTAGACACCAGTCTAGGTGTTAGTCAACGGGTTACACAAGATCACACACTCCCTACAAACTTGAGGAAGAAGACACAATGGAAAAACTAATAGAGCATGTCATAGAGATTGCTAGACTACTAGGTGTTCCAAGGAATATGATCTCTAAAGAGATAGTAGAACCACCTCCCGAAAAAGTCAATCACTTCAGAAAATATCTAAGGGCGAAGCTAGCCCTGATCAGAGACTGCTATCCATGAAACAACAAACCAAGTGAGAGAATGATTCCTTCCGATTAGGGATCATACTGTGAAGGCATCTATTAGACGATGATAAAAATTGGAATTATCTAAGCATCCTCTGGTAAAACCCTCTATCATACTAACGTTGAGAAATTCTGTTAGAAACACCTCATGAGTCGGAAGTGCAAGTCCTTTCTGCACTGGACTGAGGTAGATTCCACGCAACCAATAGATGCCAGCATATAGTCAGCACCTTCAATGATCCAGAAAACCTCCGAAAGCCAACTAGTAGGAAATACGAATCCGAAGACGACCTGAGCTTCCTAAGAACCAATCAAAAGGACTACACCTCCAGTAAGAGAAAACTTTTGGAACTTCAAAATGGCGATCACGCCAAGTGATGATCTCACCGTGGAAGTACATTATGTTCTTGGTACTGAAGCGTTCTATTTTCCCAAGAACTTAGGATCATCAGAAATTCTTGATAAGAATTGGTCCAACATCCGTCAGATCTCAACTACATTAGGGATTCCATAAATTCCACCCTAATCTACCCACGTCTCAAACTTGAAAAAGTGCTTGTCCGACGAGACTCTTGTAATCCCACTCGACGAAATCGAAATCAATGAGAGCCTCAACTTAGTGGAAGAACCTGTAGAGATCATGGACCGAGAGGTTAAGCGAACAAAGCAAAGCCGTGTCCCGATAGCGAAGGTTCGCTGGAACGCCAAGCGAGGACCTGAATTCACTTGGGAGCGAGAGGATCAGATGAAACTGAAATATCCTCATCTTTTTGCTTAATAAATTATAACTACTTATTTGCTTAAACTCTAAATTTCAGGACGAAATTTCCTCTAACGGGGGGATGATGTGACAACTCGAAATTTCTATCTGGTACAACCATTCACCTCATTAGAAGTCAGATTTGTTTTTGCTAACTTTTAAGCTGTTTGGAGTCAGTTTGAGTGTTCTAAAGCCAAATACTTCAGGAGGTAATTATAGGAAGTATACTTTAGAGTTTGTTGTGCATCATTTATGTCTCAAAACTCCAAGAGTTTGGAGTTTACGGCCCCAAGCATGGAGTTTACGGCCGTAAACTCTAAAGAGTATAAATATGACACTTAGTCATTTTTGGCTCATTCTTCACCTTCCAAGCTCAAGAACACCCTCATTCTCTCTCAAGTATCATAAGATCTTCTTCCAAATATTGCGAAAATGTAAGTGTTTTCTCTCTTGATTTGTTGTTACAACACTTCATCTAGTGTTTATGCATGATTTCACCCATGAAATCTTGTCTTTTTCATAGATCTTCAAGTGTTCTTTAAAACACCAAGAACACCAAGAACACACACTAGTGTTCTTGGACCTTAAACACTCTTACAAGCTTCCTATAAGTAAGTACACTCCTCCTAACTGGTTATGTGCTTAGATTACTTGTTAAACCATGGAAAAACACCAAGAATCCCCAAGAACACATGGTTTTACGGTCAAGGCATCTCCTTGAACCATAAACACCATCAAGTGGTGCATAAGTGCCACCATTTCCTTCTAGGGCTTGGATATTGAAGTAGAACCTTGTATGCATGAGCTAAAGACATTAAACCACGAAATGGTAGGAGTTACCATGGGTTTACGGCCGTAAACTCATGGGTTTACGACCGTAAACTCCATGGGAGTTGGTCCCAAAACCATAAACTCCAATGAAGGGCCATTTTGAGCCCTAGTCCCTTCCTAAGCCTTGGATACAAGTATAGATCACTTCCTTGTGTGGTATAAGACCTTAAAACTCAAAATGGTACTAATTACCATGAGTTTACGGCCGTAAACTCTTGGGGGAAATGACCATGGGCCGTAAACTCATGTGTTGTTACCATATGGGAAGTAAACTCCAATATGAGGCCATACTCTCTTTAGATACAACCCTTTAGTACTCCTAGCACTTGAATCAAAGTGTTATCCATGTATTAGGGTGTCTTTACTTGATAAATTGGTTGTTAAATGACTAATTGGATACATATATGTATCATTACATGTTAAATAGGATCCGTGTGTGTGTTCAAGTCCTCACTTGACACTTAGCATCCTATCCGGCACTTCCATCCAAATCACTCACTATAGGTGAGTTCATACCCCTTAATCAACCTTTGAAATGATTTTAAATGATTTTATAAGGGGGGAATACAAGTTGAACTATTAAGTTATTATATCAATCACATGTGATTAATAACTGTCAAGCAAATAGATTTTTGCACGTTAAACTGTTTTATCCAGCTAAAGGTTTTTCATATATTACTTTCAAATCTCTTTTAAATTACTATAATCTCTTTTTAAATTACTAAACTTTTATCAAAGTCTTTTTTTTAAACTTATATTCTTGTTAGATTCATGTCTATATAGATATAGTTACATAAGTAGGGTTTGAAGGACTTAGGACTAATAGCCCGCTTTATTTCCTGTTCCTTGTTTGGTTGTGGACTTAGAGCATTCGGTTATTTGTCCGAGTGTCGTTGAAGTCCTAGTTATATATTATGTATATCTGTTTAGATATTAAAACTCTTACTCCAGTTCAGCGCCTTTGGGTAGCAAAGGTACCTAGATAACCTCTCAAGTAAACTACAATAGCTATAGTTTAGGAATCAACGATAACTTTTATGAGGAGAACCTAGCTATATCAATATCCTAAAAATGTACTTTTAGTAAAAAGAAACGTATATTAGAAATCAAAACACGAGATACATCCTCATGATGCGGATTTCACCGTAGTCAAGTTGGTAACCAGAGTCTCCTGGAGGGAGAGCGGGCATTGTGTGTATAGATCTATACGGGAAAGACCATCCCACATCCTGACTGCTAGCTACAGTCCCGGCCGACCAAGCCAAGGGGTGACAAATGTCACACTTGTTTCGACATCAACATATCGTCGTGTTTACATCCGTCAATCAGTATGGTTACGAGTATCTTCACATTTACCTTATAATTCATGGCTTTAAGGTAAGAAGTACCATGGTAGTTTCTACCTATAAGACTACGGTACTATAATATTTTCCCTAATACATTAACTTAAGACATTTTGACATAAAACGATAATGTAAAACTATATTACGATAATGATAGTAACATTTGGGGAAAAATGCTCTTTTAACATAAAACAGTCGGGTCTTGGTAGAAGACTGCTTTTGGTAAAGGAACTCATTCTTTTAAACATGAAACAGTTGAATCTTGGTAGAAGACTACTTTTAATAGAAAATATAGGATTTTCAGGAAGGAATTCAAATACTCTGTAAACTTTTATCACCATCTTCTAATGAGATTATTTTGAGGAAAAACATGTATTTATATCAATGTCATTAAAATACTTATGAACTCACCAACATTAAAATGCTGATACTCTCTTTCAAAATAACTTGTATTCTCAGGTCGTTAGTAGACAGGTACACTCCGGGAGCTTTTTGCGACTTCAGCCTTGTACCGAGCTGCATCTTATGTTATTCTCTATATTTAATTTTGATGTTGTTGCTAAATGTAACTTATGTAAAAACTTATACTATTAATGCAATGGTTGTTGTACTTTGATTTCTATACTACATGTGTTGTGATACTTGATATGACGTCCTCCACCCCAGAACGTTTCCGTCGTTCCGGTTTTGGGGTGTGACACTTAGTAACTAGAAGCTAAGTTATAAACTACTAGAAACTTGGAAACAAGTAGAATCAAAGGATAGTGTACTTAGATTTTACATTGATATGTGAATTCTACAACTACTTTAACTGTAACAACTATCCAAATTTAGGTCATTCCTTGACTCGAGCACTTCTTTACGTTTATATAGACACATCATACATTTGACCTAGTAGTAGAAATTAGGTCATAAGATTGTAGGAACTTAAGCCAAAATTGAAAACTATGACTAGTATACTTGATTCTTCAATTTCACTTGAATCTCAGAATCACTACATAGAATGCCAATAAACCGACAAAAACAAACCTCCAACATTTTTATAACTATAAAAGAGTTATAATACCATAATATAATTTAAATTCTCAAAAATTCAATTTATTTTGATATCGAAAGATTTATTAAATCCCCAAACCCTAAAAAGTCCTAAAAACTTATATTTATGAAGTTTTACATTAAAAATCCCATAGAAATTTATATAAACTCTATATTATCAAATTAAAATAATCAGGTTGTGAAATATAAGAAAGGAAATTATATTTTAATATACCAACATTTATCCTTAATTTATAAGTGAAAAATCAAGGATTTTATAAAACAATGTAAGGCTTAAGCATATTTTATAAAAACTTTAGAAATTTATAAAAATTTGAGGGAAATGATTTGAATGGGATTTATGAGAGAGAAATCCTCTCTCCTCCTCCAAAAAATCGGACCCATCTCCCAAATAAAGCTCTTCCTAACAATCCTAATCATTTTCACTTCCCATTCACTCCACCTCCCACTTTTCTCTCTCTAAAGTTTCTCTCTTCCTTCTCTCTAAAGCAAATCCGATGTCAGGAGTAACTTTTATGGGAAATATTTTTCCAGTTTATTATTCGTATATTAGCACACATCCCTGAGTTTAGGTGACCAATTTTAGTGGAGAGAAACCCCAAAGAGATGACAAGAGAGATTGGGTATTCAGAGAGACAAAATCTTTCATTTCTCTCTTTTCTTAAAACCCCACCTTCTTCCCCACCGAAAATCAGCCTCTAACACACGAAATTTGTGAAGATTTTGATTGTTTTTGAATCCCCAAATCAAGCTAAGGTAATGAAACACAAATTCCCTTGATTTCTACACAAGTTCTAGCCATTTTCTCTTTCATTTTTGGATTTCTAGAGCATGTTCTTGCTTGGAATCTTTGTTTAATATTTATGTTTGTATATCACCAATAAAAGTATATTCCATGTTCTTGAAATGGTGGTGAACCATGATCAAACCAAAGTCAAGAACAAAGGTGAACACATGCAAGCCTTATATAGCACCAAAAATCGATTTTTCAAGGATTCATTAACTTTAACTTTAGTGCATACAATTTATAAAGGTTAGAAACAAGTTTTTCTACAAATAATTCCGTTATTATGTTTTTTAATCTCAATCAAAGAAAAAGAAACCGAAATCATTGATAAAATGGAATGTTGAGCCATATTTTTATAAGTTCTACATTTTTTACTTTCTGGCAGATTTTAACCTTCAACTTTGAAAGGCCATAAATCAATCATTTCTTATCCAATTTTTTTTATTTCTTCTAGAATGCATTAGTTTGAGTTAGCTTTCACACCCATCTAACCTCCCTGAAAAATTCGAAGATTTAGATTTTTAATAATTTTTACAAAACTGTTGCTCCAACAACACTTTCCTTATGATTGCTAATTTTGTGTTGCATGTTCAAATGACTTATTCCTCACTAAAAATCTAGGAAACATTTATTTGAGGACTTAACATTATATATTCTGAGAGATAAAAAGATCTTGATTCAAAAGTCTTTTGAACATGTTACAAAAATTCTCAAAGTGATATCAATAATTTTTACCAAAATCACAAGAACCATGTTTTTTTCTATAATATATTGAGCCTTTAGGCATGTTTTCGACATCTAAAATGACAACACGAGTTTTTATAGTTTGTAAATTGTAGAAGGTGCATTCTGGAGATTTTCGGTTTTCAAGTATATCTTTTTTATTTTTGTATAAAAATAATAAGAAAATAGAGTGTTAAATCATATAAAATACTTAAACTACCAAAATAAATTTTGGAAACATTCATGAATGACCAGCACTGTAGATAAACATCTTCCAAAAAGTTTGAGCAATTTTTATTACTGTTTACTATTATTTTCGATTTTATTATTATTAAACAAAAATAAATAACAAAATCAGATTCTGAGTTTTAAAAATAACATTTATTATTTTTTGAAGCTTCTATATATCACATAACCTTCACAGAAAAATTTGAAGAATTTTCCATAACCTTTTACTATTTTTCGAAGATTTAATGTATATTAGAAGGATTAAATCAGGTAAAAATAGTAAAGCTTACCCAAAAATCATGAACGTTTACCAGGACATCTTCTATTATATTATAATCACAAATAAAAGTTATGAGGATTTATCTTAGTGGTTTACTTTTAATTTCTATTTTCTTGGTATTAAACACACTTAAATTTTAAAAATCGACTTTATTGTTCAAAAATGACTTTAAATATTTTTCCCAGACTATGGACACTGTAAAACAGTTACACATAAATTTTAAAAGCTTTTCATTACTATTTACTATTTTCCCATGATTTTATGATGTTTTTATGTAATAAATGATGGAAAAATAGTTAAAAACGTCTAAAAATCATGAAAAAGTACAAGCAAGTTCTTAATTGCAGTAAGAGCTGAAATACAAAGTTTGGGGAATTTTGGAACTAAATTGATTTAGTTTTTGAATATATAACCATTGGAACACCTCCTAAAATGTTAAATTTTAACATTTCAATAATGAGAATTTCCACTTAAATTTGTTATATAATAAAATGATTCATAGAAATCTAAATTTCACAGGAAAAAAGTATTTAACTTATCAATATTAAAATTTTGACACAATATTGGCATAATTCTATTGTAGTAGTAAGTATACTAGTATTAGATTTCGATTAGAGACTCATTAGTGTGTAACATCGTTGTAGGAGTCGATAGTGGTACGAGTGAAGCATAGTTCAAGGCACCATTTGCATTATGTCAAAGCATTGTGAGTATTCACAACCCCTATTTTCGGTTTTTAAATGTTTTGGGGGTGGAAAACCATGTCCTAACTATATATGTTTGATATATCTATATTGAATTGTATGAAACTTGATTGCTATAATTTGTATGCAACTTGAAACATGAGGTCTTATCATCTTAAGTCCCTTACACTTTACTCCAACCAGTAACTCTTTGAGCCAATGGTCATTATGAATAGCGCTATTAGGAATTGACAACTCCTCACTCGCCCGATTGCTTGAGTGCATTTTACCATGTTCATCTATGGAACGATAAGCATAGATCTTGATAGGACATCAGTCTTAATCTTGGTTGTGAACTCATTGTTGATTGTTACATGCATACAAAGATTATTACATACATACAAACTTATTTACTCATTATAGCAATGAAACTTGTTTACTCATTTTAGCAACGAAACTTGTATACTCATTTTAGCAACAAAACTTGTATACTCATTTTAGCAATGAGACTTGTTTACTCGTTTTAGCAACGACCTTTATTTCCCATGAGAATATGAAATTTGCATCTCATTTTGGCAACGTACTTTATTTCTCATGATGACAACGAACTTTGTTTATGCAAACTTATGTACTCATTTTAGCAATGTACTTTTATTTATGGAAACTTCTATCAAAACTTTTATTACGATTCATGAAACCAATATTTTTGTAAACCTGTGAACTCACCAACTATTTTTATAGTTGACGCTCGTTTTACATGCTTTTTCAGGAATCATCAAGTAAGTGGCACATAGAGACATATCACTTGTAGGAGCATTCGCATGTGTTGTCTTTCAAATACATTGTAAATTATTTTAAAAAGTTGTTCAAACTTATTGTAAATTGTAATTCTTTTTAATACTATGGTTGGTGTTGTCTTTTAACTTTTTCTATGAAACCCTTCGTACTATCGGACCCTATGTTTCCGCTTTAGTGGGGTGTGACATATACGCCTCCTCTAGCAATGTCTAACGTACTCCATCGGAAACTGGGACCCAAACTCGTCAACACTGGGTCAATAATCTCATACTATCAGTGATGAATCTATAAATATGACCCATGATCCTCTCCTTATTTCAGTTCTCCTTTTTGATTCCCTCGCCCTGATCCTCCCTGATCAAATCCAAAAGCGGTGAAATGATATTCATCCTCAAACATAAGCCTCAGATTGAAGTACTAGCCGCCTTGCGGCTCAAGGCATCAGTGACAACATTGGCCTTCCCTGGATGATAAAGGATCTCTCAATCATAATCCTTGACCACATCAATCCATCTATGTTGCCTCATATTCACATTTGGTTGGTCGATAAGATATCTCATCCTCTTGTGATCCGTGTAGATGGTGTAGGGTTTAAAATGTAGTTAGTGAGAAGTCGAAACTCTTTAAGTCTGTTAGGGTTCGAAATCAGAATGATTTCGACACTGTATGTATTTATAAGGCACATGTCGAATTCGATATTGAACGTTTAGTCCTTGTACTTTTTGTGCGTCTGTAATACCCTATCAATATGGTAAGTATTAAGGTAGATAGTATCTTTTTTGTTGTTCGTTATTGTAAACTCTCTTAAACACTTGTACTCTTACAGACATAAATGAGCCAATCAGATCTTATTTACTCGACATGTTCTTTCTGATTTCTGTGATTGATGTTGTATTCATTACTCGATTATAACTCACATCAGATGGTACAATGAAGCCCCATAAATATAGTGTCGCCAAATCTTCAGGGCAAACACCACTTCCCCCAACTCCAAGTCGTGCGTTGGATACCTAGCCTATTGGGGCTTCAACTACCTAGAAGCATATGCAGTAACACTACCTCGCTGCATGAGCACCGCCCCTAAACTTATGATCGAAGCATCACAATACACCACAAAAATCCTCAACACCCTATGGAAGGGTCAATATCGGGGCCTCACATAGTCTCTGCTTCAGAGTCTTCGTTAAGCGAGTAAGATGAAGAAAAATCTTGGAGAAATCCTGGATAAACCTACGATAGTAACCTGCTAGCCTGAGGAAACTCTGAATATCAAATTGAGACCCTAGGACTTCCCATTGCATAACCGCTTCAATCTTGGTCGAATCGACCATAATCCTGTTCTTATTGACGAGGTATCCCAAGAAGTGTACCAGTCACAACCAAAACTCACACTCAGAGAACTTCGCATATAGTCTCTCCTTCCTAAACGCTCCAAGTAACTCTCGTAGGTGCTCCTCATGTTATTCCTTATTCTTGGAATAGACCAGAATATCACCAATGAAAACAATGATCGGCCGATCGAGCATCGACCTGCATACTCAATTCATCAGATCCATGAATGTTGCATGTCTTCTCCACATCCTCCTCTCTATCTCTCATCTGGTGGTAACCCGACCTCAAATCAATCTTGGAGAACCATGACACACCCAGTAGCTGATCAAAGAGGTCATCAATCCTCGGAAATGGATAATGGTTCTTCATTGTCAACTTATTTAACTCCTGATAATCTATGCACATTCGATGAGAACTGTCCTACTTCTTCATGAACAAAATGATGCTCCCAGGGTGAACTGCTCGGTCGGATAAACTACTAGCCTAACAGCTCATGGAACTGAGAGGATAACTCATGCATCTGTGGTGGTGCGAGGCGATATGTCGCCTTGGCAATCGGGGTTGCACCTTGGATCAGATCGATCCTAAACTTCACCTTCTTCACAGGTGGCACACCAGGTAGATCTTTCGGGAAAACATCCGAAAACTCCCTAATCACTAACACATCTAAAACTGAATTCTTTCCCTCAACTCGAATATTGATCACATATGCAAGTTAACATTAACATCCATGCTGCAGATACTGCCTAGCCCGAACAACATAATAGAAATCTGACCCAACCCTAGTACCTTTGCCATAGATGGTTAGTTCTCCCCCACTTGGGGTTCAAACCACTACATGTTTCTTCTCAAAATCAATCATATCTCCAAATATCCTTCGTAGTCAACTAAAATTCACGACCTCTGGCCTTCAAGGACTCAGCCCTTCCCTGACAGCCATTCATGATCTGAAGAGTAGTAGGAGCCGGTGCCTTTCTACGGGGGATGCTACTGTTGCTGACGATAATCTCTAGAAAAATGGCCTTCATTGCAAAATTTGTGGCACCCGGTTGCCAAACGACATACTCCATCATGTACCTTCCCACAATCGTGACAAGCTCGACCTCTCAGTCCTACAAATCGGGAATCAACGAGCTTGAACCGCTTCGTTGCAGACTTAGTCTGAATTGGGGCCTACCTTTTCTCATTTGCTTGTGTCTCAATCTCAATCTTGCTCCTCCAGGAAAACGTATACAACTCTGAAAGGAAATGATACTGATGGGTCAACACAAACTCTCGAATATTAGTCTTGAGCATGCTTAAGCATCATGACATCTGAACCTTCTCTGATGTAGCATACTCTGGGAAGAAGATGGATCCCTCATCAAACATCTTAGTGATTTCTATCACTGATTCTGTCGTCTTCTTCAGCGACAGATACTCGTGGGCTAACCTCTTACTCTCTCTCGAGCAAGGGAACATACTAAGTATAAAACATCTCAGTGAAAAACTCCCATGTCACCGCGGCCCTTTCCATAATATAAAGACGCTGAGTGTCAAACTTCCACCAGTCCTTCACCCCCAGGTAAAGAGGGTTTAGTGAAAACTTCACCTTCCTGTTCTCCGGACATGAACATGTGTAAAAACACCCCTCAACATCATATATCCATCCCAAAGAAACAATTGGATCCTTGACCGCGTCTAGCTCCGGGGGCTTCATGTTGTTGAGCTCCCGGAACTGCATAGACCCTCCTCCCTGAAGTCCTGTATTTGTGATTGTTTCCGTGGATAGGGCGGTAACAGCCTCAGTGATGGGAACATAACGTTCATAAAACATCTCGATCAAAGTGTTCTTGTTAGACCCAAATATCTCTAGGATCGCCTCCCTGACTGCCAAATTTACATAATTAGTGATCAACCTACGAATCTCGTCGTCACCCAAACCTAGCATCTCTTGGCCATTAGCACCTGATCCTGAACCATTTGTAGTCACCATGTTGAAAATAAATCGGAACACGTCAGAAAATCACATTATACCCTAAGACATCACAACTCAACCAGTCATCCCTCGAAACTCGTGACTTCTTTGATATGCGTACGAGTCTTGTGCTTCTTGTATTATGAGCCTATGCTACCTTTCACACCTACCCGTATTTGTCTCAGAGGATCCTTACAAAATTCATGGGCCATTGGGACCAAAACAAATAGGGTATGCATACGCCCTACACTTACTCTTCTCAAGAGTAACTACCAATTCCTTACTTCTTCTAGCATTCTAATAATCACACACCCAATCCATGAAACCTCCACTAACACTGTGGTCGCCTTGCATATGCTAATCATACATAACACCATATTCAATAGATAGTCGAATAAGTGATTCTACCCTAAGCCCACAACCAAACAAGGAAGAGGAAATAGGGCTAAACCAAGAATTCTCAGGCTATAGAAATACTAGTTATGTACAATCATGATGCATACACTTAGCAACTACAACAATAATTTCAGCTTCATATAGCATAACAAGAAATCCCCTAGGCTATCAGGCATCATAAATTGGACAATTCTGTCGTGCAATTCCTGAAGATCCCTAGCCTATGAACTAACATGTAGTTCTAACACTTTAACATATCACCAATATACATATAATAAGTGTGGATATCTTGGGGAATAACTTTTCCTAGTGCTCCAGCTGATTGTACACATCGCATTCTCTCTTTTAGTTATTTAGAAATTATTTATGAAAAATCTTTTGCAGATGCATAATTTGAGTCTAGAATTACACGACTGTTCATCCAAATCCCCTCAAACCAGGGCTTTGATACCAACTTGTAACATCCCAAAACTGTAGTAAATATTTTGTCATATTTAAAAGACATTTCCATGAAATATATAGAGTATTCAAATCATTGATTTAAAACAAAACCATAAAAATCAGAGTATCAATATCACCTCTCACTGATAAATTAGCATGATGAAGTGTATAATCACGTCTCCGCCTTTCCCCGATCATCTGAGGTACCTGAAACATTTAAATCAAAAACTGTAATCCAAAGCTTAGTGAGTCCCCCGAAAATACCCCACACAACCATACACATATAATGCATGCACACATGAGCCTACAGTGTGACTAGATGCCTGTAGTATAGTTGGACCGCTCCCTTAGGCATACTTTCTGATTGGACCGCCTCGCAAGGCCTACGGTACACCTAGACTGCCCGAGTATCTTGGCCTATAGCACAAAGTAGGACCATCTCAGCTCAACAACAATATATCGAGATATGCAAACAAATAGATAGTAACCAGCAACACAGGTAATCATAGCCGATCTACCAAACTAATAGATCACTACAACATATCAACATCCTACACACAAGGATACATACTACAATACAAAGTATTGTGAGAAAACTCACCTTGCTTATATACACGAATCACCACAACTCACAGGAAACGAAGGCCGGCTCAACCACCACCTAATTATACAAAGAAGATCAAACGTCAATCTATGAACCTAAACCCTAAAGTTTTACCTAAAGTCAAACCTAGGAAAAAATTCTACAATGTCAACATTTGGTCAATTAGGCACTTTGCCCTATTTTATGGGTGTAGCATGCTCACTACGAGACAAAACAATCAATTTCTTTTTGGCAGAACCGAATCGCAACTGAAACCCTAAAACACGCCCCACACTTGGGGAAACTGCAACAAGAACGGGCACAATACCCGTTTCTGCAGAATTCCGATCCGACACATTACCTCAACCACAAATGTTGGAACCAGTCCAATATGCCACCTTTGTGGTGAAATAGGACATTTCAAGAGGGACTGTTCAACAAAGAAGAATAGCGGGGGAGCAGGAGGAGTTTGACCCCATAATATGGGAAAGCATCAAAGAACCCTGCTATAATTTTGGTACGCTTCCAAACCCTAATAAATAATTATAATTATAATTACTCTCTCTCATTCGAACCAAATCACAACACTCGTATAAAACTCGGAACCCTAACAGGTAAAGCTATGATGGCTTAGTGTATGCATTAGGGCCATTTATAATTAAGATTTGTAGACTTAGAGTGAGTGATTTCGCCTCATTTCCTGTTCCTTGTTTGGTTGTGGATTCAGGGCAGAGTCACTCAGTCAACTGTCTTTCCAATCTTAACTATACATGACTGGTGTACACCAAACGGTTATAGGGAGACCTAGTAGGGGTCATTTCATGAAAGTTCATTTTTTCAAATTATCAGAACCCTCGATTAGTTTGCACTTGTAATTTATGGTACAATAAGGTTCGTAGTAATAATACCAAGGATAGTTCATCGTCCTAGTAATCATTTCTTCCAGGTCGGCATAATATCTTTTTGTTCGAGAAGTTCCGACATCATCATCCGACATGGTTTGGCTTGGTCCTTACCATGCAAAATTTATGTGTTGTGTAAAAGAACTCTTCCCCTCAATCAGTCGTCAGAGGAAATTCTTCTAATCCATAACGCGAACCCTTATATAATCTCTCACTTCAAAACTTCAGAAGTACCCATGCGAGGGGTACCACGCCTTTCTAGCCTACCCAGTAGTCAATAGCCTTGAAGCGAAAAACACCAAAGAAGTCCCAGAAGTCAGTAACCACCCGAAGTATACCCAATAGATCTCCTAGAAAGACCACTCGTACTGCAAGCCAAGTTCAAGAACAGAGACTAAGAACTCATTAGGTTAATCAATCGCTGCTAAGTGTATACGCAAGAGTGGTAAATAAATTAGACTCAACAAGATTTAGGATGTGTGATTCCGCCCTATCTCCTGGTCCTTGTCTGGTTGTGGACATGGGGCAGAGCCACCCATCCGAACATTTTGTCAATCTAAATTATATACGACTAGTATACACGAGGTGATGGCGGATGACCTAAGTATGAGTCTTATCATGAACTTTAGAGCAAAACCCCGCAGGCTTACTACAACAACCGGAGATACCTGAGTGGAAGTGGTAGCAGTTTACAATGAGCTTTATAATCAAGTTAACCAAGGCAATAGGTGGACTTGATGCCATTTTTGGTGATCGTCGTCTGATGCGTGTATGGGGACTATTTTCGGATGGAAGAGAGAGAGAGGGGTAGAACACGATATTATGAGGGTAGAGAAGAGGATAGGGTTAGTTCTTACCTCAAGACCTATTGAAGCAAGAACTAGGTTGAATGCCAAGACCTATTGACACACAGCACAACACACGATAAGAGACCTATCTTATGTGAGAAATAGAGCAAATTGCAACAAGTTCAAGTGATGATTTATTCACAGAAATTGGCCCTATATATAGTTGATAGGAGCCATGAGTTACAAAAGTGAAAAGGCTCATCATTAAGATCTTTTATTTAACTAGTTCATTAACTACTAGCCAATAACTACTAGAAACTCCCAAAAACTCTTCAATTTTCGTCCATGCTACACACAAAACAAGGAAATGGTTCAAATTTCTTCCATGATCACCAACAAGTCCAAAAAAACGTGGTCACAACTTCCATGTAGCCAAAAAAAACCGGCCCACCCCATTTCAAGCCCAAATCCACGAAATCAAGCACACTCCAAAGCCCAAATTAGTAAAGCCCATATCCTTGGCAAGTAATCCATTTTTAATTGGGCTATCTAGGTCCAAACATATATCATCTCCTCCCCCTTTGAAAGGAATTGACCTCAGTTCCGCAAGGCCATCATCATCAAGATAAGGAGAGAGATCTCCGACGTTGAAAGTTGCGTGCACTCCGTATTCTCCCGGGAGTTCCACCTTGTAGGCATTGTCGTTCACGCGTGCAACTATCTTGTAAGGACCGTATGCTCGGGGAATTAACTTGTTCTTGCGATTTTCGGGGAACCGTTCTTTCCTTAGATGAACCTAAACCAAATCGTCTTCCAAAAATATCTGAGCCTTTTTGTTCTTGTTAGACTTCTGCGTGTACTAGGCATTAATGGCTTCGATACGATCACAAACCTGAGCATGTAGCTTCATCATGGACTTCAGCTTGGCATCTTCATCTTTGTGGACTAACTCTTCCTTGGGCAAAGGGATTAAATCCAATGGTAAGTAAGGATTCACGCCGTAAACAACCTCGAAGGGAGAATAGCCTGTTGCGTAGGTAGGCGAACGGTTGTAAGCAAACTCGGCGTGCGCTAATTTTACATCCCAATCTTTTGTGTCTTGTTCACCAATGCGCGTACTAAAGTGCCCAAGGTTCGGTTTGTGCCCTCGGTCTGGCCGTCCGTCTGTGGGTGGTGTGATGTGCTGAGTAAAAGCTTTGTCCCGACTTTCCTCCACAATGTGTTCCAAAAGTAACTCAAGAATTTGCAGTCAAGATCAGAAACTATTGTTTTGGGAATCCCGTGCAACTGGACGATCTCTCGGTGGTATAAATCAACAACCATACTTGCATCATCGGTTTTGTGACAAGCAATAAAATGGGCCATTTTCGAAAACCGGTCCACAACTACCATAATTGCATCTTTACCCCTTTGAGTTCGGGGAAGGGCCACAAAAAAGTCCATGGATACGTCCTCCTAGGGGCAAACTGGGACGGGTAAGGGAGTATATAAGCCTAGTTTGAATGAGCTTTTAGCCAAGTGGCACATCACACACTTGCTCACGATATTAGTTACATCCCCCAACAACTTGGGCCAAAAGAAGTGTTCTTTCAGCACCTCCAAAGTCTTGACTACTCCAAAGTGGCCTGCTAACCCACCCCCGTGTGCCTCACGAATCAATAACTCCCTGATGGGGTGTTTTGGGATGCAAAGACGGTTCCCTTTAAATAGGAATCCATCCTGCACCAAGTATTCTCCCTGTGAACCGCTATTAAATTTTACAAATACATCACCAAAATCTACATCATTTCCATAATAGTCTTTCAACGCCTCGAAGCCTAGCAAGCGAACATCGAATGTAGCCAGTAAAGCGTAACGTCGAGATAGTGCATCCACCACCACGTTTCTTTTTTCATTTTTGTACTTTGAGGAAAAGTGGAATGACTGTAAGAACTCCACCCACTTGGCATGTCTCGGGCTCAACTTCTGCTGACCATTGATATACTTCAGTGACTCGTGATCTGAATGCAAAACAAAATGGTTAGCGCATAAATAATGGCTCCAATGTTCCAGAGCCCGCACAATGGCATAAAAATCCTTGTCATAGGTGCAATAGTTCAAACGAGCTCCCCCTAATTTCTCTGAGAAGTAAGCAATGGGTCGCTTGGCCTGGATCAGCACGACACCAATACCCACCCCGCTTGTGTCACACTCTACTTCAAAAGGTTGGAAAAAATCGGGTAGCACCAAAACAGAAGCAGAACACAATCGCTCTTTAATCACCTCGAATTCCTTTTGGGCATCCGCTCTCCACACAAAGGCACCTTTCTTCAAACAATTGGTAATCGGAATCGTCACCGTACTAAAGTCATGAATGAAACGCCGGTAAAAGGACGCTAAGCCATGGAACGATCGAACGTCGCAAATGGATTTGGGGGCCGGCCATGTCTTGATGGCTTCGATCTTGGCTTGATCCACCGATACGTCCGCGTTGGACACCACATACCCTAAGAACTTCACCTCGTCCACGAAGAATGAGCATTTCTCCATTTTTCCATAGAGTCTTTGGGCTCTTAGGATCTCGAACACTTGTTTCAAATGACTCCCATGCCCCTCACGACTCTTGCTATACACCAAGATGTCGTCTAGATAACCCACCACAAATCTGCCAAGATAACATTTACAAACTTCATTCATTAGTCTCATAAACGTGCTCGGGGCGTTCGTGAGGCCAAACGGCATCACGGTCCATTCGTAAAGGCCATGCTTTGTTTTGAATGCCGTCTTCCATTCGTTCCCTTCACGTACTCAGATTTGATGGTACCCACTTCGTAAGTTGATTTTTAAAAATACAACCGACCCGTGAAGTTCATCTAACATGTCGTCAAGTCGGGGAATCGGGAAACGATACTTGATGGTGATGTTGTTGACCGCCCTGCTATCGATACACATCCTCCACGTTCCTTCTTTCTTGGGTACGAGCAATACCGGTACGACACACAGACTAAGGCTTTCTCGAACATATCCCCAGGCCACGAGCTCATCAACTTGCCTTTGCAACTCCTTCATCTCCTCGGTATTGCACCAAGCCCGGTGGTAAATCGTCAGGGAAAACGTCTTTAAACCCTTGTAAGAATTATGCCACATCATCATAGAGAGGATTTCCCGCCTCACCATATTTGGCTACCGTTAGGTACACCATGCCACCGTTGTCAATCGTCTTTTCAACCTCCCGTTCAGTGGCGAAAATCGCAAGATTCGGCTTCTTTTCTTTAGTCTTTACCAAGCGAATGTCGTGCGACGACATGGGTTTTAGTATGATTTTTTTGTTGTTATGTTTCAATTCATATTCATTACTCCGCCCTCTATGAGTCACGTCTCGATCATATTGCCAAGGACGACCCAAAAGTACGTGGCAAGCATCCATGGGAACCACGTCACAAAGGATATCATCTTTGCACGAGCCCATCGCCAAACCTACCATTACCTGCTTTGTTACTTTTACATTTTTATTGTCATCTAGCCAATTGAGCGCATAAGGTTTAGGATGGTTCATTGTGACCAATCCCCGTTTTGCCACCATTTTGCTTAATGCTACATTAGTACAACTACCACCATCCACTATTACACTGCACCATTTATCATTTACCAGACATTTAGTATGAAACAATTGAGTTCTTTGGTCGACCTCTTTGTGTGTCACCTTTGCTTGTAATGCCCGAAGGACCAACAACGTGTCATAGACGGGAGCTTCGTAGCTTTCATTCTCCTATTCTTCTTCATGTTCGGCCTCTTCCTCAAAGATGGAACTTTGTCTTTTTTCTTCTTCTAGCAACTCATCCCGGAATTCCATCGCTTCCCGTAACGTTACGACTCGTTTATTTGGGCACAAACTTTGGAAATGCTCGAAACCTTAGCACTTGTAGCATCGCACCTTGGACAAACTAGTTTCCTTGGAATCTTTAGAAGGAGTCGCGGTTTTTGGAACTCCGGAAGAACTACCCGCGGAAAAAGGATTGACGGTTGCATTCTCGGGTTTACCCCAAGACTTAGATTTCCCGAACTCGGATTGAGGGACGCTGGTTTTCCTGTATTTTTCTTGGTTTTCCAACTTTAAACACAAGCCAAAAAGAGTGTCAAAATCATAATATGGATACAAATCAACAATGTTAGCAATATTCAAGTTCAACCCGCGTAAAAACCGAGACATTTTCTGCTCCTCGACTTCATCAATATCACCCATAAGTGAATTTTTCAAATTCGTCTATATATTCAGCCACGTTCATTTTGCCTTGTTTCAACTCGGCTATTTTTCTATAGGTTTCCATGCGGTGATTAATTGGTACATATCTTTTTCTTAACTTTCTTTTTAATGATTCCAACGATGTAATTTTGTCTTTACCCTCTCGTGTTCTCTTGGCCTTAAGCCCTTCGAACCACAAAGAGGCACCACCACAAAGTTTCAGGATGGAAAACTTACATGCCTTTTCGTCATCTACATCTTTGAACTCGAACATGCGTTCAATTTTTCTTTCCCACTCCAAGTATTTTTCTGGGTCCATACCAACCGCAAATTCCGGCAACTCGTTGACTTTGAATTCTTCACTTGACCTAAGTTAATGACTTGCTTGTCTTTGAGGTTGGCGATCTTGGATGTTCCTTAGTGCTTCTTGAAGATTGTAGAGAAAATTGGGATCATTAAAATCCATAGTGACTGCAGGATTGTTTCGGCTCTGATACCACTATGATGTGTGTATGGGGGCTATTTTCGGATGGAAGAGAGAGAGATGGGTAGAACACGAGATTATGAGAGTAGAGAAGATGATAGGGTTAGTTCTTACCTCAAGACCTATTGAAGCAAGAACTAGGTTGAATGCCAAGACCTATTGACACACAACACAACACACGATAAGAGACCTATCTTATGTGAGAAATAGAGCAAATTGCAATAAGTTCAAGTGATGATTTATTCATAGAAATCGGCCCTATATATAGTTTATAGGAGCCATGAGTTACAAAAGTGAAAAGGCTCATAATTAAGAGATTTTATTTAACTAGTTCATTAACTACTAGCCAATAACTACTACAAACTCCCAAAAACTCTTCGATTTTCGTCCATGCTACACAGAAGACAAGGAAATGGTTCAAATTTCTTCCATGATCACCAACAAGTCCAAAAAAACGTGGTCACAACTTCCATGTAGCCAAAACAAATCGGACCACCCCATTTCAAGCACAAATCCACGAAATCAAGCACACTCCAAAGCCCAAATTAGTAAAGCCCATCTCCTTGGAAAGTAATCCATTTTTAATTGGGCTATCTAGGTCCAAACATATATCATCGTCAGATTAGCCAAATCCGCACCCTTCCTACAATTTTAAGGAATCACGCAAAATAAAGAAGTTAACTAGAACGTGTGTCCTAGAAATTAGTTAGACTGCACGGTGTTCCAATATCTGTTATCTCCGTTTGAGATAAAAGAATCATCTCCCAGTTCAGGCAGTCACTTCAGAAATTTTTGGGAACTTGGCCAGTCATGATGCATAGCCTACCATCCTTAAACCAACAGACATAATGAGAGGATGATTCAATCATTAGAAGTTGTGTGGAGAGCATATGTGATAGACTTTGGTAGAGCAAGAATACCCACTTATCAACTAGTCAAGTCCTTGACCATGCTAGCATTTAAGGTTGCTCCATTCGAAACCCTCTTTGGTCGCAAGTGCAGATCCTCTCTGCACTGGATTAAAGTAGGCGACACACAACTAGCTAGAGGTCCAATTTCCAGACGGCACCTTCGTTAGTCCGGAATTCATCTGAGAAACAACCAAGAAGAGAGTATAAATCCAAGAGGGACGTGAAGATCCCAGGGTCAAGCAGAAAATCTAACGCCTTCAATGAGAGAAAAACCCTTGGAATTCGAGGTTGGTGACCTCGACATGTGAAGGTCTCACCGGGAAAGGCAAGATACGCTTCGGAAAGCGTGGAATACTAAATCCAAGGTGCGTAAGATCATCTGATATTCTTACTAGAGTTGATCCAGTAGCCTATAGACCCCGACTACCTCGGGAATCCAATAGCATACACCCTACTTTCCACGTCTTTAACTTGAAAACTGGTCGTCCGACGAGACTTTTGTTATCCCACTCGCTTTGATCGAGGTAAGCGAGAACCTCAACCTTGTGGAAGAATCTGTAGAAATCCTAAACAGCGAAGTTGTTAGGACTAATCAGATCCCTATCCCGATAGTGAGAGTCCGCTTAAAATGCATAGCGAGGACCTAAATTCACTTGGGGTCGTGAGGATCATCAAAAACGTAAGTATCCACACCTTTCACCTTCGTCCACATATATCCCTTAGACTTAATTTCAGGACGAAATTCCCTTAACGGGGGGATGATGTGACAACCCGTAAATCTCTATCTTGTGAGTCAATCAATTCAATCAAAAGCCAGACTTGTTTTTGTTATCTTTTAGCCTTGTTAAGGGTCTGTTTGAGAGTTCTAAGCCTAGTACACTCAATGATTGTATGTTAGGGAGTGTTAGCTTGAGTTCATTGAGTTGTAATCGAGCTGGAAACACCATCAAAATGAGTTCACAGCCGTGAACCCTCACTTGGCCGTGAACCCTCTTATAAATAAGAGTTATGGTTCATTTTCTTCATTTCTTCAACTCTAGCCGTGAACGCACCCCATTCTCTCTCAACTTTCTTTAATCGTGAACACTTTAAAGGCTTCCAATAAGTAAGTATCTCATCCATCTTCTTCTTGTCCATTAGAAACACTTGATTCCTCCATGAAACAAACACTTATATGCATGAATCTTCAAGAGTTCACGGCCGTGAACACTCCATTGGGCCGTGAACCATTCTTAGATACAAGTAAGGTCGTGAACCATCCTTCCATGGCCGTGAACCCTTCATAGGATCAAGGTTAGGCCGTGAACACATCATGTGTTCTATGGCCGTGAACCCTCCTAAGGCCGTGAACATCCCTTGTTTGGCCGTGAACTCATTTCATTCAATCACATGTGATTCTAACACTCCATTAAGAATCTTTCCTAGTTCTGAAGGTTGTTTCCCTTACACGATTAGTTGTTATATACACTAATTGTATACATGCATGTGTCATTATATGCTAATTAGAATCCGTTTGTGCTCAGGACTTCACTTGACATACTTAGCATCCTATATCAAACTTTCATCTGAATCACTCACATCAGGTGAGTCTATACCCATATAATCTATCTCTTAAATGTTTTTAAATGCTTTTATAGGGGGGGGGGGGAATACATGTAGAACACAATGATATTGTGTTAACCATTTACATGTGAAAACAACATCCAAAAGGATTTCTTATACTCAAAACTTGTTGAAAACTCTTTTAAATCTTTGATAAACTTCTTTTATATCAAATCATATTCGTCTATCTATTTACATATAAGTATGCTTTAATAGACTTAGGACTATTTCTAGATACTTTGACTCCTGTTCCTTGTTTGGTTGTGGGCTTGGGGTAGGATCACTAGTCCGAATGTCGGTTAAATCATACTTATACTTATTAAATACATATATGAATATTAAACCCATTTTTAAGGATTATACTTAACTTAGTTGCTTATGGTTAGTAATTGAGTCTTTTTTATCCATTAGTAACAGTCAAACAATCATACTAGTAAATTGTAATAGGTATAGTTTAGAGGATTACTACTTACTACTTCTAGAACAGTAAAACTTACAAGGGTCAGTTCTTACATGAGTCAGTTCATACATGAGTCAGTTCAAACATACTATAACTAGAACAGAAAGGAACATACTATAACTAGAACAGAAAGGAACATACTATAACTAGAACATAAAGGAACATATTATAACTCGAACAAAAAGGAACATACTATAACTAGAACAGGAAGGAACATACTATAACTAGAACATGAAGGAACATATTATAACTAGAACAGGAAGGAACATACTATAACTAGAACAGGAAGGAACATTAGTTTCGACGCCAGCAGGTCGTCGTGGTAAATACTAGTCAGTCAGCATGGTTATAACGACATCACATTTTAACAATAATTAAACTTGTTGGTTTTAAGGTAGTTAGTACTTCAGTAGGGTATTTTTATACAAAACTACTGTACATCTTCATTTTCCATTACACTCATATAGTGATATTCTCACATCGAGTAATCTAAACTATTTTCTAGTAAAAATAGTCATAAACTTGGGAAAACATTCATTTTACGAGAGAACGAACTTACAAAACAGTCAAGTCTTAATAGAAGACTACTTTCCATTTTAGTAGAAAATATAGGATTTTATAGGAAGTATTCAAACATTTATATCAAAACACTTACAAACTTTTACATCAAAACACAAACAAACATTTTCATCAAACTAATGCAAACATTTGACACAAAATTACTTATGAACTTACCAGCTTAAATGCTGATCTACTCTTTCAAAATAACTTGTATTCTCAGGTCACCAGTAGACAGGTACAGATGGCCAGGTTTTGAGAAGACGGAGCGTATTCTAGACTCGTCTTTATTTTGATTTCATATTTTTTGGTGTCTTACAACTTTACATAGAACACACTTGTAGTAACTATATTATTAATGCAATGGATGATGTTGTTGCTTGTTTTACTATTGTGCATTGTTATGATACTGAACACGACCTCCTCCATCCCCGAACGTTTCCGCCGTTCCGGTTTGGGGGTGTGACATATGTACAGACAGGGGCCAGACATGAAACAACGGAGGGCGGGACCATTTTGGCATTTAATCTGTTCTGAAATCCAACAACCCTATGCGACCCTTCAAACCAGATTCCCCGTACCTTGAGCAGTTAAGATGTATTATAATAACATTTTGTATAATTTATAATACTTGGCACATGTATTCTCCCCCAAAATAAGTAAATACAAAAGAGGGGCCGTAACACTCACCTTATCGAGTGGTTAACGAGTAGTTTTGAAAACCGGAAAGTATTGTCGAGGGGTCGTGATCTCCGGGATTAGTTCGATTTCCTAGAAATTTAGATATATATTAATATTTGGGCGTGATTGGGTATTCTAATAATTCCTTGAATAATTTCCTAAGTTTTTCCAATTTAAAATTTATTTAAATAATTATTTTAAAAAAATTTTAAAATTTAATTTATTATTTTCCCCAAGTATTTAAATAAATCCAAAATTTATTTAAACTTGAAATCAAATTTAAAATTTCTAAAATATATATATATATATATATAAACATTATTTATTTAATTTTGTATTTAAATTTGGATCTGTTTTGAAAGGATTTGTCCAGTTTAGGGTAGATTTTAAACATTTTAATAAAACTTTCATGATTTGGAACTTGATTTGAAATAATTCTATATAGGGAAGGACTAATAATGGACAATTGCAAAGTTGAAGAATCATATCTATTTAAATGGAATGCATGTTTGTACAGTGCCGATCATTTACACAGGAGGTGTTAACCTCCTGTGTTCATTCGATATCCATGCATAATCATCAAAAAAAAAATTACGCATGATCTCATGGTTCTTCGGCTGTTTATTATCATCGACAATGGGAAGGAAATAAATATACAAGGTGGTGACGGTAGGGACTTACAGTGGCAGAAACACATCAGTGGCAAAAAGAGAAGGTGGGGTGCTCGTCGGTGGTGGCAGGAGGGTCCCCGATAGCCTCTTGCTGCCTTCTGTTGCGTCTTCTGCCGGAGAAAAAGAGAGGGGAGGGTGGAGAGACTCTTGGGGGTTGAAGTCAGGAGCAAACCATGCTTGAAGGAGGTGTTTGATAGTAGTGGCAGTGAGTGGTGGTGTAAGGTGGTGGTGTAAGGAAAGAGGAAGAGAGGGAGAGATTAAGAGAGGGAGTGATAGAGAGAAGAAGAAGCTGATGAATTTGTGTGAGTTTATGAGGCTTCTCATGCCTCTTTTTATAGGAAAAACTCATACTTACACCACATTGAGGCGATACCCTTACACCCCATTACTTGTACTCTCTTGGTGATTCTTGCACAAAAAAGAGAAGAAAGTAGGAAGGAAGGCACGTGGGTTCGATACCAGCTAGAAGAATATCATATTTTTGGAGTTTATCATCCCATGTGGGCCCCACATGGGGTTATGCCTCCATTACATACCCAAAACACACCAAAACCGGGTGCCTCGGGATCCGTGCATGGGCAATTTTTTTTGAAAGTACTGTTAGACAGAGTATAATTCAAGGATTCTAAACGGATTTTAATTTTTGGAGTTACGGATTTCCGAAAAATTGCGTTTGAAGTTTCGCGTCTTAATGGCTCGCGGTGTCCGTTTTCGTGACTTTTGTAAATATTTTTGTAAAAATTATTTCGAGTGTGAAATTAAATAATATACTATATCCTGAGTCCAAAAACATTCTCGGAAATCCCGTCGGCAAAGTGTAAGTACCTCAACGATTCGATTTGGTTTTACGCGTTTAAAGAAAAAACAGTGTTTCACTGTCCGTTTTTCTTAAAACGCTCGTATCTTTTGCATACGAACTCCGTTTTTGACGTTCTTTATATTTTCGAAAACAGGGGAACATGTACTATCATATTTTAATATTTGTTTTGCTCAAAACTGATTAATGCAAACTTTCAGTTTTTCAGACGCATTAATCAGCTGTGTAGTTGAGCCTTTTGATTTGGTTGCCAG
The DNA here is from genome assembly GCF_052849685.1 of Lactuca virosa. Classification (NCBI taxonomy): domain Eukaryota; kingdom Viridiplantae; phylum Streptophyta; class Magnoliopsida; order Asterales; family Asteraceae; genus Lactuca; species Lactuca virosa. Next base: position 309,297,016 of record NC_136433.1, on the reverse strand, counting down.
TTTACACGTTTGGGCATAAAAATATCATCAGGTATTATATAATAATTGTACTTAACTCATTTATATCTCATTAGATGCACTAAAAGTGAACGAGTTAAATTACAAATAAATTTTCCGTAATTTAGTCGTTTGAAATCTATGCCCTAAATTACGGGATGTCACATTACCTCCTCATTAAGGGAATTTCGTCCCGAAATTATTACATTCTTGGCTACTTTATACTAATAGTTAGTTGTTTCACTACTGGAGATCGTTGAATAAGTGTGGATACATCTACTTCATTTGGTCCTCGCGTTCCCAAGTAAACTCCGGCCCTCTACGAGAGTTGCATCAGACTTTTACTATAGGGATGCGATTTTGCTTGAGTCTCTTGATTTCCTGATCCAAAATCTCTACTGGTTCCTCCACGAAGTGAAGCTTTGTGTTGACCTGGATTTCATCGAGTGGTACGACTAGGTTTTCATCAGCTAGGCACTTTTTGAGATTACACACGTGGAAGGTATCGTGAACCTTGTTGAGCTCTTGAGGTAGTCTGAGCTTGTAAGCTACCGGACCGACCATTGCCAAGATCTCGAAGGGTCCGATGTAGTGGGGATTTAGCTTTTCTCTTCTTCCGAATCTGATGACACCCTTCCATGGGGCAACTTTTAGTAGGATGTGGTCTCCTACCTTGAATTCCAATGGTTTACGTCTGTTGTCGGCATAGCTTTTCTGCCGACTACGTGCAACTTTTAGCCTTCTTTTATCTGAACAATCTTTTCCGTTGTCTCCTGAATGATTTCCGGGCCAGTAGTTAGTGTATCCCTAACATGCTTTCCGGCTAATTCGGTATCTCCAACTTCTGCCCAACATAACGGTGAACGACATTTACGCCCATACAAGGCCTCGAATGGAGCGGCCTTTAAGCTAGTGTGATAGTTGTTGTTGTGTGAGAACCCCACTAGTGGCAAGTGAGTATCCCATGTGTTACCAAAGTCTATCACACAAGCGCGGAGCATATCTTCCAGAGTTTGTATTGTTCTTTTTCCCTCTGACCATCCGTTTGGGGATGGTATGATGTACTCATATCGAGTTTTGTCCCTAGGGACCTTTGCAGTGATTGCCAAAATCTTGAAGTGAATCTACTATCTCGGTCTGAGATGATAGATATTGGCACGCCGTGTAGTCTGACTATATCCTTGAGATAGGTCTTGGTGAGTTTCTCCATCTTGTCAGTTTCCTTGATGGCTAAGAAGTGAGCGGACTTGGTCAAACGGTCAACCACTACCCAGATGGTATCATAACCGCTTGATGTTTTTGGCAGTTTTGTTATGAAGTCCATTGTTATCTGTTCCCACTTCCATTCTGGAATCAACGGTTGTTGTAGTAGACCTGACGGCTTCTGGTACTCTTCTTTGCCCTTGGCGCATGTCAAACATTTACCGACATAGGTAGCAATCTCGGCCTTCGTATTGGGCCACCTGTATAGCTTTTTGAGGTCGAGATACATCTTGTCTAATCCGGGATGTATTGAGTATCTTGACTTGTGAGCTTCGTTTAAAATCAAATCCCTGACTTCTCCAAATCTTGGAGTCCAAATTTGGTTCATGAAGTATCGTGTTCCATCTTCTCTGAAGTCGAACTGTTTGTCCATGCCTCGTAGGTTTTCTTCCGCGATGTTCTCAGGTTTAAGGGCTTTTAGATGAGCATCACGAATTTGGATAGTCAGGTTCGAGTGGATGGTTAGGGTTAGAGCCTTTACACGAAGAGGTTTTGCTCGTTCCTTCCTGCTTAAAGCATCTGCCACGACATTTGCTTTACCAGGATGATAACGAATTTCACATTCGTAATCTTTTAGCAATTCGACCCATCTTCGTTTCCTCATATTGAGCTCTTTTTGATAAAAGATGTGTTGGAGGCTCTTGTGATCGGTGAATACGACACACTTGGTTCCATAAAGGTAGTGCCTCCAAATCTTCAAGGCAAACACTACAACTCCCAACTCTAGATCATGGGTAGTGTAGTTCGTCTCGTTTTGCTTTAGTTGTCGGGATGCATATGCAATAACCTTATTCCTCTGCATTAGTACGCATCCTAACCCTTGATGTGAAGCATCACAGTATACTACAAAGTCTTCTGTTCTCTCAGGAAGAGACAAAATCGGTGCACTACAAAACAATTGCTTTAATTTTCGGAAGGCAGACTCTTGTCTGTCTCCCCAATCGAACTTTTTGTCTTTCTGGGTTAGTGCGGTGAGAGGTTTGGCTATTTTGGAGAAGTTCTTAATAAATCTCCGATAATAGCCTGCAAGCCCTAAGAATTGGCGTACTTCGGTTGGTGTTGTTGGTGCTTTCCAATTCTTGACCGCTTCAATCTTCGCGGGATCGACGTGAATCCCTTTACTGCTGACCACATGACCGAGGAAATGAACTTCGTTAATCCAGAAATCACACTTAGAAAACTTGGCATAAAGTTTCTCTTTCCTTAGCAGCTCCAGAATTAAACGCAAGTACTGGAGATGTTCTTCCTTGGTTCGTGAGTATATCAAGATGTTGTCGATGAAGACAATTACGAATTTGTCCAAGTAAGGTTTACACACCCGATTCATAAGCTCCATGAATACGGCTGGTGCGTTGTTCACTCGAAATGGCATAACTAGAAACTCGTAATGACCATATCTAGTTCGGAATGCCGTTTTTGGAATATCTGTTTCTTGAACTCTGAGTTGATGATATCCAGATCGTAGGTCGATCTTTGAGTAGTAGCATGATCCTTGTAGTTGGTCGAACAGGTCATCCATCCTCGAGAGTGGATACCGGTTCTTGATAGTGAGCTTGTTCAACTCTCGATAGTCGATGCACATCCTGAACGGACCATCCTTCTTTTTGACAAACAATACCGGGGCTCCCCATGGAGAGAAGCTTGGCCGGATAAAGCCTTTATCGAGAATTTCTTGAAGTTGACTGGATAGTTCTTTCATTTCCGATGGAGCCAAACGATAAGGAGACCGTGCCACTGGTGTTGCACCCGGGATAAGGTCGATTCAGAACTGAACCTGTCTAACAGGAGGTACTCTAGGTAGGTCTTCTGGAAATACGTCCGGGTAGTCGCACACTTGCAGTATGTCTTTGATTTCCTTACCCTTGTTTTGCGTATCCACCACGTGGGCCAAGAAAGCATAGCATCTCTTTTGCAAATACTTCCTTGCCTTCATGAAAGTAATGATCCTTAGGTTCGTCCCTAACTTGTCTCCGTAAATCACAAGGGCTTCATTATTTGGTAAGGGCAACCGTACAACTTTTTCGTAACACAGAACTTCTGCTCGATGGGTTGATAAACAATCCATTCTGATGATCACATCGAAACTTCCAATGGTCATGGGCATTAGGTCGACGTGGAATGCGTGATTATTCAGGGTGAGAATGCAGTTGGTGAGTATTTCTAAGGTGCTTTCTATTTAACCATTTTCTACTTCTACCGTGTAAGCTTCATTAAGTTTGCATGAATCATGATTTATCATTTTTCTAAACTTGTGGGAAATAAAGCTCCTATTGGCACCAGTATCAAATAACAAGGAAGCATAAATATTGTTTTAGGAAACAAACCTTGCTCTGCATCTCTCGCACCTATCACAAATGCCCTTCCTTTTACACCCTTATTCTTCAACTTAGGGCAGTCTTTCCTGTAGTGACCTGGTTGGTTGCACTCAAAACAGACTCGATCTCCTCCTATGGCAGTAGTCGGGGTTGTGTTTTTCGGAGCCTTCCTGCAAACATTAGTGGTGTGCCCCTTATAGTTGCAGTTGCTGTAGAATATGCAGTTCCCAACATGGTGATAGTTGAATTTGGGGTAGAGGGGTAGAGCTCCAAAGTAAGGTCTGGTTGGGGTGGGAGTGGTTGTGACTGCAGCATACACTGTTACCGGCTCTGGGTTTGGCTTGCGGTGCTTGAAGTCCCCTTTCGGCTTCCCCTGGAACTTTCTCTTAGAATTTTCGGTTTGGTTCTTTTCTTTTGCAGGGCCCATGGTGCCTCCTCGGATACATTGAACAGTCAACTCATAAGCCAGTTGCTTGGCGCTGTCAAAAGTGGAGGGTCTGGATGCAGTAACCAGACCTTGGACTGGCGATACTAATCCCCAAATGTATCTCTCTGTCTTCTTGTCTTCCGAGGGCACCATTCCAGGGCAAAGATTTGCAAGGTCTTCAAATCAGGAGGTGTAAGCAGCTATCTCTGACCCTTGCATGGTTAGATTCCAGAGCTCCTGTTCTACTGCCTGGATCTCTTGTCTTGGGCAATACACCTTGGTCATCATTTGTTTCAGCTGTTCCCATTCCATCAGCGTGGAGGTAGCGTACTTAAACCTGCAGTCATCGGGGCAAGAGCTGATGTGAAAGACAGCTTCAATCTTTTCTATCCATCGGGACAGACCAACAGCTCCTTCAGTTCCGTAGAAGGGTCAGGTTTACAACCCATGAATTCTTTGTAAGAACAGTGCCTCATATTGTTTTGGGCAACTGCAGGAGTACCACTTCCACAATTTCCGGTATTCCCATTTCGAGCGGCCTCATATGTCACCAAGGCCGTAGCAATGCCTTGTGCAAGCATGTTTTGCATCATAGTGGGATGTATCTGGAAATTTTGGTGGTTATTTGTCGCACTTGGGGCTTCTTCAGGGTCTGGAGTTACTTCTGTTGTTTGAGTAATTTCTGGAGCACTTCTCCTGCTAGTTCGGGGAGTCGGTGGTGGACGAACTCGTGGTTCTTTTCGTTGATGCATTGTTCTAATACGTTAGATTGGTAAGTTAAGTTGTTTTTAAACCATGTAGTTATAATATGTGTGCATTTTGTATTTTTTCAATTTGTTTTTCTTCCGAAATCATACAGATTTTAAGTCATAAGATGAAAGCTTTACCTGATATAGATTTTTGCAAGCAACACATAATAAATGCAAACATTTAACAAAATACCGGAACATTGTCATTAGGACTGCTTGTTTTGGTTACAAAGTTTTAACCATAAAAGGTTAGAAATAGAAAAGATTTTCAAAAGATCTATTACAAACCAGGCAGTGATAAACACTTGCAAAACAAAAGCTACTCCTCAAAAGTCCTAACCTTTTCCTAGGGCACAAGTCGCCCTAAATAATCTACCTCCCAAAGCGGACAATATTGTGATACGTGCCGGAGGAGGGCCACATAGGGTTGTTGGATTTCAGAATAGCTTAAATGCCAAAATGGTCCTGCCCTCCGGTGTTTCATGTCTAGCCCCTGTCTGTACATAGTAGTTGAAATATATTGTTTAAAATTTATATGATACAAATAAAACAATTTTGCTTGTAGACTTCAAGTATGTTATGAGAATACAGCTATTGAAATAACATACGTCTATTATTTTGAAATTTATATAAGGAATACATTTGGTTAAGCGCCTTATACTGTACATGCTTAACTTCTATACAAATTCATATTGCCTAATATTTTTAGGCTGAGAGCTTTTTCAACTACCTTAGTTAAGGGCTTTTTAGTGAGACATTATTCATTAGCTGAGTTTAATCACTTAGCATCCCCACACTACTATAACCGTTAATCTTCGGAGCGAGATACATATGTATAGATCTATACGGGGTTGACATCCCCACCTGTGGCTACTAGCTACAGTCTCGAATGATCAATCGAAGTAGGTGATAAGTGTCTACAATCGTTACTGCAACGTCCAATGAAGTGTTATAGGGGGTACTTTCAGTCAGATAGCTCGTTATAGGACTCACTAAAAACATTAACTAAAAACTGTTACCTTTCACAAACCATAGACTTGTTATTTTCCAACTATTTTGAGTATGGTTATACTTACAAATACTTTTTAAAACTTTCTAAGAGTATTATACTTCGGGTAAGCAGAAAACCTGTGACTCTCACCAACCTTGTGTTGACTTTCAAAATACATGTATTCTCAGGGAATCAGTGAATTTCAAGCATACTCAGACATTGGAAAACATGGATTGCAAACACTTTAAATTGTTACTTTTTGTTCTGTTAAGCCTAACTATTATCGTGATTCATGTGGTATTATTATTATTGTTATTTATAAGAACAATGTATTCAAACATAATGATGGAATACAAATGCTGTTTTGTTTATTGTTGTACTTGTGTTGTATATTCAATTTATCTGTGATCCATGAACTTAGTCACACAACTCGACATGTTCCGCCGCCTCGGTCGGGGGTGTGACAGATTTGTATCAGAGCTAGGGCACGGGTCGATGTGTTCAGTGGGGACGTCGAACCCTATAATGGGGGGGGGGGTGAAGGTCGGTTACAACTGATCCCACATCAGCTTGGAAGGAGAACT